>NC_138145.1:27339939-27709939 GCF_964199315.1 Orbicella franksi
ACTCTCTTTCAGGTTGGCAACATACCCTACGTGAAAAATGAAAGTAAGTGGGGTCTAACTATGCACATGTAATGTGAATATGTAAATGGAAAAATTGTAAATTTCAGTTTGCTAAATTCTTCAATTCTTTACTCACCATATGTACATTTCACTAAAATCTTCTTTACTGTATGCTCTCCTTTCTTGTACTTTGGGAAAGCAATGTTGTATCGTTCTCTCTCATCTTGCAGTGTTGCCTGCTCCCTGTCACTGTTTTCGTTGAAATGCATGATTGCAATCTGCAACCTAAAAAGATAGATATTTTTGCTTTTGTTTTACCTTCCATTCAATATGACATAAATTCAGAGAGGTTTTTTGGCAACCTGAAAAATGTCACATTTCTAACCAAGGTTAGTGTGCATTATGATGTTATGATATGTTCAAGTCTTCATACCTGCTTGTCATTCCATGGTACGAAAAGGCCACCATTTTTGCAGCGAAGTGGTTGTAGACAGAATGGAAGACCTCCAGAGAAGATGTAGCATGTTGTCCTGAAATTTGCTTTATATCTTTCAAGAAGGACCCCTTTGTCAGCAGCTCTGTGAGATTTTTATAGGGTGGTGTACCTGCAAAAAATAAATGATTTCACCTATAGTGATGAGCATCTATTCCCTCCTTACAACTATCAAAGATCATGATACATACCAAATAACTGTGTTCATGTAAAAGCATACTCCTGAATATGCATGTATATATGGGGGCTATTAATGAGACAGGCTTGTTGATATTGAGACTTGACGAATTTTAAGGTTTTTTTAACTATGTACCTGGCTTGAGCCATTTTTTCTTTCTTTTTCTCCCATGTAACCTTCCATGAGCACACTTAGGAAACAATGGATTTTCATGTCCAGAATGCCTGTTCAGGAGGTGATTTGTTATGGACAGCCATTTTGCCTCCTTGAGGTCAGTGTCATCATCATGTGTTGACGAGGCACACCAGAACATGTGGTTGACAATGCTCTTCTTCCATTTTTGAACCACAGCACAATCCTTTTTTTAGCAAGGGCATCAATCTTCTTTCCAGTTCCTACATAAAATTACAGTTACTAGTGGCTAAAAATTGTGCCAGTTGATTTTAATCGAAATTATATTTCTTTCAAATATTCACCTTTTCCAACATGCCAACCATCCAACCTGTGCTTAACTCCAGGCCATCTCTCCCTCATATATTTTCTTGTTTGCACATGCCTGTCTGTTATTAAGGTGTTAATGGACAATCCTTCACCAGTTAAGAATGTGAGTGATCTTGCAAGCCCCTCTTTTTCCGTAGCACCTGAGTTTTTCACTTCGTTGCTCTAAAGATAAGTATTAATTAAAATGCAGTATTACTTAGCACAAAAATACTTCTATGAGCCCATTTTAAATTTAATCCAGTACAAACCTGTATCAACTGAGAATCTAGGATTTTATTTTGCTCAGCATCCATAAGGGAGTAGGTTCCATACTTAGCTGAATGACCAGGGCTGTCACAGCGGCCATCACCTCCCACTATTAATTCCCGCCCTTCAGCTTTGATGTTGTTCAGCAGACTGGACTGTTGCTGTTGGTATGTCCTCTGCACAGCAGTATGTAGATACTTCTTTTGGTGATTCATAAACGTTGAGTAACATATCTTTGGCACATTCATATGTTTCAATATCTTCAGCACCTTTGCTGGGCTTCCACCACCAAAGAGGATAGAAGAGGACAGCATGATGTTCCCAACAGGAATGTCTCCAACTGAGGGCTGCGAATCCCAGCTTGTAGTGAACGTGCAGGAATAACATTTCTGCGACACTGTTATTTTCGTACCAATTCTTGATTCGACCATCCGTTCACATTCCGACCGGCAAACTGGGCAGAACCGAAAGAGGTTAAGAAGTGAAGACTCTGCCACTAGGAACAGGTTTTGTTGGTGGGGAGGTGCATTTTGGGGAGACTCCCTGTGAATTAATAGAGTGAATTATTAGTGGGCTTGTTCTCTTGAAATATTCATAGTTTGTTGCTACAGTAGATCACAGTACAATGACTGCATAATGTATAGGGGTTGTGATAGATAGTTCGCTTACTCGTATAAACAATCATCAAAATCGTCAAAACCAGTATCATCATCATCATCATCTGCATCAATGTCTTTGGGTTCAGGGACGTATGAAGGGTCATCATCTTGCTCCATTTCTTCTTCATTGTCTGACAACTCCTCGTCACTCTGGACTGGGGTCGAAGTCGTGAAAAATTCTTTGAGAAGGGTGCATTGAGTTTCTTGACTTTTTTGGGCAATGGACGTTTGACAACCTGCAAAGATATTTCAGCACAGAATTGTTTTTCACCTGACTGGATGACCCGTTTTTATGATATACAAGGAAAATTATCATGGTAGTTTCGTATTTCTATCACGCATCAGTAGAGAAACCAAACTTGCCTTTAGTGGTGCGGCTGCTTCGAAATTGTACAGAAACGTTTTTCCCTACATACCGGGTTTGGGTAGCAACCTCTACAACTGCAGGCAATGTTTCCTCTGCATTTATTGTTAACTCCTCATTATTTTCACCAGAAGTTGACTGCAATTCCTCCCTCTCATGTTCCGCGAGGATCTTAAAATAGCAGAACACAGGTAAGTATTATTCTAATTTTCTGAACGAGTTTCCCTAGCTTTCAATTTAAGCTAATCTATTAAGGCAAGTTTTAATTTCGTCCTAAACATACCCTAGCAGCCTCTCGTTTCCTGTAAGCTCCTTGTGGCGGCTTCTGCGGGTGTTTTGATGGTCTGGTGAGAGCGTCTTGAGAGATGTTTTTGTCATGTCATTTTAGCTTCTTCGTCTGTGGAGGACCATTTTTAAAAATCGTAGGAACAGCATTGGGTTTCAAAATATTTTTCATCTTTAAGCCCAGAGATTTCGCTATCACCGTCTGTTCTTCAAAGGAATCGTCAGTGAAGTGAGCGCTACAAAGTCGGCTAGTCGTCGGGTTGAAAACATCAGAACGGGTGTTCTTCACGGCATTCGTCCATAGCTTAGCGTAGTGGGCATCTTCAGGCCATTTGTGAAGGCTTACTCCATCTTTGCGAATGTTAGAACATCCACCAGCTATACAGCGATGTGGCATTATAATATGTTGCGCTTAAGCCGAAGGAGTGTTACGCACGGGGCTGTGGTCGCGTCGCACTGTTTGGGCTGGTATTAAATTCACACAGAATGGGCACACAACTCAACTGTTGTATAACAAACTCTATTACACTTTATTGCTTGAATTGACTTCTTGATATGCGAAAGCGCAACTTATACACGTGATTATTGGTACAAAGAATCTTTGAAGTGTTCTCAGTCGATAACGACCTAGGTGCAATTTTAGAGATAGTCGCGCCTACTTACAAATGGCTGTAATGATGTTGAACTAGTCATTTACGAGAAGAATCTTACGCTAAAATTATTCAAAGAGAGAAACAAGGTTTTCTATGGTATTTTAAGTGTAAGGCCTGGACTATGTTTTCGCACAACACGCGACACGACGAGCTTTTTCGTAGCACAGCCAATCTTCCCCAGTGTAAATATTATCGAAGAGGTTTTGCGAGTTCACCTTTCTACGTCACTTCCGGTTTTTGGCCTGTGATCCAAAGCTCAAACCGCAAGTCAAGAACAGTCCCCATTTACACAAAAAATACGAAGATTGACCACTTGTAGCTGTTCAATGCTTCTTATTTGGGTTATAAGCTATCTTTTTTTAAAATGTTGTTCTGAGGTGTAGAGTATCCCTTTAACTCAAGAAAAGTCCTGGAGGAGAAGCTTAGGAAACTGTGAGAGCAAGGCAAAGGAAAGTGACCAAACCGATCCAGAAGTTTGACAAAAGAAGAGGAAGAAGTCCTCTGGCAGAACGGCCAGCTTGGAAGAGGCACTCTACAAGCTCTACTTAACACCACGTGGTGGTGCTCAATCAGCACTTTGGCCTATGAGGTCGACAAGAACGCCACCAAATGAAAGTTGACAATTTACAACACAACGATGACAGAAACGAATTTCTAACTTTTGCAAAAGGTCCAACTAAGACGAGACAGGCAGGACTTACATGTAGTGGGAAAACCAGACTAGTCACCTTCAAAATGTTTGCCACAAGGATTGAGGAAAGGTGCCCCGTCATGTTGTTCAAACGATATCTGGAGAAGCGACCAAGGGAAATGAAGAAAAGCAGTCTGTTTTACCTCACTGTCATTGACAAGCCAGTTTCAAGCATTTGGTACAAGAAAATTCCAAGGGGAAAGAAAACCATAAACACAATCATGAAAAACATGAAAGAGAACTCACTGCTGAAGGATCTGTGTCCCGAGAAGAATTTGATCAACCACAACTTGCAAGAAAGACCGTGGTCAAGAAACTGAAAAGTTCTGGTATCCCGAAGTGTCAAATAAAGAATATCACAGGCCACACATATGCCCAAGGGCTTGACAAGGAGACGAAGTAGAGCAGCAGATCATTTCATGAGCCATTGACAACACTGGTTCTGTTCATTTAAGACACACTCTAAGTCAACTTTATCCTGCAAATTCCACTGCATCTTTGTGTTCTCCCGGCTATGTTTACAATTTCAGTCACGGCAGCATCACCTTGAACATTGCCGGGAATGATGCCATTCAGAAGAGCACAAGTGATATTATACATGTACATGTAGGTGAGGATACAAGCGTATCTTCATCAAAGAATCAGATTTAGAGTGATCTGAAAGCGTTTTGAATGCTTTAACTTTGTTTGAAAAAGCACTAACTTTATATTTTCAAAGTTGAAAATTTGTTAGCAGGGCGGGTTGTCAATGTCCTGGTATCTTTTTGCAAAAATAAAATTTCATTCAGCTCATTTGTGCGTTTGTGGTGATTGATTCTTTGTCAACATTAAAATGACTTCCTGTGACTGATTACTCAAGATCGCATTCAGAAATTCAGTAATCCCCCCCTCTATTTCATTAACAAGTAATCGCAATTGGTCCTTGTCCTCGTCACTGCGTGACTCAGGCAATTTCAGCAACTTCTGAAAACACGTGTGATATTAATCCTTTATTTTACTCGCTCCCATGTGATTACCACTACTAATTTCCTTATCATACAGCCATGTATAAAGAATTTCTAAATATACATCCTTGTTTAATAAAAACCTACATATACACTGTACATGTGTATCAGACTGTTGCCAAATTGTTCTGTATGTGGGTTTTCAGTGTATATATTTAACATTTTTTACAGTTGTAGTACCAGTATCAAAAAACTATTAGTAAGTATTAATTTGTCTTCTATAAAAATGTTTTTCACAGCTCATGTTTTGAGTAGTTTGAGATTATTCAAACTCAAAACTGAAGGACAAAAAAATCTAAACAGAAAACCTCACCAAAAAAGTGTAAACTGAAATGAAAATACCTTCTCAAAGGACCAAAAAAATAGAAACAGAGTTGAGTATGCTTCATTGTCCCTTGATGCTACTGGTGAAATTGCCTGTTGTTGAAAGAATTAACCCACAAATTAACAAGTTTGCTACGGGTGTGGAGAGCAAGGGTACAGGTGACTCAAAACTTAATGACAGCCCTGCGAAAAACCTTACCAAAAAATACAAACTGTAGAAATAACAGTTTTTGCCACGGTAAATCTGGGTTACAGCTGTAGCTAAATTGTGCTTTGGACAACCTGGCCCAGGGTAGAGTAAGAGGGACCGCGAGAGTAAGGTGTCTTACTCAAGAACACAACACAGTGACCCTTGACCAGGACTCAAATCCAAGTCTATTGCATGAACAATCCTGTACTTCCTTCATTACTTTTAGTTAAGCCATGGCTTCCAAAACCAAAGGAGCCTACTGAAGAGAAGAAATTCAAGGGAGATGATGTGTCATTTGAATGTGCGGCCAAAGGATTTCCTCTGGAGGTTGAATGGAAGGTTAAGAGGAAGAATGAGGACACTCTACTGACTTGTATAAGTAAGTTTGGTTGAGACGTAGTTTTGATTTCATGAAGATTTCAAACAATCTTTCAATCTTTATTCAATCTTTGTTTTCGTTTCTTAATTTACATTTTTATTGTTAGACTGGCCTGCAGATAGCTTGTGCTAGTCTAGGTGGGCCAGTCTATTAAGATCTACATGTAATTACAAACATTTTTATTAATAAATAGCTTACATTTATAACAGAAAATTAGGGAAAAGTAAATAAAATACATGTAGTAAGGTGGGAAAAGAATGAAAAAAGAAGTGAGGGGTTATCAGATAGATTAGATGATTTGTATGCAGATAGGATAATTTTTGAGTACAACGTAGCTTTGTAAATAGTGTACTTTTTGTATTCGATTTTTGTATTTGTTTCTATGTAAATATCTATCTTAATTAGAGACATATTGTAGCCCATTAACATTGTTATATTTAAATGTAACATAAGATATGTAATTTATCTTTTGAACAATAAAGACACTTTATTTATTTATTTATTTATATATTTATTTATTTATTTATGTACATCTACATGTATTATTATTTTATAATAATCTATTATTATATTTAACATCTAGATCATTATTTTACAATAACTAGATGTTCATGTAGTACATGAACATGTTAACTGTATCCCTTATACCAAAGAAAAAATACAAACTGTAGGGGAATCCTGATTCTTTAAACCATTAAGGGGAACAGAAATTGATTTTATGTTTGACCACTGGATTAGTGTTTGATCACTAAAAAACACAATAGTCTCCAATAATGCATGTACTCTTTCAATGGAATGCCTGGTTTCACATGGCAGAACAAGCTTAGAATTAAAGGTGTTGATAATAATTATGTATGAAAGTGAAGAATGATCATTGCAGTAAATTTTCCAATTTAAGAAATTGGAAAGAAGAAGCCTGAAAAAATCAGGGCGTTGAAGGCTTCTTCTTTCCAAGTGCTTAAATTGGAAAATTTACTGCGATGATCATTCTTCACTCCCATTTACAACCGCAGTTCAAATATGAATTATTTCATGTATTATATATATACTTCACATCATTTCACTCCTCACGGGAAGATATGAACTCAATTAATTGACCTCGCTCCCAATGTGTGGCTTCATAGCTCAGTTGGTAGAGCATCGCCCCGGTATCGCGGAGGTCACGGATTCGTATCCCGTTGAAGCCCTGATTTTTTCAGGCTTCTTCTTTCCAATTGCTTAAATTGGAAAATTTACTGCGATGATCATTCTTCACTTCCATTTACAACCGCAGTTCAAATAAAATTATGAATTATTTCATATATTTCATATACACTTCACATCAAATAATTATGTATGTCCTGTCAGATGGTTCAGATGGAAATTACAAGATTCACCGTGCCAGGGAATATGACCCTTACATTCTGACGATATCCGATGTGCAGTACACTGATCGTGGATTTTACTACTGTTGTCTCCCCTCCAACTGTTCCGAACATGTTGATGAATGCCAGAAGTTCATCCTTCGTGTCCGAGGTAAAGTCTATTTTTGGTGTGATGTGTAACGTGGGCATAAACAAAGATTATTTACTTTTTGATGGTTGAAAAAAGAAAAATCCAAGTGATTTTCTTTTCCAATTCTCACATTTTTCGAAAAGAAGTACAAGACATGTTCCTTGTGTTTTTATGGAGTTCTGGTAATTCTTTTGAATGTTTAATACAGCTTGTAAAGCTTTGAAACACTTGCCTGCAGCTTGTGTTATTATAGCATTTCTCGTACTCCAAGATTCCCACATGCAGGGGTCTCATTAACGTCTTCAGTAGGAGGGTAAGTGGTTGTTACGGGTGCGTGAAACCCTTTGAACTAAACTTCTTTACAAGAAAAACTCTGCTAGATGGTCAAACCAGGCGGGCAAAATCATCCTCACGGCTGGTCAATTTGTGCGGTGCCCCACCCTTAATGAAACCCCTGCACTTGTGTACTATTTAACAATTACCCTACAAGCCCAAGTCTTCTACATGTGTGAGCAGATAGTCAACATGATGGAGCCGAGTTAACTATCATTTGTAGAAAAAGAGGGCAAGCAGTGTTATTGTTTTAGTATTATAATTATTTTTATCGTAGTCTCATTGCATATTGTGCTGCAACTGGAAATTTCAAGGGTTTTCAACGTTGCACGTGACGTGCACTGATGCATGTGGAAAAAATCATGTGTATAATCACATGTGCAACTGTAATTTATTTAATAATTTGATTTATACTATGAGCTCAAGATTTCTGTGAAGTGATAGTTGATGAGGCAGAAGACCGAATCAACTATCACCTCTTAGAAATCAAGAGCAAATCATCTAATTGTTTTAGAAGAATGCTAACTGAAACTTACTTCAAATGACGGTTTCCAATTATTTCTCAATGTATTGTCAAATTCCGCACTTTAGGTAGATAGCTCAGACTGAATTGTTATTTGAAATTGCAGTTGTGTTTGCGCGCACATCATTTTTTTTTTCCAATAATTTCAAATTTTTCAAGTCAAGAAACCGTAAACGCCCTTCTTTTAGTCATTTTGGGAGTTAAATAACCCATTTGCATCAAAAGGTCCTTTAAAATTAAACTTTGGAAAAATAAAAATAATGTTGCCATTTTGTGGACGACCTCTAGCCACTACACACTAATGGCTGATAATGTAGGATCACTCAGCCAATGAGATTGCAGCATTTGCATTAGTGTACTAGTAGAATTCTACTCAAACGGTAATACACGTACAGTACCGGTCAAATGTAAGTTGACAGTCACTCGAAACTCGAACGACTCGACTCGACCCTTCGAGTATCGAGTCTCGAGTCGAGTCCTTCGAGTTTCGAGTCGAGTTGTTCGAGTTTCGAGTCGAGTCGTTCGAGTTTCGAGTCGAAGTGACAAAGAATTTATCGCTCGATTAATTTTTCCTGTACGTGTCAATGTTGCTGGTTTACTTCTGGAGACAGAAATTTTCGAGTCGCGACTCCAGAGGCAATCAAATTCACGCTTTCACAATAGACTATGGTAAATTTATGCTAGAACTCAATATATACTTAGAAAATGTTTGCTATTTCCTAATTATTCCAC
Source organism: Orbicella franksi (assembly GCF_964199315.1). Classification (NCBI taxonomy): domain Eukaryota; kingdom Metazoa; phylum Cnidaria; class Anthozoa; order Scleractinia; family Merulinidae; genus Orbicella; species Orbicella franksi. The sequence continues at coordinate 27,348,989 of NC_138145.1, forward strand.
AGTAAACATGTTGGCACAAATTAAAGTAGTGTACCAATGTGTTGGCCACGTTCCGTCTTTTCGTGTCTTTACATTGAAACGCAAAAAGTGGTGTGCACTGTAAAAGTTATTGATAACCCTTCTTTATTTCTCTATTCATACCATTCATACTGTATGTTCGGACGTGGCTCGGTACAAAATACCTGTACATGTAAGTGTCTAAAAGTGTAAACAGGTTGTTGACGAGGCACGACGTACAGAAAAAGCCTGCTTTTCTCTTGGCTCTTCTTCTTCTCCTAGTAAGGATTGAGTCTCTGTTCCAATGGCTAATACAATGTCAAACACTTTTCTGTAAAGTATTACCTTCGTCATATTGATACAAGTTGATGCAGCTGTGTTGGGAGAATGTGTTAGGATTAAAATTACATGTAGGTACACATACTGTTATAATAATTATACAAGTACATGTATATAAGGTAATTTTCAAATGTTGTTGCAGATCCGTTGGGTGCATTGTGGCCTGTTATTGGCATTCTTATTGAGGCCATTGTCCTTTTCCTGATCCTCTTCATTGTAGAGAAAAGGAAGAAGAACAAGGAAAAAGGTGTGAACTGTCATTAGGAATGTCTTTGTCTAAGTTCTCCTTACTCAAGTTGTTCTCTGCAAGTACTGGTAACCAGCCAAAATTGCTGCCTATTAGTTCTGAGCATGGCGGCTAGTCTTGCAAAACATGTCAGATTTTACAAGATGGTATTTTGAGTTATTTTGGCCACATACATAATTACATGTATCTTAACAGTTTAAAGGGACACAGTCAGCTTTGGGACCGCGCTGACCTGGACACTAGTTTTCTCATTTTGAAAAAAGTTCATCTCAAGCTGAAATCAAAGTACATCTAGAAATCCGCTTCAATCTTCACAGTGTTTTGCTTGATTTTCAATCGTTTACTGAATAGCCTGTTTTGAGTGTGCTTTTGCTTATTCTATGATACTATTTTTATCATATTTGGTTAAAAACAGTATGGATCGCGTCTCTGTGATATGCAAATTAGCTATGACATGGCATCTAATGCGCATGTGCTTCAGCTGACTGTATCCCTTTAATAAGATAGAAAAGCGCCAAAGAGATAATGATAAACCATAAAGGAACAAGGATGGCTAAGGATGGAGAAGATTAACACGGATTACAAACGACGAATTTGAAAAATTGAGGCTAAACTTTTCAATATGCGCAAACCGTGACTGAGCTCCTTTAAAAACGAAACACCAATTACGACGATAATCATGCGAATCAGTGAACTCACGGATCATTAATGGTCAGTGCTTTGTTTTGTTAGTACATATATGCTGGCTGACTAACTAGTCAGATTATAACAATTATGAAAGCACTGACAATCCTGACTGTCTCAGAGGACAGAAAGAATTTCTAGCTGCTCTGTGTACAGAAAATTTAGCATTTTTGAATTATTTGTTGTCAAAAAGGAAGTTTATACATGTACTAATATAAGGGCAGTGCAAACTGCAGCTTGTAAAGGCTCTTGTACTGTCCTGTTCTGCGTGTAAACAGGCGTTTTGAAAGTAGGGCGGGGACGGAGTTTTACAGAACTCAAACTGCAGTCTTAAGCGACAGTTTAGCTGTGGGCAAAATCTTGGATAAAGCACAAATACTTTTGAGGATACCAGTATATACTGGGCAGGATGGGAGTTCAGTTTATTCGAGTGGAATGAACCTTTCGTTCAAAATGAATCTGGTATCAGTTGTAGACGTTTCACTGAGTTGTTTCAGTGTAGTACATGTACGTGTAGTACATACTTCGTATCCTTGACACTAATTTGATTTGATTTATTTTTATTTTCATGTTGCTTCTTTGTTCATTGCTGGTGCATATTTACAGCTGACAAGTAAGCATAATTTACATCTGTGTATTTCATTTTATATGTAATGAATTGATAAACCTGGCAGTTCTACTTCTTAAACATTGAGCAGTTTACAATTTATTATTCGATTACAATGTACATGTACATGTAGCCTTGACTGGTTTGTAGAGGTCTCTTGACCTGAAGATATTTCTTTAATTTTGTTTTGACAGTTACGAGAGATCGAAAGGTATAGGGAGTTAGTATAGGGTTGGCGCAAAAAAAGGAAAGTAAAGGTCTACTTTAAGAGATTTTAGTCAACAGTTACTACTTGGGCATTAGACTGCACTACACGCGAATTGCTGACCCTAGTTTCTCCCTCCCTTGCGATGTTTCTTCACAAAAATTCACGTACAAATGTGCGACTTTAATTTAATGTGAAAGGTCTTGAGGTGGAAAATAATTGCTTCTATCTTGTTTTGCTTAGGGAAGATGGCCGCATGGAGTTCAGTTACAGCTCCACGGATGACGGAGACAGAGGCCAAGTACGCTTGCGCAAAGCGGGTGAAACTGCAGTCGCTTAGAACGTCCTGCTCACGTCACGTGTACAGCTCATGTCAATCCCGTGTTATCGACAGTGTACTACTCCTCTTAGCCACGAAGAAGTTACTATTAATATTGTGATTTTTGCGAAGAAAGTTCACTAAAACAGATACATGTATTCAGTGCTCTAAACACACTAGCTCACGTTTATAAGACGATTCTATTGAACCCAACCAATGAAAAACTCAACACAATTGATCGAAAAATAGTGCTAGGAAAAGAAAAACACAAAGGTGATTTGAAATCGTTTAATGTTTCGGACGGACAGAGTCAGAAATGCCAAAATAAATGACTGGATTTCTGCCGGTCAAGGGTAAGCTTAAAAATCCCACGCGATTGTTATAAAGCGGTCACAGAGAGGTTTAACTTTGAACATTTCATTTCCGTAGGCAAGAAAAACTTCATTTTCTAAGCGATAAATATATTTTCTCGGTTATTTGACCTTTTTTATTTGTCATTTTGCTATCAAACAAAAAACGAAATGCTGTATAATTTTATTGCTGAGACAGCAGGCCTATGGGACCTTCTACCGTCCAAAATTTAGCATTATCCTAGCTAGCGGTGAAATAACTCAAGCACTGATCAGCGTGAGAGCACTGATAGAAGATTCTCACATTACCTTCTTTTCAAAAATCATGACTGCGAAAAATTCTAATGCTCGTTTAGTTTTTGTTAAGAAACTTTTTTTAAGGCAACTTTTTTTCTAAGAGAACAAGGAAATAATGTTAGAAGTAATTTGCGAATTTTGTATTTACTTCAGGGACGTTGATTGTACATATTAATTTATCCATCGCTTCATACGAGTGACTTTGATATTTCGGTACATACAAGAACAGGTCACCAACATCAAATTAGAGTTCGTGACGACCGTTTTGAGTTTTTTTGCTCGGTAAGCTGAACTAATAAACCTTCGGAAAGCGTTCGTAATCTCTCGGCCTGCAATCGGAAGCTCCGAGACTTTCCCAAATTTCCGAGGTTTATTGGCCATACAGTACCTCTCGTTTTATTCCTCTCGGCTCAAGACCTCGTTCTTGTTGACGGCGTGTTATACACTTACCGTGTAAATGGCAAACTTGTATCTCTAATTTGGCGTGGGGGCTCGCCTGTATATACAAGGAAAGTCAAACGAGGGTAATTCAGATCCCTATACTATGGGAAATGAAGAGGGGCATATTTTATCCCAAGCTTGTATCAGTTATGTCGCGTGAATGATGTCAAATATGCAATGGCTTTCAAGCCTTGTAATTGGCTGGTCCCACGCAACGTAAATTAAGCACAGATGTCGAGAAAAATTGACAATCAATAATGCTGTTATCAACTTATGTTTTCAGGAACGCAGTGAATAGTTATATTTAAATCTTAGTTGTGCTTATCAATGCTTCGTTTGATACGATATATAGTATAGTCCATCTATTTCATGATTGCACGGTTGTAAATGCCATGGAGGGGGAGCTAATAGCAGCAGTAAATGTCAAGAAAAACCACCACAGAATTGCTTCTTTTTTTATGGGAACAAAAGAAAGTGTTTACGTAAGAAAAGAGTTGAAATCCCACAGGATTGGTTTGGTACACCAACATGGCCGCCCTTTCACTGTTTCAGTACACGAGCATGGCTGCCGTGACGTCATACGAAAACACTCTTCCTACAACTTTAAGCTCCGTTGCTAACTTCAAAAGATTACTCGTTTCTTTATTTCTTTTTTTGATGTGTGTTGTGAGATCCAGGATTTTTCTTAGCAGTTAGCAGGGGGTGCACCACTAAGGAATGGCGCAACTGACTGGCGAGGTGAACAAATTTTAAAAGCGAATGCGAAGAAGGCTTCATCTCAGGGAGGGGGTGTGCACCCCGTGCACCCTCCCCCTTGATCCGTCCCTGACTTTAGCATTATATATTGACCTTGTAGCTGATTTACAATGCATGGATGCTGTAGGAACCCGGCGGGCCCTGAAGCGGAATGGGTTATCTATGCCAATGATTATTTAAAATTAATAGTTTGAACCCAGGAGTATTAGCAGTTCGTATAGTGTGATCGGGCGAGTGACTGACGTTTTTATACAACCTGAGCGTGAGTCATCTTTTGAGCCAAGTGGAATGTGTTCGTCAGTCGATGGTGTTAAAAGTATCATTTCTGAGCATTTGATCTCTATATTCCGGTCAACATCTGTGAGATCTTTTTCCACGATAAGTAACAGTTTTCCAAGATTAGCTAATTGAAGTAACGAATATCCGTTCGCGTTTTTTGAAGTAGTATTCAATATCCATTATCTCTTGTCATTACTCCGCTATCAGACGCCGAGTAAAATGCTGGTTTTCTTGGTCTTTTTAGGCAGAAAAACGTCAACGTTGTACAGGTTTTTGTAAGTCAACGTTTCATTTTCGGTTGGTTTTTATCTTGGCGCCTTTTCGACCATTAGAATCCCCACTTTGTGGGTTTAATAACAGTTTTTATATGTTTGCCTGGAAAGAGCGACATCAAGTTAAGGTGACTCAACAGTTTCCAACACTCTCCAAGATTTTCACTGGTCATTATAACCTCTATCACGTTGTTATCATATTCGTGACACAATCAGTTACAATAGCAATAGAATGACCTGCTAAAATCACGCTTAATTTTAGCTTTTAAGTACTTATATTTCAAAAACGGCACGGTCGAATCCAATTTTTATCATGGAATCTTGATAACCAGGATAAGATGCAACTTTTGACAAAGTTTAAAACAATTCTGTGCATGGAGTTCATAGCCACCATAATTAAATTTACGGTGGCCGGATTTCACCTTGCCTTTTTGAAATATGAGTACTTGAAGCTGAAAATTAAGGGTGTTTTATCAGGTCATTCTGTTGCTATGGTAGCCTATTGTGTCACGAAAATGGTAACGTTAACAATGTGATAAAGAGTGGTTATAATGACCCATCACAATCTAATACTTGGAAAGTGCTGCAAACCGTTTTGAGTAACCTTAATTCAGAAACATGTACTTCTGGTTAATAAATAGCGTTATTATATGGCTGAGCCTCACAAGGACTGGAGACCACCGAATTCACGAATTTGATTGGCTGAAATCGGTATTGAAAGCGGTCTAGATTTTCCCATCTAGACCGGCATCTATACCGGTAATGTTATGCGGTGAAAACGTGGCAAACTAGAACACAAAAATATTGACCATTTTCTTCTAACAATGTTTATTTATCAAGTAAGTAAAGAGGACGAGCAAACTTATGCAGAATTAAGTTTAGCTCATCGCCGTTCGGAAGATAAATGTCAGTTACCTACAAACCAGTTACATACAACGAATTAAATTGTTCTTGTTTGCCATAAAATAAACATCTTATTAACTGAGCTTAATCGGTCTGTATGGGAGAATCTGGACCTCGATCGTGTGTACAGACCTCGGTCAAGATTCTCCCATACAGACCGACTAAGCTCGGTTAATAGGAGCTAACTCGTCAATGCTCCTATGCGAACGTACCCCAGTCTTAAGACCGCATTTTTGTGTTTCTCGCTCTGAAGCAATTGAAGCTTTATTAAAAGACAGTTTTAAACCAAATGAATGGGCTAATTAAGGGCAAATTAACTGGAATGAGTTTGGCGGAAAGAGCCGAGCAAATAGTTTTTAGGAAGCTGTCTGTCTTTGGTTGACAATATAGAATTTACACAAACACGGGTGTGTTTCCACAAAGGGTCTCTTGACGTTTACTATATATCTGTATTTCCTGACGAAGAAAACATATGTCAGATTATTCTTCAGTGTTGTGTTTGTCATCGATCGAAGTGACGCAAACTTCAGTACAATCATCTACGATGCACACGAAACTGTGAGACCGCAAATCTGGGTTAAGTAAGTTTTTTTTTCTATTACGCAGAACCATGATATTTTATACAAAAGTTTACACGGCTTCATAATAAACACATGTTAATGAAATCTTATTGGTTAGCAAACCTATATCTAAGATTTCTACAATCTCCATTGCATGATGGCTCGGACAAATAATCATGTCGCTGAAAGGAAAATAATTAAGTTATCATTTTTTTATATTGGTTAGTATTGCCGGTATTAAATATTATGCCTTGAGGGAAAACATCGACGTTTTTAGCGGAATCGGTAAGACAAAGTACATAACGATAATTTTACAAAAATTAAGGCCAAAAAGTCCATAAATCATAAGGATGATGTCCAATCGTTCTTGAGATTTAAAATCGTTTTAAAACTTTAATTTTATGCGCTTTGTGTTCCAGTTAAAGGGATATGAAACAAGAAATTTGATTGGCGGCTTTGGTATTCGATTCATTTTACCATAACAATGTCTGCTTTTTAGCTCTACTATTAAGGATTACTTCCGCGCATCTGAGCAAAACAATCGAAATAAGGAATCGATAACACTTTAAAAGGCTACAAATAATGTAAAACCTGCCTATCTCCGAGATACCTCCAAGCGGAGAACTGCTGCGTTTTATTTTGTTTAAACAGGACAACGTTTCGGTTTCTGAGCTGTGTTGCGTTTTCAAAACCCACTAAGCCCAACACAACTGGCTTTTCGAAAACCAAATTAAATATATTAAGTCAACCAAACCACACAAGTATTTTTTAGATCATTTGCAAATTCGCAGCAGGAGAGATCTTAAATGCTGCGAGGATATCCTTTTGAAAAACATGCGGTCGATACATTGAAATGTTGTGGACTGTGCTGACTGGGTCACGCGCGCGACATTAAATTTGTGCCATTAACATCGCCGGACTATTATTCCTCGTGCTCGTTCTGTGATGTCACAATCACTCGCACGTCATGTAAAATTCAGAAGGCCATCTCCACATTTACTGAGATTGGAAATCAAGCGCGTATGGAGACGCAAAATGAACTCGAACAAGGAGGCCTGTGAGCCGGCGCGAGGAAATAGGGAGGATTTTAATTCCATTTAGGAAGATGAAGACTTCGAGTGAATGGTCAACACACAAGTATCGCGAATCCTCAGTTTCAGTTTGCTTTTGTTATAAGAATCCACAAAATCTCAAGAAATGAGCGAAGTTCGCAGCGACGATGCAGAGGGCACGCTGCGAAGTGCGTCTTGTAAATCGATCGACAAATTGCAAACTGATTCGGAGTGTAAGGAAACAAGGGACGCAAAACATGATGAAATATCTTCCGCGCCCGAAAATCAATCAGAAGATACTTCAGCTAATGGAAAAAGAGCTAGCGGATCCTCTTATGAAACGGAAAATTCAATTTTGTCATCGCATTTGAGTCTGCAAGCACTCCAGGCACTGAACGACGCAAGCGCGCAAGACGACGATGAAGTGCGAGGAACGGAGGAAATAGGCCTTTGCGAACAAGGGTCGTCAAACGAAATTTCAGTGGAAGGAAATCCTGTGGCTTTTCGTGAATTCGACTCAACTTGCAGTAGTCCTCTTCTAAATGGCCGCGTTGTGAATAACGAAGATGCGCATATCACAACAGAAAATCTACAGGAAACTATTTCGGAAAGAAACAACCACCTAACGAATAGAGCATCTAGGATTTTCTCGTTCCTCGGTAGGAAACTCCGCACATCATCGTCAAACGCAAAAAGGACTAATGGCGATGTTATTGTTACAATTGACGCCGAGGAACTGACTGTCCTTGATCCCCAAGCGAAGCCAAAACCGTCTTTTAATGACCGTGTGAAAGTCTGGTTTCAGCCCATGGATAACAAAATGAACATGAAGGTTTTTGGAAGCAGGAAAGCTATGGCAGATGAACTCGTACGATTCAGAAAAGCTGGATGGATTATACATCCGACAAGCGCCTTCAGGTTGGAAAACCAGTTATTGCTTCCTATATACACTCTTCACTGTTGTTCTATTTATACTGTTCGTTGTTGTTGGTTTTTCCCCTTGGGTTTATTTTTCATTTGTGTGTCCATACCTTTTCTATTTACCTAAATTGTTTGGCGATCTTCCTTTATTATAACACCTCTTTTTCCTTTATTAATCAAGACACAGGAAGTTCTTTTCCAGATCTGTCTTAGAGTTAACCCTCGTACAGTGAACTATGTAAAGCAAAATTCACACGCGTTTTTACAGGGTGAAATAATGTTGTGTTTTAACTCTGGTATTTTCCAAACTGGGCCGCAAAAACCTCAACACAGATTGTGGACAAGTTAAATTTCGTTAAGGCAAATTCAGTTGATTGTGATTCGCTCTGGTTTTGATTGCATCGGATGGCTGATTTCCGTACTTTTGTGTTTTAGGAAGTTTAAATTTTAATGAACTTCTTTTGGCATATGTGTCTCGCGGCCTGATTACGGCTTTTTGCGTATGCAAATTGCAAATAATCACTCACAAAACTTGTGAAAAAACTGCTTTTGTGATGCGGTTTTCTTTGCACTTAGCTATTCCGTCTACACCAATGTTTTTTCATGTATTCTTTGTGCGTTTGCTTTTCCTTACGTTAATAGCTTGATTTTGCTCTGTTAAATCGCTAACATCAGTAGTAACTGAAAAGATATCATGATTTTTGTGGCTCGGTTTTGGGAGAAAACATTGATGAATTGTGCGAATTATACTTTTGGCCAGGCAGAGGTTCGTGATGTAGTGATTTGTCATCATTAAAAATTTTATGGCACATCGTCGACAGAAGCTGTGAAAAGGGGTTGTTTAATTAACTGAAAAATTGCTTGAAAAGGTCTCAGGGAAATTAACTTCTCAGGGATGTAATCAAGTTGCGGATTGTCTGTTGGACGCGTAAAAAGACCTTCACTACGCTTAAAAAATCGCCTTACGAAACAACAGCCAGACTATTATGTCTACCCGACTCCAGCCGCAGGTGTTTGATTATTATTTTTTCAAACTACTTGAAAACTTCACTGATTAGAGGGTCAGTTGTTCTCATTTCAAAAACCGATTTACACTAAAGTTAAATTAAAGGTTAACCCAGATTACACTGATTTATAGCGGTCTTGTTTAGAGGCAAGCATTACTACTGATTTAAGCTTCGTTACGAGACTGGTTGAAGTGAAAAAAAAAAGGGAAATAAATGTTATCAATACCAAACTGGCCGACAGGGAATGGGTACAAGTGCCTTTAAGCTGAGCCCGCGGTATTCGCTGGCAAAGACGTTGCTAAGCAATACTAAGATCTAAATAACGAGTGAAAAGCAAGTAAAACCAAAATCTTAATCTGATGAGATTAAAAATGGAACCTCCTCAAAGATAGAGAAGATAATTTTCTTTTCTCATAATTACTTTACGATGTACACACTGTGGACGTGACTTTTAAGGAAAAAGAGTCTAATGTGCTAATGTGGAAAAACCACACACTCGATAAAAACATAATAAACTACACAAATGACAAAAGACAAAAGAAATTACATTTTTGTTCTGGTAGCAATCACAACCTTTTAAGATATTTCAGTTCTGCAGCATGTTGTACGATCAAAAAGTTAAAATATCAAGGGTCCGTTAGCAGTGTTGATCATAATGAAATTGAATAATTTAAGCGTTCTCTGGTAAAAATTATTAAAAATATGAGCTTTCGACAGCCAGTCTACTGTCTTCGACGGATGATAAAAGACGGTAGACTAGCTGTCGAGAGCTCATATTTTTAATAATTTTTACCAGAGGACGCTTTATTCAATTTCATCATGATCAAAGTTGACTTGCAACCTAATGATTTATTTTTGCTAGCTTGAGTGACTGTTTCTGTTTTGTGTTTCAGGCTCTATTGGGATCTTATGATACTTTCCTTATTGATCGTCAATATGTTTGTTCTACCAGTCGCCATTGCATTTTTTAATGACGACATGAGTCCTTCGTGGATCGCCTTTAACAGCATATCTGACGGAGCGTTTCTGTTGGACATTGTTTTGAACTTTAGAACTGGAGTGCTTGTTCATGGCACTCCCAACAAGTTTATCCTTGATCCTAAGAAGATAGCTATACGGTAAGTGCAGTTTAATTAGTACAGCCTGCCTTTAATTAATCTGCTACCCGTTTAAATTCAACATTCTCAATTCATTAATAATTCATCAAGTTAAAACAAGGAAATCACAACCGTGAAGGAGGTTTGGATAGATTTTGACGATTTTACTTCTCCGTTTACTCTTTCAGTTAGTTTTTGTTTCGATTGAGTAGATATATCAAACCCTCGAGACAGCGTTTTATCGGCTATCCAAACACTTGGAATTTCGTCAAAAATACTCCGCTGCGCGTCGTATTTTGAACTCTCTTTTGGGTGTTTGGATATCCCGATGAAGCACTGTTTCTCGTGTTTGATAATTCATCTTACCCACCCAAAAATGATAGTAATAGTTTTGTTGTGCATACATATTAAGCAGCAAAGCCTTTGCGCTGGTTTTCCAAAAGCTCTCGGCCAATCAACGGTCATAGAGCTATCTACTCCGCATACCCGCTGCGCCTCCCGAAACAACGTTCAATTTTGATTGGTCCAGCTTTTGTAAAAATGTTTTACACAAGATTTCTTACGAATAAGCAACGAATTGGCAGCGAAACAATAACAGCACGTTAATTTCTTTTCATTTGTAAACATTTTATTCATTTTTAAACCAGCTTTTGACGTCTAAACTTAGCAGGTAATAATCAAAACCTCGATGTTCGCGCGTACATTTATTCTGTTTATCGGCTTTTACCTGCTTCTTGACATCTTCGCAAAGTAATTTGGTTTTTATATCAAAAATTAATGAAAAGCGTCAACGTGCTCAAGTTACGTCAATATCTTGAGCTGCGGTTTTGAATAACTGTATGATGTGTAAAATTTTATCCACCTTGGATTGAGATGAAGATTTAAGGTGTGGTTTGTCTTCCATTTCCCACTATTTTACGTAAAATGTTCAGCTTTCTGGAACTTGAAAATATTATGTTTGTCCGTGATTATTTTCTGATGTCAAGGTGGGTGATTTCTGTCGTTAGCAATTCAAAAACTAATCCAGATCAAGCCGTTCACCTGCGTGAATGTTCAACGTTGGCGCGACCGCAAAGGGTGCGAAAGTAGGGTTTGGTTATGGATAAAAATTCAGGTAATTGGCATTGTTTGTTTGTTTCTTCCTCAAAGAGATTGTAGTCCTATGAGGAGAGAGGACTCCTCGATAAAATTCGAAAATTTCGAAAAGAACTCCTTAAAAGGTACTGGAATCTCATTTTGTGGGTGTGCTTTAAATTCATTTTCACCCCTTAATTAAGGACGTTAAGCCTCAGCCAAAAAGAGCGTATGTTGCTTTTTGATCATTTTCAGCCAATGTTTGAGAGATTTCTTTCGATAATTTGAATTGACACAAACGTATCCTGAAAGATAATTACCTATTCCCTTTAAACAATAACATGCACTTCCATTGGAATACACTTCCACATAGCTCCAGTGGACATGACTAGTGTTTTTCCCTCTCAGGTATGCAAGGACGTGGTTTTTGATTGATCTTGTGTCCTCGTTTCCGTTTGATTACATGGTGTCGTCGGCGACCAGCTCGGAATCCGGCCGACTCTTAGGCGCATCCAGGGCGTTACGAATTCTGCGCATGGCTAAACTACTTAGTCTACTGCGCCTGCTCAGAATATCGCGTCTTGTACGTTATGTTCATCAGTATGAAGAGGTAGGTAATCCAGTGCTTAGGAGTGCAGAGTCCTGGAAATAGGGGAGAGGGTGAAAGAGGCCTTGTTCTGAGCTAGTGGCTTCATTAAGAGTTAAGCGAGTATAACACTACAGTTTTCCATAGCAACATTACGAGGCTTACAGTATATTGCTACTCACTATGGGATAATAGTCTGCAGGTTATCCAGCAGCATGGTTATTAGTTTACACAAGCGACTTGCTTTAACTCGGGGATGTCAAACCTATCGCACTAATTGTATAACGCCGACTGAATTCTTCCTCAGGCTATGATTTGTCTTCTGTCTGTCTGTTTGTCTGTCTGTCTGTCTGTCTGATTGTCTGTTTGATTATCTCTCCGGTTCATGCATCCGTCGTCTGGGAACCGAGACTTCAAGCATTAGTTTCCTCTTATATCAGTATAGTGTTAACTAATGAATTTAAATCTATACATTTTGCATCAAAATCAATTAGATATGTCCAGGATTGAACGCTAATGAGATTCAAATTCCTTATGATAAGCATGACAAAGTATCCTCATCTGCAAAAAGTCACCGAAACAGAGACAATTCTGTCAGATATGAAGTAATATGAAAATGTCAAATAACCCTGCCAAATATGAAGTACTAATTAAACAACACTTGGACATAATCCAGCTGGATTTCTTTGTGGTAATGTGAGATGTCAAAACAGTATCATACGCTTGAGATACTAACAGCTACACCGAGCCATTTTGGCTTAGACTGTATACTGCTCATTACCAATTCTCTTTCCTTTACATTTCAGATTCTGAATGTGACTCGCTCAGTAATCCGGTTTGTAAACCTGATAAGCCTGATGATGCTAGTAGCGCACTGGAATGGCTGCATGCAATACCTCGTCCCAGTCCTCGACGACTTCCCGGACGACTCATGGGTTATGATTCACGGCTTACGGGTTAGCTTAACACAGCATCTTATAGCTATCGCTTATATAATTCAGGACAAGTCTTCTCATTGCTTTCTTTACGATAACACAATGTTATTTCGCTCAGTGTAAAGTAAAACCAGCAAAACAATACCACACGACCCCAGAAGCTTGTGGCTTAAAATATTATTGTGTATCTATCTATCTATCTATCTATCTATCTATCTATCTATCTATTGATAGACGTTTTTAGTTTACTTCAGGGACAATAAGAATGTAATCGTGCCTGTCTTTAACCGTTAAAGCTCTCTTGTTTTCACTGTAAGTTTCTGGAGAGTGTGGGAAAACTGTAGCCTGCGAACGCAGACGTATTTCCGACTGTCGCTTGTCTCCGTTCGCTGGCTAGGAAAACCGGGAAAGCGGAGGAGAAAGGGAGATTCTATAACCGTTTTACGGGAAGGTAGAATATCGACTTTATTTCGTCTGCTGTTATTTTGGTGGCATGAACATCAAATGAAAATCCGTCTGCCTTCTCAGGGCTGGGTCATAGCTTCTGTGTTCATGGAACTAAGTCAAAGTGTAAACAGAGTTTCTCTCTGGGCTGAATTCTTGTAACTTATATAGTTATCTGTCTTACACAGGACAAAGCATGGACCGAGCAATATCTATGGGCGCTTTTCAAGGCCTTGTCGCACATGTTATGTATTGGCTATGGTCGTCATCCGCCACAAAACATCCCTGAGACTTGTGTGACCATATCTAGCATGATGACTGGTGCGACGTTTTACGCGTTGTTCATTGCTTATTCCATCAATGTCATTCAGACCATGGACTCGCCTGGTCGCAATTATAGGGAAAAGGTGAGATCAGTCTGTTCTCAAGTTGCGACAGTCTTAATGTATTCCCGAAATGTGCCGATCCCTTTTCAGGTTTTTGGTTTGATTTGCAATTTACTGCGGCACCTATACAACCAAACCTTCCACTCCATTTCTCCAGCACGAGGCTCTACCAGTTCATAAGACCCTATGAGTTTATTATGGGACACTCCCACCACGCCATCGGACGTGGGTTGCCCGCTTATGTTTCATGCTATATAAATAGAGGCAGACAGCGGTCAAGCATTTTCAGGTCTCTGCATGCATTGCGTGCCTATGATGCTAAACTGCAATTGTTTGAGAGAGCAAGAAGCAAAACGATTTGCCCTATAAAAGCGCAGTAATTTATTGAGCCCATACTTCTAGACAAACAAAAGCCTCTAGCCTCCTAATCTAACGGTCATTCTTATTTATCAATGGAGGTAGAAAGTGACCTCTGTATGCATTGCGTGCCTAGATGCAGCCCAATTTACCCTATATGAGCGCAGTAATTTATTGAGCCCATACTTGGAGACAAACAAAAGCCTCTGGCTTCCTAATCTAACTGTCATTCTTATTTATAAATGGAGGCAGAAAGTGGTCTCTGCATGCATTGCGTGCCTAGATGCAGAACAATGTACCCCACAAGAGCGCAGTTACTTATTTGGTCCATACGTAGAGACTAATAGCCTGCGAACAGGCTTCCGGTGAACCCGAACGAAGTCCCCGCCCCAATTGCTTTGTTCTCCGAATTCTTCCGTTTTGCGCTCGCCGAAATTTTTTCCGTCCTCGCCGGGAGCCTGTTCGCAGGCTAGAGACTAACAGAAGCCCGTGGCCTGCTTTGTCTAACAGTCATTCTTATTCTTATAAGCATTAATTCTTTTTGTCGTAATTCTGCTGGAGTTCATTTTCCCCGCTACCAGGTGTTACAGAGTTGGTGCTTTTATGCATTACTCTTTTGATCGTATCTGAAAATGTATCTGAAGACTGATGTTTCTTTTTTTCAAAAAAATGCTATTAAGCCGTCACTATGATGGTTTAAAACTATCTACATCAAGGTTCCGTTCTTAGAAATTAAATTGCCTCTCATGAATTAACATTTAAATGTAACCAAACTGAGACCAATGGAAATACTAAAAATCGAAAGCTATAAAGTTAATTAACTCGATAAGGATTCAATATTCCCAAACACCTACCAATAACTCTGTAGGTGGTATTGATTAAGGTACACCGTTCCCTGTTTAAATCATTTACATGCAAATCCTTACTAAACTCTTGAAGTTTTTGAAATCATTTGAACACCTTTTAATTAAAGAGATAATGTTATTGCTCTTTACCTTCGTTCATTGATGTGAAATGTAGACCACTGGATCTATTGGTAATTATGTCGCTCCTTAGAAGTTTTATGTCCATTTTTATTATTTTATTGTTAGATACAACAAATCGAGGAGTATATGTCCCATCGAAAACTGCCTGTTAATCTCAGAGACAAAATTACCAAATATTACGAGCACCGATTTCAAGGAAAACTGTTCGACGAGGAGAAAATTCTGGGTGAAGTGTCTCGACCATTGCGAAAGGTAAGGCATTGAAAGCAATTCCAATTAACACGCTTAAGTTTGAGAAATGCAAAGTTGTTTCAATGAACTAGACTACGAGTAGTAGACTAAAATGGCCGCGCGAAATCCTTGGGGCGAGGAGCGCGCCCTTTTCGCCCCCAGGATTTCGCGTGGCCATTTTTTCCTCGTGTTTCTCTTTCGTGTCACGCACGACGGTCTAAGCGAAAGAGGGACTACTGGTAGTCTGCAATGAACTGGTCGATTATTCTGCCGGAATTTTACTTTGATTACAAGGCATTTTATGTCTTTAGCAGCAAAGAAATAGATTACTCTGCGGCCTTCCCTTCTCTTTAGCTTATTAATTAGAAACAAAGCCCAAAAAACCCGAGCCAATTCAAAAAAGAGTAGTTGAAGAAACTATTTCGCAGCTGTTGCTGTTCTGTTCTGTTCTTGTTGTGACAGTGGTGACCGTAGCGGTGATAGGTGATGGTAGTTAAGATATAGTGGTTGTTGTAGTTGTGTATTTAACCTGCTGCTGTAGTTGTTGTGGTGCGAATGACTGCTGCAGATGTTGTAATCCTTCCTCAACATTTCCCAAAATTTTTACAGGGTTTATTTTACTGCCTTCGAGAACATCAAAGTGTTCTAGATTTTGAAGCTTGGTTCTATTTTACCTAAACGTTTAATAGATGCTTTTTTAGCTTTAAAGCTGAACTTGTTGGTTTATTTTTCACAAATTTTAAGTTTTTTCGGCTGTTCCGATATTTGTAAAGGAACGTTCCTCTGGGATCGAGTGTTCCTCATTTTTGTGTTCCTATTAACCTTAAGAGGACCAGCTTTTTACAGAGTAGGAACATAGCGTTCACTGTAAGGTAAGACAAGAACATTTTGTTCCGAGTTGTCAACTGCAAGTGGAACAAATTGTTCCCAAATGAGTGATTTAGGACTGTTTTGTTCCGAGTTCCTTTTTGTACATGGAACACATTGTTCCTAACTTGATAAATTGGGTCTGTTTTGTTCCGAGTTCCTATTTGTGCATGGAACACATTGTTCCTAACTTGATAAATTAGGACTGTTTTGTTCCGAGTTCCTATTTGTGCATGGAACACATTGTTCCTAACTTGATAAATTAGGAATGTTTTGTTCCGAGTTCCTATTTGTGCATGAAACACATTGTTCCTAACTTGATAAATTGGGTCTGTATTGTTCCGAGTTCCTATTTGTGCATGGAACACATTGTTCCTAACTTGATAAATTGGGTCTGTATTGTTCCGAATTCCTATTTGTGCATGGAACACATTGTTCCTAACTTGATAAATTGGGTCTGTATTGTTCCGAGTTCCTATTTGTGCATGGAACACATTGTTCCTAACTTGATAAATTAGGACTGTTTTGTTCCGAGTTCCTATTTGTGCATGAAACACATTGTTCCTAACTTGATAAATTGGGTCTGTTTTGTTCCGAGTTCCTATTTGTGCATGAAACACATTGTTCCTAACTTGATAAATTGGGTCTGTATTGTTCCGAGTTCCTATTTGTGCATGGAACACATTGTTCCTAACTTGATAAATTAGGTCTGTTTTGTTCCGAGTTCCTATTTGTGCGTGGAACACATTGTTCCGAAATTAATAAAGAAAGACTGTGTTATTCCGATTTTGCTATCTGTGAATGGAATATATTGTTCCGAAATTGGTCATTAGGAACAAGTTTTGGACTTTATTGTTCCGATTTATCGATCCGTTAACTATGTATTGTGTCACTGAATAGGCGTGTACAGACCTGCCTGGGCAAGTTTGGGTTGTATCTCACTGTCATGAATTTTACACAATAGTAATGAGTGTGGGCAAGCAAGGGCATGTTTTGGCAAGTTGAAACGTCCTTTTGTTTCGGCTAAGATTTAAAGGCGATTGTGCTAGCCACATGTTGTTTAAAGGGAAAAAATGAGCAAGAAGTGCAAAGTCAATTGGTCAGATGTCCAAGGAGCATCACCCAAACCAAAGCGGCTTCACTTGGAAAAGGATGAAGCAGACAGCTTTTACCATTGCCCGATACAAGAGTGTGAACATGATGGATTTCAAAGTCAGAGAGGCTGTAGAAAACACGTTAGCACTAAACACAGTTGGTTCTTTTATTTTGACGAAAGGCCCGATTCTAAACAAGTAACAAAGTCGCTGACGATTGGAAGAAATGAAGATGAGACAAGCGAGACCACAAAGCACAACGTGAAGTTACTTTCTTCATTTCCATTATCATGTAACATTGGCGAAGTATTCACGAAATGGTTGACAGGAAGTGCTGGCGGTTGTAAGAAAGATCGTGCCGCTCAACAGATAGTGACAAGGTGCTTCAAGTTTCTTAGATTTTGCTGTGAAGATGAAGAGGAGTTAACGTTTGAAGTGGTCGACTTTAGTTTGTGTTCTCCAAATCTGTTGTTTAAATTTATCGACTACTTACAAGATGAATGTAAGCTCGGTCATGGTGGGCGTTTGGGCTACATAGATGCTATTTCTGAATTGATCGACTTCAGAAAACTTCATGGCGCATCAGAAGCAGTTCTAAGAAAGTTCTCTACGACAGAGTTGTACCTCAAGAGAGCCCGAAAAACAGTTGCAAAGATGATGAGATTGCAGTGGACACAAGATTTAGACATCGAGACTCTGGAAGCAAGAGGGCACTGGGCAACAATGGAGGAGTTATTGGAGGTGGTGAAATTTCATCTGCCGCGTTACGAAAATACCGTGAAAATGTGCAAAACCAGTCCAGCCCAAGTGAACCCCTCAGACCTAACATTTGCCACAAAATTTGTAGCCATGTATCTGTTCATCAAGGTGAAGGGATCGCGGCCCATGACGTACCAATATTTGACGGTGGACATGATTGCCACAGCTAAGGAAAACGGTGGATTTATCGATCAGAAAACGTTCAAGACGGCTGGAAAATATGGCTTCGATTCTTTGATTCTGACCGATGCAAACATGCACGTTCTTAACGGCTACATCTCGAACGTTAGACCGTTGCTTAAGCCCCAGTGTGATTTCGTTCTCGTCACCAGAAATGGAGGTCAGCATGGCAAACTGGGCGAAACTATGAGCAAACTGGTTTTTGATGCAATTGGAAAATACATTCATCCCACACGTTATCGCCAAATCGTCGAAACGCAAAGCCTCAATCAGCTCACTAGCGAAGAGCAAAGGTTTTTGTCTGAGGACCAGAAACACAGTTCTGCGGTTGCTAAAGTTCACTATCAAAAGCAACGATCGCGAGAAGTTGCCCTGAAGGGTCACGAGTGTCTTCAAAAACTTCAAGGTACCAAGGGTTCCGAGGTAGACGATGACGTACACGCAAGACTTGGCGGTTCAACGTCCAGCTCCGGGCCTTCAGTTGAGACAGCTCAGAATAAAAACAGCTCGACCCCCATAAAGGATACCCTGCCTAAGAGAAACTTGCACCTTCAGAGGAAAACTCGTCATGTTTTAAAATTCACGAAAGAAGAGGATGATTTTCTGAAGGAAGGGATAACTAAGCACGGGTTTGGACAGTGGACAGCTATTTTGAGAGATTCCGATTTCGCATTTCAAGACGGAAGAACGGCGGACTCTCTAAAGAAAAGGGCCGGAATGAAAATGTCGCTAGTTTGATAAAGAGACTGGAAAAGTGTGGACACTGACTTTCAATGCAAAGCTGATGGGTGTAAGCAGAGTTTGTTGTACACAAAACAGACAAAAATCAATTGCTTTATTGTAAATGCATCTTCCTGTCTCCAGATGACAGCAAACTCAACAAACGTGTTATATTCTTTTGGAACTGGCCTATCGCCACTGTCAATATCACTGTAGCATAACGACTGTCTAGTTCACAGTGCTTTCAAGAACTATAATCTCTTAATGTAACTAATAGCCATAATATTTTTCCTTTAATTCACATCGTGTGCAAAATAGTCAAACGTAGCATAAGCGCAACGTGGTATTCCTTAACAATGCACACACTAATACATGTGCAAATATGAACATAGAAAGAATAAGTCGCACGCAAGCTGTCTTATTACAAGCCCACGAAACTACCAATCTACGGTTGCGTACTAGTCTGCATAAAACGAGTCAGGGTCATTTGCTTCTTGGATGGATGCGCCTGGCTTTGAAAGTGCGGCCTCTGACGTAGCTGCTACAGGGTTGTGAGCTCGAGCAATGCCTGGGGACGGTGGACAGATAGCTTCCACGTCGTCATTCGGAATGTACATTGGTGTCTTTGGTGCCGCCGACCAACATTCTTCGTCGTCTTCGTCTGAGCTCCTGCTTCTGGCAGGCAGATTTGCTGGACGCTGGCTGGGTGGGAAGACTCTCACTGGCAGCGGAGAGAACAGGTCTCGTATGAAATTCACGCAAGAACGGTCTACCAGCTCGTTGCTAAGGCAGAGCCTCTTGCGTTCTGCCAGGGCAGCCGGTAGTTTCAGCGTTCCATGACGCTCGTGATAACAGCGCAGTTTTTCGCAATTGATTTCCAGGAGACTTTGCATCACTCTTCGTTCTTCTTCGTCTCTTGGATCTTCCATTCTTTCGCTTTGCTCAGCCATTTCCTTCTCCATAGCTAAAAGCCACGGCTTCCCAAATGCTGTTCTGATCCTTTCCTGTTCCTGATCTTCTTGAAAGGCAGCGAGGTCCCTTCGAATCGGTGTGGGCAGCGGCTCGTTATGGTCGTGCGGGAGCAACGACACGTGCTCCACCGACACTCCCCTCGTTTGTAAGAAGTGTTGCCTCTTCTTATAGCACCTTTCTTCAACCCTTTTCAGCCTTTCCTTTTCAGCGAGATGACTTTCTAACATGTGGCTCAGTTGGCGGTGACGTAGAGAGCCAGGTGAGCATTGTGCCAGCCTAGCTTTCAAGGTCGTCAGGGTCTCGTCTTCATCGGAATCGCCGACATCTTCAATGGCGTCCTCTTCAGAGCTTTCTTCTCGGGATTGCGGTTCTGTCAGAAGGCCGCAACTCTGTTCTCGTCTACAATCGCCCTGGGCGGTTTCGTCGACTTCTTCGTCTATTAAAGAAACGCTCAAAATGTTGCGCAACTCCTCCTCAGGCATACCACTTTCGTGCACAGTGGGCATTGTACTGGCCTGACTGCTCGGGCTGTCTCCTACGATATTGTGCGCCCACACAATGCAATCCATAGCATGTTTCCTCAGCCACTTGTTTGCTTCAGGTTCGACACGAGGAAGACTCTTGAAGTGGTACTTGCGCAGGCGTTTGTCCATAGCTTGATTGTGAGCTGCACCAAAATCCATTTCCACCTGGCAAGTTATGTACATGGTCGCAGTGCAATGGAAACCTTGAGCCTTTTTCCACTTCGCGTCGTGCGACGTGAAGCCCCCTTGACATATGATTTTCCAGTCATCTATGTCGAGCAGGGTGGCATATGCCTCGTCTAGGAAGATAACCTCTGTCAGGTTGTCGATCATAGCCTTGTTGAAACTCTTTTGCTTCGTGACGCGAGCAATTCGGCTTAGGGGAATGATCTGAAAAACAGGTGAGAAGAGGCTGGTCTTTCCGCTGTCAGCTGAGCCAATAGCACACAGCACAGGCTGTTTGTGTTCTTTGGGACGGAACAACGCCAGGAAATCTGCACAAAACTGCCGAATTTCATCTTCTGTTAGGCTGTTCCTTAGGATTGCCTCAAAATATCTTGGCTCCGGGTCCTTGAGTCGGTCGTAGTCCACAAACGCGCGTGGAGTTGTGAGACCCTTCTGTTGAAAAGAGCCAAAACAAAAGCACATCAGACAGTGCTACAGATCGTAAAGATTGGGTTTGAAAATTTGATTGTATCTTCTTATTTAAATGTTAAAACAGTCCAGTGTATTCTTCTCACCTGAGATTCTGAGATAATCCCTTGGACGAACGACCCAGAGGAAAAGCTCCAAAACCACCCGTCTTGTACTTCGATCAGGTCTCTGTCAATCTTAATTTGGCGTATGAAAGAGCTTTCTGGCTCGCTTAGTATGGGCAGAACACGTTGAATATGCTGGACCAGACGGTCTTTGAACGCTTCGTTTCCCATTAGGCTGTGGAGGAACGTTTTCATGGTACACAGATACTGGAACGTGAAGTGCGATTTGGCCGCCAGTTTGTACACCTCGCCGCGATACACAGCATACTGCAGCTTTTTCATCACAATTTGTATATCGTTGCACAGGACTGTTACTGGACAGGATAGGGGTTTGTGCGGCGGATCTGGTAGTGCTGTCTGCGATGTACTTTGCAGGTTGTTATCAAATCCAAAGGTGTCTAACACGAGACCAGCTCGGCGTAATTCCGAAACGGATGCTGCCATCATCGTTTGAAAACTCTCAAGAACGACACGAAGGCGAACGACATTTTCCGTCGGCGCTGACTCTTGGGATTCTTCGTGGAAGTCACCATGAAGCTCCTCTTGCAGAGCCCTGCCAATCAAAACAAAAGGTTTTGCTTACGTAAGGCAATGCAATATCTCCCTGTTATTACTTTGTGAAAGTGAACTGCTGAAATCAAACTCGCGATGTTTTGAAAATGAGAAGATAAAAATTGATCAATTATCGATAATCGAATAACAGTCTCTTTTCACCGGGCAATGAAGCATGATTACTTTGATTTTTCAATGATGAATAGCATTTTTTACCTTTCTGACTATTTATGTTTGTTTATTATATATTTACTTTCATTAGCGTGCAATTTAACAGAAATTCAAAGAATATAAATTGGTCAAATTAATCTACTCACCCGAGGCAATGCTGGTACGATGACTCCACTAGTTGCATTAAGCAGAGGTTTTTGTGGTCCTTAAACACTTGACACAGCTGATTCAGGTTATGACAGCAGTTTTTCTTTCGTGACGCCCTTGATGCATAATATTCCAAACCGCAACTTGCGACAGCTCTTTGGATTCTAAGTGCATTAATGACCGAGCCATTGTTTGTTTGGCAAGCCACCCAGTAAGATATGGCTGGGAATGTTTGCTTTCCCGGCGATGAAAGCTGGGACGCATTGACGGGCGATTCGTCATTCGATTCGTCACTCTCTCTGGTCTCCTGCAATTGTGGCCTTTTTCGCTTCTTGCTGTCCCATGTTGACGTACTTATCGCCGAAAAAAAGAAGCAAATTTCCGCCAATTTTGACAAGGTTAAATCGCATTCGTCGCGTTTCTCGCATATCCAGTTCCATGCTCTTTCTATTTCGGCGTCGCTAACCCGCCAAACGCACTTAAAAGCAACAACCGAACACAGCTTTTCAACCCTCGCAACTATCTCGCACTCCGCCTTATCTCTTATTGCCTTGCTATTTAACTGAGAGCAAGGTTTGCTCATCTTGCCACATGAACATGAGCATGAACTGAGCCGTTTGAAGTTCTGACTACCCTTAAATACTGTTCCGTCATAAACATGAACAAATTTTCATTCTCAAACCCGCCGGAGAGAATAGCAGAGCAAATCACAGGTGAAAGATTGAGAACTCCATTTGATCACCACCAATAGCTTTGCAATATTCTTTTTCTCTAAATTCTTTCGTTGAGCTCAAAAACAAATAATGGCTTTCACCTAAACACTCCACAATACAAATCTCCAAAACAAGTTAATGCTTTAATACATTTGATGAAGAAACGATTACATAAGCGTTATGTAACCTATCAATAACTTTGATATTTCTGACAAATTTCTTGTGGTTAGTTCCTTTTGAAAATAATAACGGAAAAAAGCTGATAAAGTTAAACAAATGTATTCATGCGTATGTGATGTGATGAACAATAATAAGTTGATGAGGTGAATCTTTCTCTGTTGTTGGCGTATATACCGGTTTAAGCGTATATAGCGGGTTTGAGTAAATTTGTTAATCAACTCTGGCCATATCCGTAGTATACGCCATACCCAGTATACACGCCAACAACAGAGTAAGATTCACTTCATCAACTTACCTTTCATTTTTACTGTAAGTATTTTGATACTTACAGATCAAAACGTGATAGGGAACAGAAATTTTGGGAAACGATCCTTTACATTTCCCAAAAATTTATCATGGCGTGTTTCGCTGCCCTTGAGCGAAACAAACTTCACCAGTTTTTAAAGATTGTTTCCTTTTCACCTAAGCGCTCGATTTACGCTTTTTTGAGTTTTTCTTTAGTCTTTGCCTCGTTTTTTCGCTGATTTTAAGTTTTGTTGGCTGTTCCTATATTCCAAAAGGAACGTTCCTCAAGTATCGACTGTTCCCCGTTTTTGTGTTCCTATTGACTATAAGAGGACCAGATTTTTTGCATGGTAGGAACAAAACGTTCACTCTAGTGTAAAAGAGGAACATTTCGTTCCGAGTTCCCAACTGTAAATGGAACATATTGTTCTCAAACTGATAAATTAAGACTGTTTTGTTCCGAGTTCCTTTCTGTGCATGGAACACATTGTTCCGAAATTGATAAACTAGGACTGTTTTGTTCCGAGGTCCCCTCTGTAAATGGAACACATTATTCCCAAATTGGTCATTTAGGACTGTTTTGTTCCGAGTTGCTATCTGTTGATGGAACACATTGTACCCAAATTGGTCATTTAGGACTGTTTTGTTCCGAGTTCCTATCTGTAAATGGAACACATTGTTCCCAAATTGGTCATTTAGGACTGTTTTGTTCCGCGTTCCTATCTGTTAATGGAACACATTGTTCCCAAATCGGTCATTTAGGACTGTTTTGTTCCGAGTTTCTATCTGTAAATGGAACACATTGTTCCCAAATCGGTCATTTAGGACTGTTTTGTTCCGAGTTTCTATCTGTTGATGGAACACATTGTTCCCAAATTGGTCATTTAGGACTGTTTTGTTCCGCGTTCCTATCTGTAAATGGAACACATTGTTCCCAAATTGGTCATTTAGGACTGTTTTGTTCCGCGTTTCTATCTGTTGATGGAACACATTGTTCCCAAATTGGTCATTTAGGACTGTTTTGTTCCGCGTTCCTATCTGTAAATGGAACACATTGTTCCCAAATTGGTCATTTAGGACTGTTTTGTTCCGAGTTTCTATCTGTTGATGGAACACATTGTTCCCAAATTGGTCATTTAGGACTGTTTTGTTCCGCGTTCCTATCTGTAAATGGAACACATTGTTCCCAAATTGGTCATTTAGGACTGTTTTGTTCCGAGTTGCTATCTGTTGATGGAACATATTGTTCCCAAATTGATAATTTAGGACCTTTTCTTCCGAGTTCCTCTCTGTGAATGGAACACATTGTTCCCAAATTGGTCATTTGGGACCAGATTTCGGACCATTTCTCTGCGCATTCCTATTTTGTTCCCAAATGGAGGTGTACTTTGTAAGGCAAACAATAGGGCGCGCTCAGACCTGCTTGGGCAAGTTTGGTTGCATGTCACTGTCATGAATTTTGCACAATAGTAATGAGGGCGGGCAAGTAAGGGCATGACTTGGCAAATACAAACATATATGCACTTCCTTTGCTTGTCATCGGCTCCTTGGTTATGGGTCAGATTTAAAGGAGATCGTGTTGGCCAAATGCTCTTCAAAAGGCAAAAATGAGCAAGAAGTGCAAGGTCAATTGGTCGGATATCGATGGAGCATCACCCAAACCAAAACGGCTTCACTTGGAAAAGGATGAAACCGACAGCTTGTATCACTGCCCAATACAAGAGTGTGACCATGGTGGATTTCAAAGTCAAAGAGGGTGCAGAAAACACGTTAATACCAAGCACAGTTGGTTCTTTTATTTCGATGAAAAGCCCAATTCGAAAGAAATCACAGATTCGCTAAAGGTAGCAAGAAATGTTCCAATGGTAAACACAATTCAAGATCAAACAAGTGAGACTACAAAACATGCCGGAAAGTTACTTCCCTCATTTTCATTGTCGTGTGACATTGGCGAAGTATTCACGAGATGGTTGACTGGAAGTGGTGGCGGTTGCAAGAAAGATCGCGCAGCTCAACAAATAGTGACAAGATGCTTTAAGTTTCTTAGATTTTGTTGTGAAGACGAGGAAGAGTTGACTTTTGACGTGGTGGACTTTAGTCTGTGTTCTCCAAATTTGTTGTTCAAGTTTATCGACTACTTACAAGACGAATGCAAGCTTGGACATGGTGGACGTTTAGGCTACATAGATGCCATTTCTGAAATGATCGACTTCAGAAAGCTGCATGGCGCATCAGAGGCAGTCTTTCGAAAGTTCTCTGCAACAGAGCTGTACCTCAAAAGAGCGCGAAAGACGGTTGCTAAGATGATGAGATTGCAGTGGACACAAGATTTAGACATCGAAACACTAGAAGCGAGAGGCCATTGGGCAACAATGGAGGAGTTGTTGGAGGTGGTGAAATTCCATCTGCCGCGCTACGAGAATACCGTGAAGATTTGCAAATCGAGTCCAACTCAAGTTAACCCTTCAGACTTGACATTTGCCACGAAATTCGTTGCCATGTATCTGTTCATCAAAGTGAAGGGGTCGCGTCCCATGACTTATCAATATTTGACGGTGGACATGATTGCTACAGCTAAGGAAAAGGGTGGATTCATTGATCAGAAAACGTTCAAGACTGCTGGAAAGTATGGATTTGATTCTTTGATTCTGACCGATGCAAACATGCAAGTTCTCAATGGCTACATCTCGAACGTCAGACCTTTGCTTAAACCCCAGTGCGATTTCGTTCTCGTCAACAGAAATGGGGGCCAACATGGTAAATTGGGGGAGATCATGAGCAAACTGGTGTTCGATGCAATTGGAAAGTACATCCATCCCACGCGTTATCGCCAAATTGTTGAAACGCAGAGCCTCAATGAGCTCACTAGCGAGGAGCAGAGGATTTTGTCGGAAGATCAAAAACACAGCTCTGCTGTTGCCAAAGTTCACTATCAAAAGCAACGATCCCGTGAAGTTGCTTTGAAGGGTCACGAGTGCCTACAAAAACTTCAAGGTGCCAAGGGTTCAGAGGTGGACGAGGACGTCCACGCAAGACTCGGAGATTCAACTTCCGACGCCGGGCCTTCAGTTGGAAGAGTGCAAAATATCAACTCCTCCCCCAATAAGGACGCCCTGCCTAAAAGAATCTTGCGCTGTCAGAGGAACATTCGTCGTGTTTTGAAATTCACAAAAGAAGAGGACGATTTTCTAAAGGAAGGGATAACTAAGCACGGGTTTGGACAGTGGACTGCTATTTTGAGAGATGACGATTTCCAATTTCAAGACGGAAGAACAGCGGACTCTCTAAAGAAAAGGGCTGGAATGAAAATGCCACTCGGTTAGCAATTCAACTAGCAAAAAACAACAAATGCACACCAACTAAAATGCAGAGGAAACTGGACCATTTAATTATCGCAATTCGACAAACAGCTAACCTGTTAACACATCTACGGAACGCGTTTTATAAATGATCAAACTGTAATAAACTCTAATTTCTTGGACACAAAAGTCTATTCTTGTAACGAGTTATCGTAGGTACATGTAGCGTTCTGAGTGCCTAATTCTATCCTATCTATTATTAATTCTAATTCTATCCTAATTATCAAACTACTGAAAAAGACCACCCTACGGCCTATCTTACGAGGAAAAAAACACCGCTTTTACTTTTGACTAGTAAAGTATCGAGTTAGAACGTTCTGGGATTTTTTGACTGCTCGTTGACTGCTGGATTGCCTCTTTCGCTTCTTTTTGTTAGAAGTACTAGCTCGAAGTAGTTCAGCAGAGACTGCACAGTCGTCGAAGCTTGAATGAGGCACAGACGCACCACTTGTGCTCGGAAGAGGAGTGATGAAAATACTCTGTACCTCTTCCGTCTCATCCACTCCATTACACTGCTGCGTGATGAAAATACTCTGCTCGTCATCCGTCTCATGTGCATGTTGCTGTACTCCCTCGGTTTCTGAACTGAGGACAGGCAACACAGGCAGCCTTTCAGCAACGCTTGTGACTAGGTGGTGCTGCTCTTTTCTCAGCAGTCCAAGAGCGGTGCACACTTTGATTCGTTCTTGGACAGCCTCGGCAGTGTTGAAAGTGCCCAAGGACTCGTGATGCATTTTTAACTTGTCGCACAGGACCTTCATCCAATCTTTGACGTTCAAGCGAACCGTGGGATCGCTACTGCGTTGATATTCGTCGCAGCAGGTCTTTAGCTCGACCTCAGTGGCTCTTATCCAGGTGCCTTCGAACGCTCGATGGGCTTTCTCGCGTCTTTCTTGCTCTTGGTGCGCTTCTTGTTCGTCGCAGTGCTCCTGCAGTTGTCTTTGAATTTGACTTGGCATCGCTTCGTCGGGGTCTTCTGGCAACAGTTCGGCAATCTCGCTGCTGACACCCCTCTCTCTCAGGAAAGATCTTCTTGCTTCATGTAGTTCATGTTTCCGCCGATTCTCTTCTTCCTTCTCTCTGACGCGCGTGTGCAAGATGCTGGCAATTTGTCTATGTCTCAGGGAGCCTGTGGAAGATAGAGCAAGTGCCGTCCTCAAGTTACGAATGGGCTGGTCGTCATCCGAGTCCACTTTATCGTCACTGGCAGCGTCAGCTGTTGTGGCTGGCTCGCCCGTCTCTTCAAGAGCGTCAGTCCAGACGTCTGCGAGAGGCAACGCTCGTAAAGCGTCCTTCTCCTCGTCTTTAAGAACGCCGTCACCGATTTGCTCTTCTTCCAAGCTGCTGTCGGAGCTTTCTTCTTGGTCTGTCGTCGGACGCGCTTTCGTCGAGGCCCACACAACACAATCCATGGAGTGCTTTCTGAGCCACTCTGCAGCTTTCTTCCTTGGGTTAGGCAGACTCTTGAAGACATAGTTCCTTAGCCTACGGTCCATTGCTGGTTGATCTTCTGGTCCGAATTCAAGTTTCTGTTGTGCTGTTAAAAGCATCGGGCAACGGTTAATGAATGACTTAGCTGTTTGATACTTGATGTCACAGGCCGTGTAACCTCCCTGCGTTAGGATTTTCCAGTCATCTATATCTAGTGTGGAAGGATTCGCTTCGTCCACGAAGATTACTTCTGTGAAGTGATTGATCATGGCCTTATTGAAGACGCGCTGTTTAGTGATAGTCGCTATGTTGCCATGATGTACCAGGCCTAGAATTGGTTGAAATAAACTCGTCTTTCCACTATTAGCAGCGCCAATTAGGCAAGGAACTTTGTCTTTGTGTCTCTTTTGATTGTGATTCAAGAGCCTCAAGAAATCTTCGCAAAATTCTTCAATTTCAGCTTCTGTGAGGCTGTTTTCCAAAATTTCTTTGAAATACTTCGGTTCTGGCTCTCTTGTTGGATCGTACGGGGAAAACGCTCGCGGTGTAACATGATCAATGTCCTTGTCCGCGATCACATTCTCCAGGAAGCGACGCTCCTTGATTGACCAGCACTTGCCATCGTTAACCTCAATCAAATTATAATCTACGCGAAGTGGTCGAATGACCTCGCAGTGCGGGTTGGCTAGGATATCGATGACTTTCTTCATGTCCTTTAGAAGTCGCGCCTTGAAGGATTCGTTAGCCGCCAAACTATTAACGAACACCTCCACCTGGCACTTGTAGGAATAGGTGTACTTTGCCTTGTCGCATTTCTTGTACACTTTTCCACCGTACAAAGCGTAGCCCAGCCTCTTCATGGCGATACCGATGTCATTGACAAGCACTGTGAGTTTATCGGACAATCTTGCCTGTTCGTAGACGATCTCATTCTCTCTTGGAACAGCCGAGCCGTCTAATTGGAAGCCGAACTGGTCGATGACCAGTTTTACATCTTGAAGTTTCCTCAAAGCCCACGAAAGACTGGAATAAAACGAGGGATCGACGAGACAAATTCGGACTACGTTCTCCGTGCCGCATTCGTCGAGATCCACTGAATCAGCGTCCCCCACGAAACTTTCAAATTCATCCCGAAAGCAATACTGGTAAGACGAATTCACCAAATCCTCCATAAACGGGTTCTTGTGGTCTTTAAGGACTTTAAACAGCTCTTTCATCGCTCCGGTTTCTTTACCCTCGTGACAGGGGACCTAAGATTGAGAAATACTTAAGAGGTTGATTCCGGTTCTTTCATAATAACCAGCATTCGCCTGGTCAACAAGTGATCAGTGATTTTCAGTACCGAGGAAATTCATCGTTAGTGTACTTTGAAATTCCAGGCTAAATAAAAGTTGTTGAATCTAACCGTTGGAATTATCTTGAACACTTATACGTTTGATGTAAAGCCTGACTTTCGCTATTTTTTATTTATTAATATTATTTTTTTTTTCATGCCTTGTAATAAGCCGGTAAAAGAGTTGTTACACTTTATCACTGATTAGTGTTACTTATGTCAATTTTACGATTGGAATAAAGTTGTTACCTGAGTTGCGAAGACATCCACGCTGCACTCCAGGAGGGCACGGTGGATAACAAGAGGACTACACGGCGCACCATTTGGCGTGGTCAGAGCGATCCAGTAACTCACACATGGGCACAACTTCTGATTTATGATTGTGGAGTGACTTGCAACCCATTCTTGGCTTGTTGAATTTCCCAATTGACTCGAATCTGGAAATTCGTCTGCATCATCGCTCCCCTCTTCCTCGACATGTGCTTTTTTCCTGCTTTGTTCTTTCTTTAGACTTTGCGTGCTAATGGCGCTGAAAAAGAATGCGACATTCTTTATGCCTGCAAAATAGACGAAACAAGATATTATTCACTGAATCTGCATCAATTTATTCCACCAAAACAACGACAGAAAAGCTCGACATTTCAAACAACACACATATAAACAAACCTTGCAGAGCTTTATCACAGGCATCTCTAGTGCGACACACGCCATTCCACGCATTTTCAAAACCTTCCTCCTGAACTTTGCAAGCACATTTTGCACTGATAAGACTACATTTTCCCAGAACTACCGGGCTCAAGTAGCACAACGCAGCGCTTTTTATCGTCCTGCTGTTTAGTTGACGGTATGGATAACGAGCCCTCTGCATCTTGAACGACGATGTAAGCCTTGAAACGTGTTTCGCTTTTATAGAGAGAAGACTTGTGAATTTCCCGGGCATAATTATACCACACAAACGCAATCAACAGAAGACGTAATTATTTGTTTTAAATGGCCAATTGTGACACGCTATCAGTTCGCAGATGCTTTCCAGTGAGTTTTCTAGACGACTTTTCTCGCCACTTAATTTTCATGTCGATGCCATTTTTTGTCGCACTGGACAGCAATCAACAGTTATTTTACACCAAACAATAAACTCGATTAACAAGCCACAGTGACGGTAAATTCGTGTGAGAGGAATTTAGGAAATGATGTCTACTCATGGTCCCAGTAGGGGCTATCAACAACATCAACCAGAACTAATGAGGCAAGCGAAAAGAGTTGAGAAAACATTATCTACAGCGGCGTGTTTTCACCGTGTATCACACAATTATTACGACTCATGTTAAAAACACGAACAAGAATAAATAAACTGAGACAGTTCTCATCTTGATGTTGGGGAAGGTAGGAAAGCGACGTATCAGTGTCACTGGCTTTTGAAGAAAGATGTAACATTTTCTATGTCACCGCAAATGTGGGATGTGGTTCAATAAAAACAGTTGAAACAGAATATAGAAACCAGAGATAAGTAAAATCTTGTATTTGAAAGGCCAAAGGATAAAAGCGCAAAATGTTATGCTTTAGTTTTACAAAGAGATATTAAAACAAATCTGAACATTTTCGCAAAATCCGTGAAATCCGTCCTTTCCGCCGTGATTACAAGAAAGTTTCATCCAACTGCCTCCCAGTACTGGAAGTTTCCACCGAGGGTTTTTCCTATTAATGGCGGAAAGGACGGATTTTACGGATTTTGCGGATTTTTTAATTTAATTTAAATCTTCTCTTTAAAACTGTAAGTATAATATAAATAATATATTATAATATATCATTAATAATATTTTACTTACAGTTTTAAAGAGAAGAATTAAATAAAACCAATTAAAAAATCCGCGAAATCCGTGAAATCCGTCCTTTCCGCCGTGGTTACAAGAAAGTTTCATCCAACTGCCTCCCAGTACTGGAAGTTTCCACCGAAGGTTTTTCCTATTAATGGCGGAAAGGACGGATTTTACGGATTTTGCGGATTTTTTAATTTAATTTAAATCTTCTCTTTAAAACTGTAAGTATAATATAAATAATATATTATAATATATCATTAATAATATTTTACTTACAGTTTTAAAGAGAAGAATTAAATAAAACCAATTAAAAAATCCGCGAAATCCGTGAAATCCGTCCTTTCCGCCGTGGTTACAAGAAAGTTTCATCCAACTGCCTCCCAGTACTGGAAGTTTCCACCGAAGGTTTTTCCTATTAATGGCGGAAAGGACGGATTTTACGGATTTTGCGGATTTTTTAATTTAATTTAAATCTTCTCTTTAAAACTGTAAGTATAATATAAATAATATATTATAATATATCGTTAATAATATTTTACTTACAGTTTTAAAGAGAAGAATTAAATAAAATCAATTGAAAAAATCCGCGAAATCCGCGAAATCCGTCCTTTCCGCCATTAATAGGAAAAACCTTCGGTGGAAACTTCCAGTACTGGGAGGCAGTTAAGTGAAACTTTTTACTAAACACGGCGGAAAAGACGGATTTCACGGATTTTGAAACATTGATAGATTTAACTTAGTCATTCCCTTCCATGTCTCAGTCAAGTGTCTCCTTGTGAGAGAACAGTTTGGACCGTTTACCTTTAATTTTTCAACTTTGTTTCAAAATCCAACAACGTTGCTGTTTTTCAATTTTATATTGACTGGGAAATTGCAGTTCAACTTCTAAATGCTTTTACGCCATGGAGCGACAATGAAATGATATAATATCTCAGACTTAACAGATTTAACGAAAAGTAGCAAAAGGAACGAGGACATTTGGGAGACGATCTTCTTCTTTTTCTTCCTCTTCCTCTTCTTCTTCTTCTTCTTCTTCTTCCTCTTCTTCTTCTTCCTCTTCCTCTTCCTCCTCTTCTTCTTCTTCTTCCTCTTCCTCTTCCTCTTCCTCTTCTTCTTCTTCTTCTTCTTCTTCCTCTTCCTCTTCCTCTTCCTCTTCTTCTTCTTCTTCTTCTTCCTCTTCCTCTTCCTCTTCTTCTTCTTCTTCCTCTTCCTCTTCCTCTTCTTCTTCTTCTTCTTCTTCCTCTTCCTCTTCCTCTTCTTCTTCTTCTTCCTCTTCCTCTTCCTCTTCTTCTTCTTCTTCTTCTTCTTCTTCTTCTTCCTCTTCCTCTTCTTCTTCTTCTTCTTCTTCTTCTTCTTCTTCTTCTTCCTCTTCCTCTTCCTCTTCTTCTTCTTCTTCTTCTTCTTCTTCTTCTTCTTCTTCTTCTTCTTCTTGTTTTTGTTGTTTCTGGTGATGGTAATGCTGTGGTTAGGATTGTTGTTCAGTGTTAGTGCGAGTTTCAACTGAGTGTCGAAAAACCAAAGTTATCACTCTAGCCAATCACAGAGGACACAGACGATCCAGTGAGCCAATCAACACTCAAAGCAAATACTTGTAGACGACGCAAAGCGCGGAAAAACATGTGCGTGTGAGTCACGACCGGCGTTGGCTTTTCTTCTGATTGGTTAAGGAAGCGTGCAAGTTTAAAACCAATCCGTTAGCGTAGTGACGCGAAACCAAAACAAATGCGAATAACTTTCGATAGACATAATAGTTATTTTTTAATATTAATTTTGTTTTTGAGAGAAGAATCGAAACCTCGAGCTCTGGGAGAAATCAGAAGGCGAGACAGCAGTAGTCACAGCGGTAGCTCTTTCTATGCATTTTCAGAAACCGTTATTGAACTTGAATCGCACAATCAGACCCAAACCAGGATTTTCTGGTTCCAACTTTCGATTTCGATTTTGTCCAGAGTGTCGGACGTTCGGTCGCCGCTGACCCAAAACGCGCAGACTCTGGGTACGAGTGTTATCTGGATTCACTCGCACACGTTTCGCGATTGTTGGTGTCGCTACATGTGTTTGGTTCGAGCTGTGATTGGCCAACTGCATTGTCTGTGTAATTTTTGATTGTCCAGAGTAACTACTTTGGTTACGAGACTCGTTGAAAAGCGCTCTATTTAACAATTAGATTATGAACTCGAGATATCTATGAGGTGATAGTTGATGAGGCCGAAAGCCGGATCAACTATCACCTCATAGAAATCGAGAGAGAATAATCTAATTGTTTTAGTAGAATTCTTACTAAAATTACTTCAAATAACGGTTTCCAATTATTTCTTGACGTATTATTAAACTTTGCACCTGAAAAAGGTCGCTCGGATTGATTCAATAATTTCAGCTTTTTTAAATGTCAAGAAACCGTAAATGTCCTTCATTTTGACTTCTCGGGAATTTAATTATCCATTTGCATCAAAATTTTCCTCCAAAAGTTTGAAAAACGAAAAAAATGGCTCAGCCAATCGGATTGCAGCATTTGCATTAGTATACTGGTAGAATTCTACTAATGATGTTTATAGTACAACACTTAAACTCGTTAACAATCCGACTAAAAGCCTCATTTCGCCTCCGTTTTTCTGGTCTAAACACAGCCGGGAAGTTGCATAGAACGAATAAATATTGCGAAAATTACTCGCCCTCCCGTTTTTCTTACTTTGTATACGTTTCTTTTAGAAAACAGAGACAAAATTCTTTGACGCAAATTAATCGCTCTTGTCCAATGTCTCTTCTTTGTTAGGCAATCGTCAATTATAATTGCCGAGAGCTTCTGCGTGCTGTGCCTTTCTTTTATGACGCTGATCCCGACTTTGTGTCGGCTATAATAACAAAATTAGAGTTCGAGGTCTACTTGGAAGGTGACGTCATCATTCGTGAGGGAGAACTGGGAACGGAGATGTACTTCCTTAAATCGGGCATCGTGAGCGTGAGTTGTGATGGAGTAACCACTGACGATTTGACTGATGGCTCATACTTTGGAGGTAAGTAGAAATGTTCATTTGGAAGGCAAATAGCTAGGAATATTTCATTCATTGTTAACCTCGTTCCCAGGCTGACAAGGGAGGCAGAGGAGAGAGAGCCTGAGAACGAAGTTGTGTTAAGAGAAACTGTGTCACGGACGAGACATCATGAGACATACTTACGATAATTCTTTCTCTAAGTGCCGAGTTCAACTCCTCGACCGTGTTGTGTAAATAGCCAATTGGTCAGCCTCCCACTAGTTGGGATTCTTGATAGCTTATGCTTTATTTGAAATATTTGTTTATTTATTTACAGTATCCTCAATTAGCACAACAGTGCTAAATACAATTGACACTTAAATTAAAATTATTTTTATTTTTTTTCCTTAGGTGGTGTATAACCTTTATTTAATTCTAGCTTTGTCCATATCTCGAAGTAGAGAATTAACCATCTTCATTTTCTCCTTTTCTCCATCTCTAATGGGCACCCCTGTAACTACCATTGTTAACTGCCATATTGCCTGCTTTTATTCCAGAAATCTGTTTATTAACCAACGCTAGACGCACCGCAAGCATTACAGCGAAAACTTTGTGCGACATCTTCATTCTACACGCGGAAGACTTTAGAGAAGTGGTCGACGAATATCCGGAGATGCGTCAGGTCATGGAGTCAGTTGCAAGTCAGAGATTGAGCAGGATGGGCAAATCAGTAGACTTTTCGTCTTGTCCGTCCAAGGAGCTCCTGCTCGCAAGGCTACAGAGCTCCCGAGCCAGTAGTATTTGTGGCAGCTGCTCAAATTTGCTTCAACCGCGGGAATATAACCCAGAGATAGTAATTACTAGGGACTTTAAAACAGACTGTGACATGAGTGATAATGAAGTCACTTGAAAGGACTGTTTTAAACCGACTATTCAATTTTTGAAGGCTGTGTTTTTATTGGAAAAGAAAATGTGTTTTTCCGCAACTTTCTTTCGACGATTTGAGCGATGTAGAAATATTTTCAAGCTTGAGTATAGATTAAGTTTGATGTCAGTCAAACACGGGCTATGCAAATGACTGCAGTTGAATGTAGGTGGTATGTCATTTTTTAGCCCAATTGAATTGTTAATGAATAGGAAGGGATCTTTTGTGTTTAGTAGAAAGTAATACCATTAACTGGTAAGGCAATTTAAGGTCCCTCCAGCCCGAAGGAAGGAAAAACGTTTCTATTTTGTGCGCGGGAAAATTCGTTTTATGTAATAAATAAAAGTGTTCCTTACATTTGTTTTGTAAGTAGTTTCAGTTTGATTGTATAGGCGTATTAAAGCATTCTAGCTGCAACTTAAGTCAAGTTAAGGCTTGCACGACACAAGGATCATCAGATAATTTACTATTGCATGAAAATCTTTTTCCATAGCCTGCTTTTCTACTGGTAGTAAGCGACCGAGAACGGACCAAAGGACCAAAAGCAGGCCGGGGAAACACAGGGAACGAGATTAAATTTCGCGACGGGTAAAACTGGGATGAAACGCATGCGCAGCAGAAAAAAGTAATTACCGCTTTCTATTTTTCTCTTACCGTTTTCGGAAGTTCTAACTGAATGTTATCCAAAAGCTATTTTTTAATTTTTTGTTTTGTTAGCCTATGTACAGAAGCTTACAGAGTTACAGAAACGTCAAATTATGTTTTCTATGGAATCGAATCACTGATGTAAACTTAACTGAGAGCGAGTACTGCCAAAACAAAATGTTCGCCTGGTTACTGGGACAAAGAATTATGCTATTAAAATGACCCCGATATAAGCAGGTGGAATTATTTTTGTCACTGCAAAATTAAATCAATATTATCGCGCATTATGTAACAACGACCATTGGGAACAAATCAAAAGAAATTATTTGAGTTTGTTTTTTTCTGAGACCGCGATTAGTGTTTTTAGACATTGGGGTTATAACTAAAATAATTTGCCACTTTGTCTTTCCTCTGAAAATTATTGATCAGCTTGAATTGTTATATTCGCAATGAATTATGCATTGTCAAGTTCCGACAATCATAAAAAGACTAACTGATTAACCAGGGAGGACAGAGTCAATAAATTGGCGTTTATATACGGTGCAATTACGCCATAGTCGCGGAGACACCTAGGTGCCGACCATTGTTCGCTGACAGTGCATCTGTAAGCGCAAGTCACTAAACGGACGCCATACCAAATAGGCCAAGTATTCGGTTACTCGTATCTGCTCAATATTCAAATACAGGGGTTTTTTTGGGTTTTTTTCTGAACCGCAACTTTGAGAAATTACTAATCCAGCTCATTCAAACGAGAGATGCGCTGAGAGAAAATAATGCCTTCTTGAGTCGTTATCACCCTTGAATTTTAACTTTTCATCTGACACCACGATGAAAACTAGTAACCCAAGCTGAAATGAGATGTCGAGTTAACAAAACGGTGAGGAACAATTTTGAAGGTAAGAAATATTGTTCCTTTTGTATTGAGTCATATAAACACGCCTTGTACGTTTCGTTTTAAGGGGAGATCATTGGATATTTAGCTCATGACTTATTTATAATAAAGAAAAGGTTCGTAGATTTAATGTATACTGATCTAGGTTTTAGCTTATTTCCGCGTTAGGCTTGTAATTGTTTTTGTTCCAATTAGGTTTTCATCTGAATTGTAAAAAAAGCGGAAGGATTAAAAACTGTTTAGTCTTCAGGAGTGTGTGGGATAAAAAAAAACAAATTAAACGTTACTTAAAATCTAAAATGAAAGTCCATTTTTTAGGAGCTTAATATATACATCGATATACAACTTAAGAAAAGACTGGGTTAGTAGAGAAATATAGCTTTCTTTCAAGGAAACACACATTTGAATACTTAAACAACCACAGACCAAAGTAATTATACATGCACTGTGAATATTTTCTACAAAACCGAAGCCTTTATTACATCAATCAAATTTTCTTCTAATCCGTTAATCGAATTTTCATTTCGGCCGGACGTCAACATATTATCATTATGAAAAGGGCGAAAATTAATATCGGGAGATATAAATAAATCCGATTTTGCCGTGTTTGAGGAAGGTTTTTGGATCGAAATGTTGCTATTATTCAGAATCAGATTTATTCTTAATTGAAATATCTGCTCAGTGTACTGTTTTACAGTAAAACTTTAAATTAGAGGTTTATTAGAGGTTTTCTGTTCATCTTTGAATTGGCAGGTTTACTATTCATCACAGCGCTTTGTATGTGTAAGATGATAGTCCAGAACGAACAAATCAAATTTAATGTCCAAATGTCTCTTTTGCTTGTTCAACAAAACAAGCCGACTGACATGTCGAAACCGTCTCCGTTTTATGACATGGCTTGAAAAACTGGATGTTAGAAACTGAGACAAGAAGGTCATTAGTTCCCCTCGTTTTACGCGATGGCGCAATTTGTTCTAAAAATAGAAAAATTGTCCCATATCATAGGAACAGCCCCAATACTAGAAATGGCGCGCGCTTACGGTCTCCGTCCCCGATTAAGGCTCCTGATTATGGTCTGTTATCAGAAATGGACAGTCTAATAAACCATTTGCAGATCTGAGTAGTCGGGCAGGAATTTTCAAAGTATATCAAGACCTCCTCGAGTCACAGAGTATTTATAATAGCTGGTGGTACACACGTACAATATAACAGTTTGTGTTCA
This sequence comes from Orbicella franksi, assembly GCF_964199315.1. Classification (NCBI taxonomy): domain Eukaryota; kingdom Metazoa; phylum Cnidaria; class Anthozoa; order Scleractinia; family Merulinidae; genus Orbicella; species Orbicella franksi. The sequence goes on from NC_138145.1 coordinate 27,386,839, forward strand.
TCGCACCATTTCAGAACACTATAACACTGAAATAATTTAATACTAATTTTGGTTGAAAGCCATGGGTTATGTTTGGAGGATTTTATCAATGACTGCGGATAGTTTGTGTTTGTATTTATAGGCATGGCAAGAGAACTAACAATAAACATCTTAACATGACTCGAGGCCGATAAAACTTTCACTCCTGGTTGTGCTTTCGAGTCTAGCTAGCTAATTACAACTGAAGGAAGACAGCAGATTTTATGTTCAGTTCATAGTTAGTTTATTTATTCCGTCTGAAGATTGTATTCTGTTTTTCAGTCCCTACAGGATCGGTTAGAAACTTATAAAAAGAAAACTCCACCCCCAAGAAAAGAAATGGCCTATGACACAGACGGAGGTGACGATGATTTGCCACTTAACATTATTGACTATGTTCAGTTGGCAATCTATCCACTCATTCTGCTGTTCGGTTCTATCGGCAATATCCTGGTCATACTCGTGATTCGAAACAAGAAGAAGCATCGAAAAATCAATGACTATTTTATCTTAAATCTAGCGATTGGCGATCTCTGCATGCTCACAATAAGTATCTCCATGGATTTTTACCTCAAATTCAGGGAATTTCCTCTTGGTGACTTGCTTTGCAAAGGGGTCTGGCCCCTTATGACGATGTGTTTATTTGCAAGCGTGTTCACGCTGACCTGTATGGCGATAGAGCGCTGGCGTACCATCGTCAAACCGCTGTCTCTAAGGCTCCCGGTCTCCAAAGTCCGTTGTATCCTCGTGTTAACCTGGCTCGCGGGGTTGGCGTGTGTATCGCCACTGACATTCGTTGCTTATCACCGAGGGCGCGGCTGCGCCGAACGCTGGCCTAGCTTCGCCATGAGGCAAGCGTACACGATGGCGGTTGTTCTATTTCAATACGCCATTCCTCTTTTCATCATCACCATCGCTTATGCAAGAATTGGAATCTTCCTCAAGCGCCGCGCTAAATTTAAAATTTCCGACGCATGCACACGGATAGCAGTGATCAGGAGAAACGCGAACAATGCCAAAATTAACAAGAACTTGCACACTATAGTCATCCTTTTTGCGATCTTCATGCTGCCCAAACAAGTGCTCTGGCTGTGGTTGGACTTCAGTAGCGGTGGTGATTTCCAGTACTTTGGCGATGCCTTGATTTTCAGTGAAATTTTGCTCTACGTTCACAGCTCAACCAATCCAGTTGTTTACGGTACAATTTTGAATGAATATCGCTCGGGGATTTGCCACTATCTGAGGCGTATTTTTCCTTTCCTCGGGGGACGTTTTACAAACGGAACTCAAGTTCATCCAAGTCAGAGGGTTTTGGATATGAAGGCTTCCCACAGTCATTCTATGGCTTTGGCAAATCAAAGGTCTTATCAATTACAAAGTATAGAGAACGTTGCATGACGAAGGAAAACTGTGTCTAATTTTTTCATATTCAGTGTATACATTGTGTTATATAATAAGCCTGAAAGCTGAAAATGGTATCTCCGTTTTTGTGACAATTTGCGGCATGTTTAGAACGCATTTAACAATGAACATAGTAAACTCTTAATGTATTTCATGCAAGAATATTGTCCAAGATGGTTTTGTAGTTTTTGAAAAAGCACTTAATCAGCATTTTATGATTATTAAAGTAATCATAACCCGTGTTGCAACAGTTTGAAAGGGCCAAAGTTAATGTGATTAAGACATAGAAGTCTTTCTTCTCCTTCTAGCCTTTTGCCAACCTGAAATAATAACGTTCTTAACAAACAAAATCAACAAAGTTGTTTGTTGTAAATATATAGAGCTATGTCACCCCTGAACTTGGTCAGTTTTGAGGCCCTTGAGTGTCATTGATTAAAAACAAACTATAACGGTAATAATAATAATAATAATAATAAAAAATGTGTTCACTGTCTTGATTAGCATGATGGGTTCCTCCCACAGTCATTTTTGACGAACGCAAACTACGTCTGCGTAGGAGCTGATTGAGTCGGATAGCACCTTACTTAGTAGAGGAGGGAGGTGAGGGGGGGGGGGGCGACTTCGGAGACTGTACTAGGCCTTCCTTGATTCATTGTTGTATGATGTGTGTGATGGAGGTGTCGCGTATTTCCTGTTACATAGAAGATGTGATTTTTGTCACTTTTTCGGTCAATTTTTTTTTTCTTTTTTTTTGTACCACTGAGAGTCCATTTAACGTCCCAGGTTTCATTTTATTTACCTCACGGTTAAGGCTTTTCGGGCAGTACCTCAGAAGACTGGAACTAGTAGTAAAATATTTCCCGTGGACCTTTGGTGCATGCTTTCAAGATGGCGGCTAAACAAGTTGCAGAGACTGCGGGGAAAGCGGTGTTTAAACCGCTTCTCTCAACAAGCCACGTAGAAGCAAGGCGAAGAGTTTTGAACCTTTATCGAGCCTGGTGGAGAGAGGTAATAATTTTGTATTGAGTTTGCCTTTCAAGGCACTGTTTGTAGCATGAACGTCTTGAACGCGAATGATCACAAAATGGAGTGTTATCAATGGTGTCCCTTACGGTACCACCAAATGATCAGAGATGTATTTCGGTGGCTAAGGAATAATTGTGAAATGGATAGGTTTAGAAGCACAAGAAGGCGTTTTTATGAAGGTTCCACACCAGTTGTAGATATTCCGATCGATGTTTTATAACTTCAAATATTGTTCAAAGTGCAAACCTGTCTCTTGAATATATGACCTGATATCAGCTGATATCAAAGACCATTGCGGCGTTACAAATTTCGTAGTTTGATATTATTGAGAGTTATTTAGCTTATCAAGGCCGAGCATACCAGCTGTAACACGCTCAGTAGTTATGTTGTTTGTAGCAGTAGCCCTTTCAAAATTAATTTATCTTGATCCAATACTGTCTGCAAATCTTATGGGTTGGCATTCTAATTTTTTTACTCAGGAACAATTTTAGTCAGGAACACAAAAAGCAGCTTTAGTAGGATCTATCACAGTAGCAGATTTCTTGTGGCTGTATTTCAAGTATATACAAACACAAGCTAAAACTATGGTTTTCATTTGTGCAATTATGGCAGGATGCCTTTGTTTACTCTATTGTACTTCATGCATGCACTTTCCATGTATGCATATGCATACAGTTTTTTCGCATGGCATGGCTTGCTCATTTCAACATACTGAAGAAGGGTTAAGCTTGAAATGTCCAGTTTACGATAACTATTTGACACTTTCAAGACCTTTTTTATCCTTGCACATTTTAAAATCACACCCATTGAGAAGAAATGCCCAGGAAATGGGGAAAGTTCTTCCTTGGCATCCATCCAAACAATGCAGACATAATGAGAGCAATTAGTGTTGGTTGAAAGTGTTGAAATTCACATTTCATCTTTTAAGCCCCCTTGAATAGTTATATCAACAAAGTGTGAAGTAAAGTAAATAGGCTTACATCCATTTCTTTGCAACTGACAGCAACCTGGGTAGTAAAAATACCGTAAGCAAAGTATATTTATACCTTATAATTTTATTTTTGTGTAAGTTTGATTACCACACCTTGGAATTAAGACACCTCTTCACTTACTTTTGGTTGGCTCAATTTTATTGATCAATTTGCTAACTAAAGACATTAAATATTGAAATGTGATCTGACATGTCTTTGCTTAACAGCATTAGGGCCAATCCGACTGTGGTGAAAGTTGTCAAATTCATTCAAATCTAGTTTCACAACACGTGAGAGAAACAACGGAGATGCTAAATCTATACCGTTAAGAGCTTGACTAATGACTGAAAAGATAAACACAATTTTGTTTATTTAAAGACGGTCGCATGAAAATTTTCCCGTCGATAGATTTTTTTTTCAATTTTTACTACAGTCAGGCAAAGCGTTACTTGTGTCAGAAATGCCAAAAAATTGAGGGTCAGCGACTTTGTTTCAGAGATAAAGTGTGTGGAAAACTACCCTGATTTTGAAAAATTGGTGGACCTAAGTCAGCATGGTCTACAGGGGTTTATAGTTAAAAATATCGAAGGTGAGTCAACAGAGGCAAATGATATTAGTCATATTTTGTAGAGGTGGGTCTGTTACAGAAATAATTCCAAATGTTGCCAACGTTTTCACAAAACTTAACCCTTGAAGAGGCATTTGAAACCGCAGCACAGATAAACAAAGAGCTAAAAAGAATGGAATTCCATGGTGCATTTTGCAAAAAATTCAAACTACTAATCAATAAATTTTCATTTCTTTTTTCATTTTTTTAATATAAAGCATTATATCTGACTTAGGCCTGTTGTAAAACATTATGCATGGCAAGATATATGTATTTTGTTCTCATTGTCTTCACTTTCTTAGGTTCCACATGCCATAGAGGTATTTGCTCTGGAAATCACTACCAAAACTGGTCGTGCAAAGGTGCGAGAGGAATTTATGAAAAATGCTCATGTCCGAGACATCAGGGTGATTGATATGTTGGTCATCAAGGTGGGTTTGTTTAAGGCTTCTGTACTTTAGCACTCTTTGTATTGTACACTCATCTGCCTGAGGAACTTGTGTTTGGCTAGTTACAATGTGGCTGCGACAAAAGTAACATTTAAACAGGGGTTTCTTTTACATTTTAGCAGTAAGACTATTGGTTTTCACAGGCAGGGAAAACTTTTAGAACTGAGCTTCTTTACCAAAAAACCTCCAAATGGTTGAACCAGGGGCACAAAATTGGCCTCAGAGCCAGTCAGTTTGCCAGTGCCCAGCCCTGAAGGAAACCCCTGCATTTAAAGACATTGGTAAACTACATGTATTTCAAATGCTGTAAAAAGAGTGTGTGCATCTTTCTTTTTAAAATGTGTTGAACAGAACACAAATGATTAATAGCATTCTGTAAAATAAGAACCTTGGTACTTAACCCCCCTAAAACTGCTAGGATCTATCTCCCAAAAGATCCTTTGCACATCCCTAACCTGTCCCATTCTGGGGTGAATGTTTGTGTGTGCTGTCAGTTGCCTGATCTTTTATTTTCAACTTTAAAAGTGCATGTCAGGCTTTGCCAGAATTTGAAAATATTGCTACCTTGGGAAATGTCTCTTTCTGATATGCTTCATTTTTTGTTCTAAATTAGTTGACATATTTGATGCTCTTACTAAATTAAGAGTGGAAATGTATGGACAATAGCATATCTCCTGTCTAATGCTCAAAGGTTAACTGCCAAGTGAAACACTGAGCTACGTATCCAACTGAAGTTGATTAGATTTAGATTAGATGTTGAAGTGAGTTAGTGGAGCTGTTATTTCAAGCATTAGCCCTTGTCACAGTTTGCTCAGATGAAGGGTTAAATCACTAATGTTTGAAATCCACCCCCCTCCCACCACCGCCACCACCCAAGCAGGGGCACAATATGAGATTTACAGTATTCCAAAGGAACATGAATGTTCATCACTTACTATGATCTTGGGAGCAAAATCCATGGCTATGATTTTTATAATGACTCAACCCCCAAGTTTTCTTTGACTGACTGACTGACTGATTGACTGAGTGACTGACTGACTGAGTGACTGACTGACTGACTGACTGAGTGAGTGAGTGAGTGATTGACTGACTGACTGACTGAGAGACTGGCTGGCTGACTGGCTGGCTGGCTGGCTGGCTGGCTGGCTGACTGACTGACTGATGTATGGACGGACAGATGGATGAATGGATTGATTGCTTGTTTGATTGATTGATTGATTGATTGATTGATTGATTGATTGATCGATCGATCGATCAATCAATCCATTAACTGGTATGTTCTTTTTTTTCTCAGGGTAAAATGGAGCTTGAAGAAACACATAATTTGTGGAAGCAGCCAACACATGTCATGCGATACTTTAAGGAAACTGAAAAACCCAGGAAAACAGAGTTTCTGGCAAAATTCTATGATGGATATGACTAATATTGATTTCTGTGTTGGATGTTTAAAAGGAACAAAGATTTCCTTAAAATTGGAATGATCAGTTCTATTTTGAGTGAATTTCTGTGTTTTTTGTCTCTGGTCTGTGAGGATGTTTTTAACCTAGAAACAAGCTGTCAAGTAAATGTAAATAAGATCTGTTTATCATTACACTAGAATGAAATCTTTTCTCTGACTTGTTATTGAATAGATCTGCAAAATTGTTGATATCTAAGCATGCTCGCCTTGCTTTGCATCATCCAGTATAATTTTTTAAATTTTATCGTTATTAAACAAAAAGTTATCCAGCACAAGCTACAACTGTGAGTGCATAAGTAGACTAGTGCCCCCAAAAAATTCATCATATTTATCAGGCAATTTCTGGCAAATGGTGGAAGGACAAACAAATCATGTAATTAGTTGCTGATAGCTAGAGAACTAAAATTATGAGATTTAATGCATTGCCCAATAAGGTGCATATGAAAATAAATATGTCACAGGAATGGGCTGATAAAGTTTTGCTGAGGTAGCCTGCAAAATGCAGACGTATTTCCGGCTGTTGCTTGTCTTATATGTTCAGCGGAGACAAGCGATAGCTGGAAATACATCTGCAATCACAGGCTATGAAGGTTAATCCAGATATTTATCATGAGGGCATTTTGCAGATCTGATAATGAAATGAACAGTTTTTGAAGACCAGACTTCTTTCAAAGGAACTTTCGCCAATTAACTTCAGATAGATGGGAAAGCGTCTAGGGGTAGGGAGAGTTAATTTTGTCTCACCCGTTCCCAACACGCTTGTTGCTCTACACCCCCCTGCCCATCCCCTACAAGAAAACTATTGTTTCGTCCAGAAAGCGACGCCATCTTTGTTATGCATTGGAGAGGTAAGCCTAAGTTTATTTCTTTTTTTGTCTAAATTAAGGGATTTTTACATCGCACTTCTTTTCTCTTTTGATTGTGTTAGACTAAATAATATTCAGAACAAACTAAGATTTGCTTTTTCGAAATTGCGGTTAGTAATTTTATGCGCTTGCATTCAAAACTGTTCAAGGAAGCCGCTACCTTGACGACGTGCTAACGAACAGCTTTTCTTTCCGAATTACTTCTGGTGAATGCGCTTTTTGTATGCATTCATCTAAGCAAAGGATTAAAAGGAAATGTCTAATTGAAACATGAATATTAATAGTGTTGGGCATTGTTCTTTTTATGCATAATTTGGTTGCGAAGCAAGGTCGAGGAAGTTGATTGTTATTAACAAATTAAACGCACCATTTCGAATCACATCTTTTAAACGCTCCCCTCGAATGGAGATAAAGTTGTGCGAACGAATGCGAAGTGGACGTTTATTTGCTTAACTCTGTGTGCGGAGAGAGATCGAGGAAACAAGGAATAAATCAGAAAACCGTGAGTGATTTTATATTATTCAATTATTGATGCTTCAACAGAACAGTTTATTTCAAGATCACAAGTTATAGAACCGAGCTTGACACAATCAGATATTACATGTAAGCATTAATATTTATCGAAAACATTCGAGAGCAGATCAATAAAGCATTCAAATTTGTTCGATGCAAACCTTTCCTTAGACGTTCCAAAAACTGTAGTCAATGTTGTCTGATTATTCTAATACTGTGTTGTTATACACGTGTACGCATGATATAAGCTCAACTTCATCGATATTTTGTTGAATGTTATTTGCAAAGGAAATGTATGCTTGAGCACAAGGAGACAAGCCTATATTTAATCATAATTTCATTATTTAAAATGTAGTCTAAGTACATTGTACCTGCAGTATTGTTATAACAGTATAATACTGTCTTAGTATCTTTGCCCATGATAGCGTAGAAATATATGTCAAGATTTTTAGATTAAGTTCTGTATGGATTTACATTTGTTTACGTTTCGAAGAATTATTATTTTACTCTTGAAATCTATGAAATCTTGACTGTATTCTTGAAACATTTAAGTTTTCTTCCAGCTTTTTTGCTTCAAGCAATTGCTTTTACACAAAAGATTGCAGCAATATTTTTTTTCTCTTGCAAATCACAAATTTAATAGTAATTTAAGAAGTCTAACTCTCCAAGAGAAGTGATTTGGCATTTTATATCAACTTTGGAGCCTTGATACCTGGTTTAATAACAATTATATTCTTATTACAAAAAGATTCAATGCAAAATACATAAGTGTAAATTCCCGAAAAATTTACAGCAAAATTAATATTCAAACTGCATAGTTCAAATAGCCTAGTTCATGTAGTGGCAAAAAAAGCTAAATGTATTTATTTATTTAGCTCTTATTAACTGACTAGGAGGTCTGTATGGGAGAATCGTCTGAGGTTGTGAGTGCAGGCCAAATGCAGTGAGGTCTGTACACCGAGGTCAAGATTCTCTCATATATGGCGTAAACAAGAACATTTTAATTCGTTTTAATGCAACTGGTTTGTACTAACTGACATTTTGCTTGTGAACGGCAATGAGCTGAACTTAATTCCACCAAAGTTTGCTCGCCCTCTTCACATTTTTTCTTATCAGGCTTTTTGGCACTTCCATAAATAAATATTGGTAGAAGAAAATACTCAATATTTTTGCGTTTTAGTTTGCAACTTTTTCACTACAAAACATTTATGGTCTAGATGCCGGTCTAGATGGAAAAATCTAGACTGCTTTCAATCTCATTCAGCCAATCAAACTTCTGAATTCAGAAGTTCCCAGTCCTTGTGCAAGCCTGCAAATAACAGTCGGTCATCGGACAATTGTCCGGTAAATTTGACGTTTTGACAGGTAAAAGCTTAGCCTGGTCGGACACTCTGACTGGGCATTTCTGCTAAAATGAAAAATATTTTAACTGGAAATTTGTGGCCGAATATGTGACAAGTTATTTTGTTATACTGCCACACAATGCTACGCTAAAAAGCATTGTTACTGGTTTTTGTTTTATCCTAATTCTGAGAATTTTATCCCGCGCAGTGCACCGTCTCAAATGTTATGTTGAATTGTAAACACATCACATCAGCACCACTATTCCTGCGTGTTAATTTACGCATTTTGCGGAGGCATTGTGAAAGATCGTGAAGCCCCATTCAGTCTGAGTTATGTTTGTCTGAAAAGCTACTTAGAATTGAGGTCTTATGTAATTTCTCGTTGTTTGTGACCACCAAGTGTTGTGGAATTAATTTTCAGTCGTAATACATTGACCCAATTAAGATATTATGGAAATTGAATACTCATGTTTCGTTTATCTGAATGCAATCGCTTTCAAAAACTTTAAAACCTCTAAAACGTAACCAAATGTTTTTCTAGTCCGTATGATCAAAACTCAGTTTAATTTTTAACCCTTCATAGTTTTTTTACGTCTGTCAGTGTGGTTGAAATATAGTTTCTGTGCCACAGACATGTTTTTGTGAAAAGTGTAAATGTACAAATTGGTCACGCTTTATAGTCACGACCGCCTCCAATTCCACATTTTAAATAATTACGCAAATTTTTTATTCAATTGACCCCGAAAGCTTTCAGAGGAAACTTGCTTTCAGAAAAAGTCAAAGAATTCATTTCAGCCAATTTTCAAGTCTCGGAATGTTATTGTGAGGTTTTATACTGACAAGCTGTCCACGCGGGAGATTGTTTCATCCCTTTTCCCGTTCAGTCCCTAGACATCGTGGGAAACTTGTTACATTGGAAACACTTGTGTGACTAGGGCTATAGACGTTTGTAAATTTGTCAATTTTCAACAGGTAAATTAATACCAGACGTAATGTAAAGGAGGTCTCCTTGCTGGTGCTAGTAGCGATTTTACACTCAGTTGACTTTTAAGCTATTCGAATTTGCAACCAATATTTTGGCGAAGAGTCTTCACTGAAATACCAAAATGTCTCAAATGTTTCTTTTTAATTTCTAATGACAAAATTTTTTTTTTGTCCAACCAGACTGGCTTTTTGTCAGGTCAAAACTTGTCTTTGTCCTGACAAATGACCTGCCTATAGACAAAAATTATTTGCAGGCTTGCTTGTGAGACGCAGCCATATAATAATAATTTTTTTTGCCATGTTTAGTTATCAAGTTATAGGACCCTTATCCAACATAGCATGGATGAAACTAGACATTACTACAATGAACCAGCTGACTGAGCCTTGCAGGACTGTTGATGAGCTGTCTATTGGAGATCTGGAGAGTGACTATGATGATGATGACCGGCGTGATTTGATCAGTCACTATGCAACTGACAAGTACCTCAGTAAATGGGAACTGGCTGAAGAAGATGACGAGGTGGAACAGCAAGAAAAGTTGGATAATGAACTGCCAAGTAGGGAATCAGAGTAAGTCTTTCAGACAGAAAATGGATCATCCATGCTGTAAATATTTAAACCATAATATACATAAATGGCAACCATGGTCAAATGCTGTGAACAGAGTCTATTTTACTCTAAGTTCTTGGCCCCCCTTTTCTTGGTAACAAGGACAGACTCTGAAGAAGAAGGAAATTATCTTAGTAGTTGCCATCAACAAGAGCAAGTCAATTATGATTATATGTTTTCCAATTAAAAACTGTTTATTTTCTACACATGGCTATAAATTTATCAAATTTCAATGAACTTATTTGATGTCATCATATGCATTTATGCAGGGCCCCACTGAAGAGCACTTTATGTGGAGTGGGCTCCCTGTTTGAATATTTTAATTATTATTATTATTATAATTATTATTATTATTATTATTGACAATGAAGTTATTATTGTTATTACTTTATTATTTGAGACCATGAACACAGAGTGTTTTACTGATAAGGTTGTATGGCCATAGACAGGGATTTTAGACTACTTTAATCTTTGCCATTTTTATTTCCAGGGAAAAACACCCTGGCAAGAGAAAAATCATTCGCCATTTGGTGGCAACCCTTGACTGTGACGAGATGTCACTGGTGTCATACAACAGCGTCAGGGACTGTAACCCATCTGCCACACCGAAGACAGAGCCATCACCACCAGACCATTACCAACTAGGACTCCTGCCTCAGGCTACGGGTGAAGACTTAAAGGTACATGATTATACACCAGGATTAAATCTTTACATGTATTTTCCACACGAATTAATTGTGTACACCAACATTCGATACATGAATGTTCCTCGTTCTTAAAACGTGACAGCAAACTTGAGTCAATTTGTCTGAAGTACTTCACAATTCGACTCGATTTGCTATTTGCAGGGAGTAGATATGAACCTCGTGAAACTAAGACTCGTAAGCAATAATGATACATGAACCATCCTTATTCTTTAAAACGTGACAACAAACATGATTCAATTCATCTGAGGTGTTGTTTTGCTACCTTAGTTATAAGTCTTTCCACAGGGTCACCCCCTTGTGTTCAGGCTTTTTTTAAATCCCCTGCAGTTAACACTCAGTTTCGTTGATCATGAAGACAAAATAGAGGGTCTGTGGACAGACTACACCAACATTAAGGTTACCGTAAACCTTCGCGGATGTCCTTAGCGAAAAAAATATTACCGTGCTGTCTTAAAGACAACCACTACAAATTATATATCAATGCAAAGGTTATAGAATGCTCTATTCGATAAAAATTGTTTTGCCTCAATTTGTTTTAATCATAAGGCGGGGGATTTGCGTTTTTCAAAATTGATCTCCTGCAATGGCCTTCGTCGTAAAACGTGTCGCTGTATTTTTGGACATCAAACTTGACAGAAATTTTCCAAAACAACCAATAGGAATATCGACAAACCGTCACACGGTTTTGATGATTTATGCCTCGTGAATGATATAATGCAGTAGCTTTGTTGATGCGGTCGAGTTTGATACCCGATAAATTCGCTCAATGGAACATCGGTCGTTTCGTGCTTTTAGGTTGCGCTCGCCTTATGATTAAAACAAATTGAGGCAAAACAATTTTTATCGAATAGAGCATTCTATAACCTTTGCATTGATATATAATTTGTAGTGGTTGTCTTTAAGACAGCGCAGTAATATTTTTTTTCGCTAAGGACACCCGCGAAGGTTTACGGTAACCTTAAAAGATGCAATATTGTTTGTGTGGTGTGATGAACCAAGTGAAAGTAGTCTTAATAACTAAATGACAGATTTCCCTGCCCTTTCATACACCTAAACTTATATACCTGAAGCCTGAAAAGAGGTACCCCTTTTGGGCAGAGCCTCCCCATATAGGCCATTATTGGGAGTACCCCCTGGGACAACTAACACCACCACCATAAGCCCCTGCTAGCAAAACTTCAGAAAGGACAGAGCCCCAACCTGATTTGCTTACAAGGTACAAGGTCTCCCTTTGTAATTTAAACTTAAAGAATTCCACATCGAAAAAAATACAACAACTAGTCCCAAAAGCTATAGTATTCACAGTGATAAAAACACGGCTAAAGTTCGGGAGGAATGAGCTGTGTTCACCACACAGGCTAGATTTTAAACCCTATTATGTGCAGACGATCATCAAAACATGTTCAGCTTTGTATGTTTACCAACATTCTGTCTTGTTGGTATTTCTCTGCAGATTTGGCAAGGGTATGGAGGCAACATATACTTTGATGCTGTTCGATGTAAGTCAATGCGAATCAACAGTTCCAAGTCAGGGAAGTCCAGAAAAGAGGGTGTTACCAAAAGATGGAAATCCAAGTCTTGTAATCCTTTGAACAGGAGAGATGAACGCCAATCCCATTTGTCGAGTGTATCCAGCTCACCCAAGGAAATATCTGAGGCTTCAATTCACAGTCTGGGCAGCCTGCGAATGCGGTCTGCAAGCAAGGACAAAAAATGTAAGACAGCCACGTGCAGACATAATGAATCGCCTAAACAACTTCCAGGAAAGATCTGTAAGGGTTTCAGTGAGAAAATGCTAAAAGAAACGTTTCAGCGTCTTCAGGAGAATGGTGACTACAGATTCACTAAAGAGCCTTTAGCAGTATCCGGAGGGCAAGTGGTAGATTCATTCATTGATCCCATCGACAAAGTGCGACATTTTAACACTCAGTGCAAGGGAAGAGACTTCACTTTGAATTTGCAAAATGGCTTTCCTACGCTGCTGACAGCCGACAGTTCATTCTTTTCGCATGGTGACTACAGAACCTCAGCTGCTGTTACTGTCACTGGTAACACTGATCCTTTTATTAAACTTCCTGTTCTTGGGAGATCTGACGCGAAGCACAAGACAAGCAAGGCTGGCAAGGAAATTTCAGGTGAAAATAGCAAGCAAGAGCCTAGGCCAGTGTTTATAATTCCATTTGGTGCATTTGATGATCCTGTGGATGGTGAATCTGATTCCAAAAGAAAGGCTGAGAAGAAAGAGAAACCATCGACTAAAATCCCTGAAGATGGAATCAAGACAACAACGAGCATCACGAAAGACGCTGATAAACCACCAGAAGAACTCCAAAACAACTCTGGCGTAAAAGATGATGGTTTAGAAAACGTTTTGAAAGAAGAAGACAGTGAACGTTGCGTAACACATCCATCAGATGAAAAGGGTCGTGAAAAGTCCCCAGGTAGTTGTTCCACAGTGCGACAAGGCCTTCCTGATTTTCATTTAAAGAGAGAAATCAGTAACCTCTCTCTTAGTAATTACCTGAGGGCGGTCCCCACACGAGGAGCAAAGGAACAACCCAGTCTGACCTCTCCCAGGTCATCAGCTGTGGTGCCAAAGATGAGCTATACCAACAGATCAAGGGCCCTACCAACATTTTACATGGTGAACAATTCTGTACATCAAGGACATCAGTCGGGCTGCAACCCTCAAAGATGGAGTGGGTCTCATGTCTACGGTGGGTATTTCCCGACGACTTGCTCAAAAGAATCCAAATTATTTTACGCGGAAATAAGCTCCATTTCAGAGCAAAACACTTTGAATGGTGATGACACTTTTCGAGAATTATCAAGAACCTCAAGAAGCTCCAACCCTAAGAAAGCTTATTCAAACAAACAGATTCCTAAGCAGAGCTTTGTCAAGGCGAGTTACGTGTCAAGGAAGTCATTTTCACGGCAGAGTGTCATTCGATCTCCAAGGGCCGGTAATGATGCACTAAGAAACTCTGACAAGAACCTTCTTCATGTCCCAGTGACTGGTCAACAATTTTCTACGTTAAATGGAATTCATGATAGATGATAATTATTATTATCATCATCATCATCATTATTATTATTATTATTATTATTATTATTATTATTATTATTATTATAGAATGTTTTGAACATCATCTTTTTTTCATATTAAAGAAGTCTAGTATTACATGTAATAGGCGAATCTTTGCTGACTTCATTGTTAACATTTTTCCTCATTAACATACGACTTTGCGCATAGAAGGCATCATGCTAGACACGATTTTACTAGAAAAACTGAAAGAGCTCGTGAAACTTAGTAAGTGGTGAAAGTTTTGGCTCTTTGGGTGTAATATTCAAGGAGAAATTGGCTTTCAAAAACATCAAGATTTCTGTGTGACAAACGCGCTAATGAGCTCGTGCATTCTTTATAAAATTTTGAGCTTTTAAACCCTCGTCGCGCAAAAAGTATTCAATACATCGCGCTCAAATTCCTTGGGACAGTTAATCGTGCTTTGCCCTTTCAATATTCAGTATTAATCTCTTTGTAGCTCCATCAGAAACTGTATCGCTTATGGTAATGAGGCAAATATTGTAAACAAAGATTCTCCTATACACTAGCTGTGATCTGAGAGATCATGAGTATAGTTTGCGCGGATGTTCTAAACGTCACGTCTGGTAGATAAGGATCCAAAATTCATCCTTGGTATTATCAGTAAGGCAATATTATAACTAGCCTGCGAACGCAAACGTATTTCCGGCTGTCGCTCTTCTCCGCCGAAAATAACGTCTGCGAACCCGGGCCAGGAAACGATTTCTGTGACGTAGGAATTTTAAGCAGATCACAGTTTAGCTCAAGTAGCCCCAGAACTACTGACTGCGTGAGGTATTCGCTGCGAGGAGCACTCGAGTTTCATTCTATCATGGAATCTGATTGGCCAAAGAGAAACAAAAGTCATTACGTCACAGAAATCGTTTCCTGGCCCGGGTTCGTAGACGTTATTTTCGGCGGAGACAAGCGACAGCCGGAAATACGTCTGCGTTCGCAGGCTAGATTATAACTCAACGAAGTACATGTCCGATAGGAAACACTTTTCTATTAATGAACTTAAATGCAGGTTATTTCATTTATATCAAACTCGTCAGTAACTTGCGGAGAAAAAAAGATTTGTTTCATGACGCAAGGTTGTAAATAGGATACAGATTCATCCTGGCTTTACTAAATAAATATAACTTTACTTCGACTTTTACAACCGAAATAGAATGTAGTTCACATCGGTAAGCTAAGCTGGTTAAACCCATGCCTTCGCAAAATTCGCAACTGTAAAGAGATCAGTATATACGTCCGCATTCGCAATCTATCCATGCTCCAGTTTGCAAATTCTTTGCAGCACTAAACTCGTCTGGGTTCTGGCACGACACAGTTAGGCTCACTCTGTATTTATGCAGGAAATGTAACTAACAGTCTTGTAACTTATGTCTTCATACTGGAAGGTAAATCGAAATTGCTGTATTGATATAATTGAAAGTTTACAGAGAGGCTTGTAAAGAGGAAAATAGCGTTAATATAATTAAAATAAAGGTCATCTTGGTTAATCGGCATGGGTGCTCGCTTGTTGTTTTTGTTTAAATAACTTGATCGTTTGATCTTTTTGGAAGAGTTGTATGGCGGAACACGTGGAAAAATGTTTCTTAAGGTTTCTCTGGGGTATGTGTACGAGAAACGCGAGTCATCCTTAAATGCTTCTTGTGATAGTACTTCTCTTTCCAGCTAATGTGCCATTCACTAAGCAAATACCGACAACAAGAGACTCCCTAGCCGATAGGTCTTCAGCTGGGATTTCTTTCTGGGTTTTGAAGGAATCTTTGGGTTTCAAGCGATGCATGTTTTGCCCACATTTGGAAGGGATTTTGGGTGTCTGTCTGTCTCGTGCGTATTAGGGAAATCGAGCGATCTTATTAACGACCACGTCTCATTAAGGTTACCTTACGCACCTTTAAGCAGTTGAAATTGCTTCCCATCTAGGAAAGTTTGATAGGCTATCAAACCCCAAGGGTGCGATCGGACATTTTGATAAATCTTCTGTGTTCATGGGATCGAGGATACCGCTGGTAAGGGGGCATTAGGAGAACTCGTTGCTTGGTCCTTGATCTATCAAATCGTAATAAGGTCGGGCAACGCGAGAGATTATGGAACGTGACGGGAATGTATAGCAGCGACAAAGTTGAACGGTGAGTACATGTGACAGGGAACTGGCTTAGCGCGAACCAATTCACGCCCTTTGTAAGTGCAGGTTACATCTTAAGACACCGTCCACACTAATCCGTCACGAAAAGGAGAGGAGAAATTTGAAAACGCAGCTTTATTTCTACGGTTAGGCCTACCGTCCACACTAATCCGTCACGAAAAGGAGAGGAGAAATTTGAAAACGCAGCTTTATTTCTACGGTTAGGCCTACCATCCACACTAATCCGTCACGAAAAGGAGAGGAGAAAATTGAAAACGCAGCTTTATTTCTACGGTTGGGCCTACCATCCACACTAATCTGTCACGAAAAGGAGAGGAGAAATTTGAAAACGCAGCTTTATTTCTACGGTTAGGCCTACCGTCCACACTAATCTGTCACGAAAAGGAGAGGAGAAATTTGAAAACGCAGCTTTATTTCTACGGTTAGGCCTACCGTCCACACTAATCTGTCACGAAAAGGAGAGGAGAAATTTGAAAAGGCAGCTTTATTTCTACGGTTAGGCCTACCGTCCACACTAATCCGTCACGAAAAGGAGAGGAGAAATTTGAAAACGCAGCTTTATTTCTACGGTTAGGCCTACCGTCCACACTAATCTGTCACGAAAAGGAGAGGAGAAATTTGAAAACGCAGCTTTATTTCTACGGTTAGGCCTACCGTCCACACTAATCTGTCACGAAAAGGAGAGGAGAAATTTGAAAACGCAGCTTTATTTCTACGGTTAGGCCTACCGTCCACACTAATCTGTCACGAAAAGGAGAGGAGAAATTTGAAAACGCAGCTTTATTTCTACGGTTAGGCCTACCGTCCACACTAATCTGTCACGAAAAGGAGAGGAGAAATTTGAAAACGCAGCTTTATTTCTACGGTTAGGCCTACCGTCCACACTAATCTGTCACGAAAAGGAGAGGAGAAATTTGAAAACGCAGCTTTATTTCTACGGTTAGGCCTACCGTCCACACTAATCTGTCACGAAAAGGAGAGGAGAAATTTGAAAACGCAGCTTTATTTCTACGGTTAGGCCTACCGTCCACACTAATCTGTCACGAAAAGGAGAGGAGAAATTTGAAAACGCAGCTTTATTTCTACGGTTAGGCCTACCGTCCACACTAATCTGTCACGAAAAGGAGAGGAGAAATTTGAAAACGCAGCTTTATTTCTACGGTTGGGCCTACCGTCCACACTAATCTGTCACGAAAAGGAGAGGAGAAATTTGAAAACGCAGCTTTATTTCTACGGTTAGGCCTACCGTCCACACTAATCTGTCACGAAAAGGAGAGGAGAAATTTGAAAACGCAGCTTTATTTCTACGGTTAGGCCTACCGTCCACACTAATCTGTCACGAAAAGGAGAGGAGAAATTTGAAAACGCAGCTTTATTTCTACGGTTAGGCCTACCGTCCACACTAATCTGTCACGAAAAGGAGAGGAGAAATTTGAAAACGCAGCTTTATTTCTACGGTTAGGCCTACCGTCCACACTAATCTGTCACGAAAAGGAGAGGAGAAATTTGAAAACGCAGCTTTATTTCTACGGTTAGGCCTACCGTCCACACTAATCTGTCACGAAAAGGAGAGGAGAAATTTGAAAACGCAGCTTTATTTCTACGGTTAGGCCTACCATCCACACTAATCCGTCACGAAAAGGAGAGGAGAAATTTGAAAACGCAGCTTTATTTCTACGGTTGGGCCTACCGTCCACACTAATCGGTCACGAAAAGGAGAGGAGAAATTTGAAAACGCAGCTTTATTTCTACGGTTGGGCCTACCATCCACACTAATCTGTCACGAAAAGGAGAGGAGAAATTTGAAAACGCAGCTTTATTTCTACGGTTGGGCCTACCATCCACACTAATCTGTCACGAAAAGGAGAGGAGAAATTTGAAAACGCAGCTTTATTTCTACGGTTAGGCCTACCATCCACACTAATCCGTCACGAAAAGGAGACGAGAAAATTGAAAACGCAGCTTTATTTCTACGGTTGGGCCTACCGTCCACACTAATCGGTCACGAAAAGGAGAGGAGAAATTTGAAAACGCAGCTTTATTTCTACGGTTGGGCCTACCGTCCACACTAATCTGTCACGAAAAGGAGAGGAGAAATTTGAAAACGCAGCTTTATTTCTACGGTTGGGCCTACCATCCACACTAATCCGTCACGAAAAGGAGAGGAGAAATTTGAAAACGCAGCTTTATTTCTACGGTTGGGCCTACCATCCACACTAATCCGTCACGAAAAGGAGAGGAGAAAATTGAAAACGCAGCTTTATTTCTACGGTTGGGCCTACCATCCACACTAATCCGTCACGAAAAGGAGAGGAGAAATTTGAAAACGCAGCTTTATTTCTACGGTTGGGCCTACCATCCACACTAATCCGTCACGAAAAGGAGAGGAGAAATTTGAAAACGCAGCTTTATTTCTACGGTTGGGCCTACCATCCACACTAATCTGTCACGAAAAGGAGAGGAGAAATTTGAAAACGCAGCTTTATTTCTACGGTTGGGCCTACCGTCCACACTAATCTGTCACGAAAAGGAGAGGAGAAATTTGAAAACGCAGCTTTATTTCTACGGTTGGGCCTACCATCCACACTAATCCGTCACGAAAAGGAGAGGAGAAAATTGAAAACGCAGCTTTATTTCTACGGTTGGGCCTACCATCCACACTAATCCGTCACGAAAAGGAGAGGAGAAAATTGAAAACGCAGCTTTATTTCTACGGTTGGGCCTACCATCCACACTAATCCGTCACGAAAAGGAGAGGAGAAATTTGAAAACGCAGCTTTATTTCTACGGTTGGGCCTACCATCCACACTAATCCGTCACGAAAAGGAGAGGAGAAATTTGAAAACGCAGCTTTATTTCTACGGTTGGGCCTACCATCCACACTAATCCGTCACGAAAAGGAGAGGAGAAATTTGAAAACGCAGCTTTATTTCTACGGTTGGGCCTACCATCCAAACTAATCCGTCACGAAAAGGAGAGGAGAAATTTGAAAACGCAGCTTTATTTCTACGGTTGGGCCTACCGTCCACACTAATCTGTCACGAAAAGGAGAGGAGAAATTTGTAAACGCAGCTTTATTTCTACGGTTAGGCCTACCGTCCACACTAATCTGTCACGAAAAGGAGAGGAGAAATTTGAAAACGCAGCTTTATTTCTACGGTTGGGCCTACCATCCAAACTAATCCGTCACGAAAAGGAGAGGAGAAATTTGAAAACGCAGCTTTATTTCTACGGTTGGGCCTGTGCAGTGCACACTAATCCGTCACGAAAACGGAACTTTTCGAAAACGCTCTTCAAACCGGAGGAATTTGAGACCGCCGGCTTTTCGTTTTCGTGTGGAAGAAAAACATTTTGAAAACGGAGCTTTTCGAAAACGATGACGTCACGATAATCGCGTGATTTTCCTGCCCGAGTTTTCCTCAAACACAAATCTAAGATGACCGGTGATTGTTGCGTTTTTAAATTCCTCCTTTGTAGTGAGGACGGAAATCATTTGATGCGTTTTCAGAGCCGTTTTCAAATTCCTCCAGTGTAGTATGGACGCAGCCTGAGACTTGTAGCAGAGACATCAAACAACGGCAAACTTTCTCTCTTTGTACAAGTGGGGACATCGTGTTGACTTTCACTTCTATTCACAGAAGTATGCTTCGGACTCACCACTTTATTTTGTATTTTATTAACTTCATACAGCTGTTTTTGCGAAGTAGATCTTTGCAATTTACGAACGTTTATAGACTTAGTATGTATTTTTCTCAGTCTTTCAGCTGTCTTCAGAAAGTGGTCCGAAGATCAGGAGTCGTGAGGACTTCTGATTATCCAACGTTAGGCACGCTACGAAGGCTACAGGTATGTCCGTAGTACCTGCGTGTGCATTTACAGATGTAATGCTTGCGCAGTCCTTCACCCCAGTCAAGCTTTTTGCATATTCCTTCATTTTCACAGGCTGTAACTCTTGATTCAGCATAGTTGCAATCTAGAAAACAAAACCTAGCTGTTTCGTATCCGGTAAAGGACGGAAGTCATCAGCGACAAGAAAGGTTTCCAGACCTGCATGTTTCGTCTTAAGCTGACGGTTGGTTTTAATCTTGTAAATACTATTGCATGCGATCTAACCTAAGATTTGAACGGCATATCGCACTGCCCAGGTCCTTAATTTAAAATTTCAAAACAGATCCATCTTCGGGTTATTTTAAAGCCAATTAGTCGGTAACCACGCTGCATAGATCATGTAAAGAACTTAGCACGAATGCGAAGTAAGACTTGATCATAAAAAGCTGGTGGGAGGTCTTTTTTTGAACCCAAAACTAAGCAATGGTATTGGTGCAGGGAAACCATATCTTAAAACAAACACTGTAATTATATCGAATTCGTTTTTCAGTCAAGTTGTACTTTGTATACTATATAATTATGTATTCCATAGTGAAAAATGTCCTTACCAGCTTCACTCTCGCCCTCAACAGCGTAAATCATCAGGGAAACAAAGCACAAGATCACGGCAACCTTCATGCTTGAAAATTCTCTCTGAACAAAGTTCTTCTTGAAGAAGGTACGTCCTTTTGATTCTTGTAAAGCGATTGTTTTCAAGTTAAAGGCAAGTTCCCTAAGATTTACTGGCTCATCAGTTAAATTATAGATACCTACCTAGTTAGATAGCATTCCTTTGTGATGACTAATGGGCCAATCGTTCTCATTCCCTTTCCTTATCCATTAAGTCTGACACACCTACGTGAACTGGTAAAATATTTTAACATTTCGAGATAATTGTGAGTCTCATATGCCTCTAGCATTTAGTGCAATTGAGGACGCCATGCTTTGGGTTGCTTGTGACCAATAGTGTTATTAGTTAACTAGGGACGGCTGGAACAGTGCCTTTCTCACTCTTTCTGTTAATTATAAACTATTCAGTCAGCATCTCAAGATTTTTGCTCTCTTATGTCAGCGATACCTAGCGTTGAGTGTGGCCCATATTAGGGAAGTTTTACAATTGAGTGTCCTTAAACCAAAACCAAAGTTATCACTCAAGCGTGTTCAGATGCAACTGGCATGGACCAAGCAAATTCGAATTGCCTTCGACATTGAAGTGAATATTAACCGCTTTGTTATTCAACCAAAGTAGAGACGGAACCTTTAACACGAGCTGTAAACTATTTCAACATTCAAGATCACTGTTCTCATATGGCCCGAAGTAATGATTAAGATTTATTCAAGAAGCGACACCTAATTGCGTTTATTTTGACCTAAAGTGCTATCGGGTAACCTGTGGCTGGAAGGACACCTTTCATCTGGTGTCCCTCCATTCCCCTTTTCCCCAATCTATTTTAACATTTCAAGATCATTGTTCTCATATGCCTCTAAGTATTAATTAACAAGTTTATTAAAGAAGCGAAGTCTGATTGCTTGAGGTTGATCATATTGTTAGTCAACCAAAACGTGAACGGCGCCTTTCACGCGTGCGACCTGCCTGATTGAAGACTTCTGGGAGCAAAAATGGGAAGTATCTGTAGTTTGTTGCTCTTGAGTAGTCGATACTGATCGCTTCTCTCGCCATTTTTATTGTGAGTTGTCACACCTGTAATGTCCGCTTCTTAGCTAACTCGTTCGATCTCTTTGCAAGAATTGTAGGGCGAAACACTCTCAGAATCTGGTTTCTCTTTGGCATGTTTACCGGTAAACGAAACATCCGTTACCATTCGTTTTACTGTTACTTATGCAGCTGATCTGGTCCATTCCCTGAATTTTTCCTTTTCAACACCTATGTAAGGCGGGAAAAGGGAGAGTTCGTGGCCTGGATCATTAATGAATTGGTTCATCCTTAGCTTAACTTTATCGAGTTATGGATGCACGCGAGAGGTCTGGAGAGGAGGAGGGAAGCGTATAAGATGTTGTTAGAGGCACAGCCGAGAACAACTCTAGCTTCTTGAGTGCCTTCCAAATGTCCCAAGTGCATCCATAACTCGATACACACACAGCTAAAAGCATGAAACGATTTTTTTTAACAACATGGCGTCAACGACTTGGGCGCTAAAACAGGTTTTAATCAGTTGAACAACAGATACAAGATCTGTTCAAACTGCATCGCAATAGTTCACGCCGTCAGTTGGCAGCAGAAATTTATGTTTTTGTTTTCTGAGTTTTTATATAAGCAGTGAAAACGTTTACAAAACCGAGTTTTCCTTAAATACGGCCTAATCCCAACTCTCCCCCAGCCAACCTTGAGCCAGGATCGGGAAAATCTACAAAGAATTCCACTCTTGTTAATTTATCTCTACCATATGTCCCTCGCAGTTACTGAACAGTTCCCACATGTGGCAAACACCGACCTTAGGTCCTAAGACGGCTTGCGTTGCATTTCTGATCAACAAAGACTAAGAAATATGCTTCTGATTCGGGACATTTTATTTTGTATTTCAATCTTCACACAATTTTTTTAGTTTTCATTGTGCTGGTTAGAAGAACAGCAGTTTTGGATCATCCGTAAGTGCGAGCACGTTGGCGTTCACATCTGTGACCGTAAAACGTCGTTTTCCATTTGCATACGAAATGATAAGGACGTGCATCACCCCAGTCCAGTCCTTTATCATCCACAACGCAAGCCGTCCAAACAACGAAGCACACTGAGATGACCGCAAACTTCATTCTTGAAACCTTTTTGCTAGCGAAAAATCTTCACCTGAACTTGCGTTTGTCTTTCAAGTCTTCAGGATTTACCGACCCATCTTGTAAATTACAGATACTTACCAACATTTCAGTACCATTGTTCTTATATGCCCCGAGGTATATATAATTGCAATTTCCGTTACGGAAGCAATGCCTCGGGTAACACTGTTACCGGTGGAGTAGTGCTTTCCACAGACGGTCAGTGCCCCTATTGTAAAATATTTCAACATCCAAGTTAACGTTCTCATACACGCTTAAGTATTGAATTCAGTGCCATCAAAAAAGCGACAACAGGTGTAACAGGGAAAGTGAAGTTACTTACTCTATCTTATGTAAATATAGTAACTTAGTTTAATCTATCTTGAATTATTTGTATTTACTGCGGAAACCCAAAGCACTGGGAAAAGGAGTGCAAAAGCTGTAAGTCAAAATGATCATTTATTTAACATTAATTTAATATTATTTTTTGAGTTTATATTTGATACTTGTGTAAATTTATTAGCGCTCTATCACGAATGCCGTTCTCTTCTTGGCTAAGCAATTCACTATTCATTCTGTTGTAAATAGTTGGCAACCCAGCAATCTGCAGTTGTTAAAAAACTGGCAGCCGCTTCTTTGCGTTTTCGAAGTGTATGTGAAGAGGATACAGATAAAGTTTCGAACGAATGGTAGATTTACTCTAAAACAATTAGTCGACCTTATTGCTTTACTGTAAGTTGTGTTCCTGAAAGTGTGTCCCTTTATCTTTAGTAGTTTCACAGAGATTTTCTTTGCTTCGGCATGCTCCGAATAAAATATAATAGCCAAACTCTCGAATGTAAACAAAAACAAAGGTGTGGCTGACTAGGGCCCTTTAAGGGGAGTATTAGTTGGCTCCAATGCATTCGTAACGAGTGTAAAACAAAAAAAATTAAAAGCGCACCCAATGACGTTACCTCTGCTGCAGCTCTCCCTGTTCCGTGACCAGTACCCGTTTATACATCTGGGTGAGGAGAGGCGCTATGACAGTACGAACATAATGCAATGATCCCCAATAGGGGCACATTACACCAACCATTGGGTCATCGTGCCTCCTCCTCCAGAGGGTTGGAGTGGAATTTACCCTAACATGACAGTTATAAGTCTAATAACCTTCTACAGGGGCAATTTGAGTGTGCTGAAGCCTTTTTAACGTTGTACAACCAAAAGCAACTTTAGAGGACTTTAGGTGACTTAAGGCGACTTTAGGTGACTTTAGGCGACTTTAGGCAACTTTAGGCGACTTTAGGCCCCAGAGTAGGCCTTACTGTTTTCTGACTCGGTAGTAGACACAAGAAACGAGATACCGAAGCAGAGTCAATGTTGTTAGCGATCACGAGCTTTCGACGCTGTCATAACGTCTTTTTCAGGTAAATATGGCGGGAATCTATTTGTCACGTGAGCTTAGGTGGACCAAGTCACGTGCCAAAACATCCCCGTATAGGGCTTGAGGTTCAACTCCACGGTCTCGATTGAGCGTCGGGGACTGGCTCAGAATTTTCAAGGCCTCACGAAATCCCCTTTTGAAGCCGCCTTGCTCTCTTCCACCTTTTTGCCTGTGCCCCTAATGTGTTCTCCAACGGTGAAAGATATCGATCTAGCAGTGTTAGAATATTTCTTTAATGTCCAGTTAAACGTCCGGTTAAAGTAAGGCGGCTGTCAAACAACATCACAAGGAGAATTCGCGAAGCCTTGTCTCGAGCTGCACCCTCGTCAACTATCACGCAATCAGAGAAATCTGGAGCTCATAATCTAATTATTGATCAACTTTATTACCAATTATTTGATTATACACCTTATTAATTTTGTTTCACTTTCATCTAAATGTAGATACTGAATATAGTGCATTCTTCCGTTACTATATTCTTAACGAATATTTGTATCATGTTTTCCTTTCCCACATAACAGGACCTTGACAGAAACTCGTCCACAAAAGCAATAAGAGCAATTTACTATTCGCCAGAGAAGCATCTAAAAGACCCAAAGAAATACAAGATTAAAGAATACTAGCCAATATCGACAATATTCAGGAAATCATAGCGGAGCTCAAGCCAAGCGGAGCCCCATACTCATACAGGAAAGAAAAGGAAACCCATGAGTTAATTTTCTCATGGTTATCATGGCTAGCGGTATTGCTCGTGGGCGTGTACGCACGACGACGACGGAGTCGCGCAACATGGCGGCCATACTCCAAATAATAGGAGGACAGAGACATGCAGCCTTGGTTTACCGTGTACCTTTTTAATATAGGACATCCATGTTATGATCAATTGACACCTGTCAAAACAAGGTACCCGCTGACCAGAATCACGTAACCATATCGCGGGCTCAAGTTCACAGCTCATTGAGGTCACCTGTTTTTTTGACCAAGTTCGATTAGATCGCGGGCTCATGTCAGGTTAACTTGTTGAAAACAGGGCAGGATTGTTCGGAAGCCGGTTAACGCTAACCCAGGATTAAAAGTTAACCGAATTATAACTTTTTCGTCTATACAAATGTTGTTTTGCTGCTTTGTTTTGTGTATATGGTGATTATTAAAGCTCAAAACAGAAGGCCAAACAATATACAGAAGACCTCACCGCAAAGTTACACGAAATCAAAATTCTACCTTTTCATGGGTTAGCTTAATCGGGCTCTGAACAACTCGGCCCAGGAGGTACGCTTTTAGGCTGGCCTAAATCTATATATTAGGTTGACGAAGAACATCTGAGGACGAGTGCACCATCCGAGTAACACCACATGCTGTCAATGACGAACAGAACAATTCATCAGTTTTCACAAATTCTCTTTAACTTTTCACAAATGACGAAACAGGACAATTCATTTTTTCAAATTCTCTTTAACATTTCACAAATTGAACAAATACCTGGCTTTCATTATTTATCAGTAAAGGCTAAGGTCCTACAAAAAAGGTGATTCTGAAAATGTTAATGCCAGGGGGAAAACTCTAACAAAGATTGATTAGATAGTGCAGACTATTAGATCGCAAGAACAGCTAAAGGAGCTTCACATGAGACTAGTTTATGCATGCTAGGTTTTGAGAATGTTTGTTTTAATCTGAACATCATATGAACAACTAGATCATTGTACTATTGTGCAGTCTTGTTACGTCTACCTACGAATCATCCTTTCACCATAGAAATTTATTTAACTTCATAATAAATGCAATATTGTAAAAACGGCCAGGATTAATAAAATGTTTTGTTCCGCTTTCTCTAGTAGTGATTTCTTTGCGTCGATCGCATATATGAACTGTTAAGCAATAGCCACATGCACGCTTTGCGAGCCTATTTTAATGCTATTCTCTAAACCCAACAGATGGTGTTCCTGTGTTTTCTAATAAAAGCAAACACGGCAAAGCGTCCTCAAGCAGTTCTCCTCAAGCGTAAATTATTTTTTTAGAAAACAAGGAATACCTTCTTCTATTTTGTAACAGGGCGCACAAGGAACGTTACTTGTAATGAACCTCAATAACAACTACATTGCATGTGCATATAGCTACCGCTATTTCTGCCAACTAAGTCAAGGACTCCCCATGTAGCCCAGTAATTACAATTCCAGGCTTTGATTCGGAAGGGCAGGCGTTCAGACACCGCATAAAGAGTACCTTTTTTTTTTCATATTTTATTGCACTGAAAATCTCTTATTTCGTTCAATCTTTCTTTTTTTCGTTAGAAGCAAGCTAGGAGAAAACAAAATCTTATAGGAAACAAAATCCCACCTGTCTCAAATTTTTTTTCTTCCTTTTTCTTTTCTTTTGAGCGTTAGTTTTTTATCGTTTTGAAAAGATTAAATAATGGACGTAAAAAAACTCTACAACCGATGCAAGGTCTGTCATTTTTTCATACAGCTGTAGCACATTTCCCAATGCAAGATTAGCCTGTCAATAAAAGCTACATTTCATGTGCATATAGGTAACGTTAAATTTACTACCCAATTCAAAGAGTCCCCTGTAGCCCAGTGGTTCCATTTCCGAGCTTCGGTTCGGGAGGGCATGGCGTTCAGCCCCCGGCAGAGGGACTCCAAATTTTTTTCTTCCGCATTTTCTTAAGTGTGGCACATTTTCCAAGTGTGCCACATTTTCTTAAGTGTGGCGCATTTTTCCAAGTGTGCTGCATTTTCTTAAGTGTGGCGACTTTATCCAAGTGTGCACCATTTTTCTAGGTTGAGGCGCATTTATCCAGCCGTGGCGCATTTTTCCAAGTGTGCCGCGTTTTCCTAAGTGTGGTGACTTAATCCAACTGTGCCCCATTTTTCCAAGTGAGGCGCATTTCTCCAAGTGTGGCGCATTTTTCTAAGTGTGCCGCAGTTTGTTAAGTGTGGCGCATTTTTCCAAGTGTACCGTATTTTCTTAAGTTTGCCACACTTTTCTAAGTGTGCCGCATTTTCTTAAGTGTGGCGCATTTTTCCAAGTGTGCCGCATTTTCTTAAGTGTGGCGACTTTATCGAAGTGTGCATCATTTTTCCAAGTAAGGCGCGTTTATCCAAGTGTGGCGCATTTTTCTAAGTGTGCCGCATTTTGTTAAGTGTGGCGCATTTTTCCAAGTGTGCGGTATTTTGTTAAGTGTGGCGACTTTATCCAAGTGTGCCCTATTTTTCCAAGTGAAGCGCATTTTTCCAAGTCTGTGGCATTTCCTTAAGTGTGGCACATTTTTCCAAGTACGCGCATTTTCTTAAGTGTGGCGCACTTTTTTAAGTGTGGCGCATTTTTCTAAGTGTGCCTCATTTTCTGTGCACATTTCATGTACATATAGGTAGCCTTAAATTTCCGAGCTTCGGTTGGGAAGGGCATGGCGTTTAGTCCCCCGTAGAGGGAGTCCAAAATATTTTCTTCCTTTTTCTTTTCTTTTGGACGTTAGTTTTTTATTGTTTTGAAAAGATTAAATAATGGACGTAAAAAATCTCTATAACTAATGCAAGGTCTGTCATTTTTTCATATTACATTTCCCAATGCAAGATTAGCCTGTCAATAAAAACTACATTGGATGTGCATATAGGTAACGTTACATTTACTACCCAATTCAAGGAGTCCCCCTGTAGCCCAGTGGCTACATTTCCGAGCTTCGGTTGGGAAGGGCATGGCGTTCAACCCCCCGCAGAGGGACTCCAAATTTTTTTCTTCCTTTTTCTTTTCTTTTGAACGTTAGTTTTGTATCGTTTTGAAAAGATTAAATAATGGACGTAAAAAAACTCTATAACTGATGCAAGGTCTGTCATTCTTTTATAGCACATTTCCCAATGCAAGATTAGCCTGTCAATAAAAACTACATTTCATGTGCACATAGGTAGCATTAAATTTGCTACCCAATTCAAGGAGTTCCCCTGTAGCTCAGTGGTTACATTTCTGAGCTTCGGTTGGGAAGGGCATGGCGTTCAGCCCCCCGCAGAGGGACTCCAAATTTTTTTCTTCCTTTTTCTTTTCTTTTGAACGTTAGTTTTGTTTAGTTTTGAAAATATTAAATAATGGACGTAAAAAACTCTATAACTGATGCAAGGTCTGTCATTTTTTCGTAGCACATTTCCAAATGCAAGATTAGCCTGTCAATAAAATTTACATTTCATGTGCATATAGGTAACGTTACATTTGCGACCCAATTCAAGGAGTCTCCCTGTAGCCCAGTGGCTACATTTCCGAGCTTCGGTTGGGAAGGGCATGGCGTTCAACCCCCCGCAGAGGGACTCCAAATTTTTTTCTTCCTTTTTTTTTTTTTTGAACGTTAGTTTTGTATTGTTTTGAAACGATTAAATAATGGACGTAAAAAAAAAACTCTATAACTGATGCAAGGTCTGTGGTTTTTTTATAGCACATTTCCCAATGCAAGGTTAGCCTGTCAATAAAAACTACATTTCATGTGCATATAGGTAGCATTAAATTTGCTACCCAATTCAAGGAGTTCCCCTGTAGCCCAGTGGTTACATTTCTGAGCTTTGGTTCGGAAGGGCATGGCGTTAAGCTTTAACACGGCTACTGTTGTTTTTATTTTTGTTTTTTTCATGTTTGTGTTGTACCTCATTTAAATTTTTCTTGTAGCACTTCTTTTTTGGTGTTTGAGCCAAGTTAGGGGTGAAAGACGTTTTAGGAATGGACATCAAATCTGGCGTACCGTAAAAGATACTTATCATGCGATGTCTTTTTTTTATTTAAGCATTTAATATTTTTTTGTTTTGGAAATAGATTTCAAAAAAACGTTATAACTGATCCTAGCTGTTTTAAAACCTTAAAGTTCCTTGGTCAGCCACATTTTTGTTGTTGTTTTTATGCTAGAGTTTGAGTATTATATTTTATTCGGAGCGCTGTCGAAACGAAGCTAATCACAGTGAAACTACTAAAGGTAATTTAACATACTTTTTGGGATACTACTTTCAGTAAAGCAATACGATTTTGCTTCACCATGCAATATAAATGATTTCTATGGCGACGAAAATGGCGGAGGGTGACTAGGGTTCTTCACGGGTTTTTTTTTGTTTTTGAGCTTTGCCGAGAAATAAACCTTCTTCTCTTTGTTGGAAATGCATGACTCAGCTTCTTTTTCAAACCCACGATGTTATATCTTCAGAATAATAATAATAGAACTGGAGTTACCTTCTCTTGTCATGATCTTCTCGATCCCATCCCAGGCCATCCCGTGATTGAGAGCTAAACAATTACGTATCTATAACAAAATTCTAGGTGGTGATTAGTTCTCCGCGCGCCTATTTGTCACGTAATCGGCGCACGATCATGTGCCGCATAAGCCAATCATTTTAAGTCCTCTCAACTAAATCCCCCGATTACATTGTTGATTACAATCACTATAGCAAGCGATTACAAAAAAGGCCAAATTGGATATCTGTAATTGGGCACCCACATGATCGTGCGCAAATTACGTGACAAATAGGCGCGCTGAGAACCAATTACGATCGAGAATATCACTCCATCGTCTGAAAGTACAAGAAAAAGTACGTGAAACCAAGGGAGCAAATAGGTAAAACGCCTGCCTTTCGCGCGAATAGAGGAGTTGACGTTCTAAGGGGCTTTATGGGTGATCAGGGCAAGATTGCAAAAAAACAAAGCGGCAAAATATACGTTTTTCTTCATATTTCCATTTTGAGTTTCATTTTCGAGAAGAAACTCCTTTTCTACATTTACTAGCGTTTTGGGGTCGATTGAGCTAGGCACTAGCCTGCTAACGGAGATGTTATTTTTGTGGCTTGAGCGGCTAAAACTTGACCAAATCATTCGGTTTCAACCGTAAAAAAATTCCCACGCCCACAACAATCACTCGATCAGCTCAGAGAAGGAATTTCTCCGTCTATGGTATATGTGTCTTCTCCAAATGTGAAATCAGAACGGATCGAAATATAAAGATAACCATAGCTTCTTTGTAAATTTGCCTGATTACCCATAATGCCCTTAAAGCGTGAACTCCTCTATTTTCGTGACGCGAAAAACTGGGTTCGATACCAACATGGCGGTAAAAAGCTTGCGATCGATTGTGAGTTTTGAAGTGATTGTAAACTTAATTAGTTTGGTCCCAAAGCTACGATGAATTCGTCATCTGTTTTCTCACTTGCCTTTCGAAACCTATTTTCCTTCGTTTGGTCGTATCAGGGTACAAGAAAAATGACTGCAGGGTCTAGAAAACTCTACAATGGAACCACTACTGTGCATCTGACACTGACAGTTTATAAATACAAGACTTATACCGAAGGTAAGCTGAGATTAAATACAAAAGCTGCTGTTTACGAAAATTCGTTTCTCTACTGGTCTTTCCTCACAAAATCAAATAACAGCTTCCTGGTTGAAGTTTTAACTCATATCTGTGGTTGCTGTTAGGGTTGCAGCACCTTGTCTTCGTACTCTAACTTTATGAAACCTTGGATTGGCTTCCACTCCATTGCACTTAAAAAAACTTGAGGTCTAGTGAACCTACACATGTATAAAGGTAAATTAGTAATGGTATTTGGACTGAGTGGAGTGCAATTCAGGGAGTAATGGCTCGAGTATATTTCAAAATCAGACGAGCGATAAGCTTGAGGCGGATTTACCAGCGCGATTACTCCACGACACGAAGTCCATGCAGTTACTAATTAATCGTATCTATAACAAAATTCTTGATGATGATTAGTTCTCTGTGCACCTATTTGTCACGTAATCGATGCGCAATCATGTGGGTGTCCAATTACAGGTATCCAATTTGAACTTTTTGTAATTGGCTCCTGTAGCTGGATACCCACATGATTTGCACGCAATTATACGTGCTTCTTTAATTGCTTTCTTTGCAATGTTTCTGATAGTTTTCAAAACTTTTGAAAAGTGTTACAGACATTTTCGCTCAAAAGAAGTTCTCAAAAGGCATTTTTAATTCTGAAATTTTTTATAGATATGATTAATTGGTAATCGGACCTCATGCGATACAATTCAGGGAGTAATTCTGCTTTTACATACACCTTATTCCAAAATGGCAGCCAGTTTATTATTCTTTTGTTTACATGGTAATTAGTCCTCTTTGCCTCGTCAACATGTACAAAATACACAAGAATTTTGAAGTGAAAATGAGGCAAAGAGGGCTAATTAACATGCAAACAAAAGAATAATAAATTGGCTGCCATTTTGGAATAAGGTGTATTTAACACTTCAAATCGGACTCGCGCTTCATGCTCATCCAATTTTGAAATTACTTGAATGTGTGATTACTCCCTGAATTGTACTCCACTCAGTCCAATTACTATTACTAATCGTTTCTATAACAAAATTCTCGATGAGGATTGGTTCTCCACTTGCCAATTTGCCATGTAATCGGCATGCAATCACATGGGTGTCCAATTATTACAGGTATCCAATTTCAACTTTTTGTAATTGGATACCCATGTGATTTGTGTAGGTAATCATACAGTTTCGAGTTCAATTTGGAATTAATTTGTGTGAGTGTAATTTCAGCTCTTTGAAAAACTCACAAGTGTAAATTAACTCCAAATTGAACGAGAAAAACCGTATGATTACTTATTAATAATATAAACATGAAAAAATTTGCGTGGAGGAAGTGCCGGAAGATCTTTCTTGAAGCTATTTTTCTCATTTGAGAAAACTTTCAAAGTTTCAGCACAAAATTTTTGTCATCATTTTACGTGATGTCATTTTCTTAGAAAAGTTCCTATTGTCTGTCAGTCAATCACAATCCAGAATTTCAATGTATAATTTGCACAGGTGTTACACTTTTTGCACTGGTGTTACACTTGAACTGCACTACTCTTAGCCAATCAGAATCGAGTAATTTTTTCATGTGTATTGTTAGCATGTTAATTACACCTTCATGATGTTTCCTGGAGTACTGTTTTCAAAACTTGTGAAAACCACTACATACGTTTTCGCTCATAAGAAGTTCTCAAAAAACATTTTTAATTCCGAAATTTGTTATAGATACGATTAATTAGTAATTGGACCTCGTGCCAATTCAAGGAGTAACTGTGCTCATAATTTCAAATTGGCCTCATCCTTTGTGCTTGTCTGATTTTGAGATTACTCGCGCATTTACTCCCTGAATTGTACTCCACTCTGTCCAATTACTACTACCAGAAGCATACCACCTATTAATCGTATCTATAATTAAACTCATCAAGAGTAGATGAGCTTGGGGAATGGTGCCTGAGAGGGAAGGTGGGGCCACGAATCAATCTGAGCCCAACCCGTAGGGCATCCATGGCAACCCTGTGAGCAGCAACCACCAGGCACCATCACACTGATCTGAAAGAATAGAGGAAACAAAGATACTTGCCTCATACTTACCATGCCAAGGAGGAGGGGTGGGCTGGGAATAAACTCAGCAAGAACTATCCGGTAGCGAAACAAAAGGCACAAAATGACTTGACATCTGAAGCCAAGCTGTAAACATGCAAAGGCCCCTGCGTAAAGCCCCCAGCCACCCTGCACCAATGGCCAGGGAGCGACTGCTGGCCCACATTGTTTCGCTTTAACTTTACCTAAATTACATTTAGCCACATTAAAGTTTGAACATATTTAAAAAAGTCTTTTGAGAACTTCTTTTGAGCAAAAAAATCAGTAGCACTTTCCATAAGTTTTAAACGCTATAGAAAAGGAAGCCATTCATTAAAGCGTGTGTAATTGAGGTGGGAATGGGGTATAACATGTAGTTATTGGACACCCACATGATTGCATACTGATAATGTGACAAATAGATCCACAGAGAACCAATCATGATCAAGAATTTTGTTATAGATATGATTGACTATATGAGAGTACTGAGTTTGTGAAGATGACACTTTGAGCATTAACCCTTTGTTAGATTATTGAAGCCAGGGTTAACACTCTAATGTCAGTTTCACAATGTACTACCATGGTTAATTTAACTTCATCAACCACAAGTCGATAATGCCCTTATCAGTGTTAAGCCCGAGGGAGGATATAGGCAAGGGGTTGGGATTTTGACATTTTCTGAAAACAAAAAATCCCCACCCCCTGGACAACATGATTGGTAGAAAGTATCAACATTCCCCACTCTAAGACAAGGAAACCTCACAAATAATGTAAACATGCAGGGAATTATTGACACAAAAAATTTATGTACAAAGCAAAAGCTTTTTCCCTTCAATATGGCTTGACTGTATAAGAGGATTAAAAAATAGATTCACTCACCCTTCTTTGACCTCTTTCTAACATGATTTCCATCAGGTTCTCAACAAAGACCTCACTACTCCCAGTGACTTCTGAACACAGTTGAACCTCCCATAAGCAACCACCCAAAATGCCAAGCCTATGCGGTCACTTACAGGAGGTGGTCACTTACGAGTACTTAGACTGCAGAGACTTACCCCATGTTTTAAATGTTTTATTCATATGAAAAGTCAATTTCGAGAAAAACATGATACTTCCCATAGGGAAATTTCTGTCTCTTTTACTATCTAGGAATGTGATAATGTTACAACACCTTATCCAATTTCTGCTCTATTATCTGCCAAGTGGTGGCTTACAGGAGGTTAAAAACAAAAGACAATTTCAAACTGTTAGCTCAGAAAGTGGTCGAGGTTGCTTATGACAGAGGGTTGCTTACAAGAGGTTTCAAATATAGTAATTTGACTTGAAAACTTCAATGTCATTCCCAGGCTCTCTCTCTCCTGTCTCCCTTGGTCATTGGAAGAAAGACCCTGGTTGCGGCTGGTCATGTGACCACCCAGAATCTGGGTGGTAAAAAATCTGTTGGGCGGAAGGGGTGGCAGAGTTTGACTGTTGATGTGGCAAACTTTGTGTGTTTCAAAAACCTCGAGCAGTCACTAAAAACTACCCGCTTTATTGGGATTTTGATGTGGAATTTTGCCAATGAAGAATGCCACATTATTTCTGCTGTCTCCAAAATATAGAAGACTTTTGTTCACGAAGAAATTCGGCAGCTGAATGAAGCTCAAACTTTTCGATGATTAGCACATGCAAAATGTCACACCGAATCGAAGTGAAACCAGTGGATTGACCAGTCTCTTGAATCTTTAAATTCGGAGGTAATGTATTTTCTTCTTTGTGCACTATTTTGGATGTTAAAAAGTATTTCTGTCACACAGCCAATCAGTAAGTATTCTGACTTGCACTTGATTTACAGCAATGTAAAACGATTTACAGTTTTGTTGACATAAGCCTGCACTTATATTTCATTTATCAGGTTTATGTAAGTTTATATTTAGACAGATGTTAAACATGGTTCCTTGGTAGAGTCAAGAATTATATTTTGCAAAATGGTAAATAAAACACCGCTTTACAAAGTGAACAATATGCTGTGAGGTTAAATCAGGCAACATGAAACAGCAAAACAGTTTATGTCTTAAATAATTTGACTGGCTGGAATTGGAATCAGAGTGATACTTTAATACACTGGATTTTTTTTTTGTTTGGATATATGTAAATATATTTTGCTTGACATGTGTGAAGCTTAGAATAAGACAAGAATTTCTTAGGTGTATTTGCCCATGTGTGGTCACAGGGAGCACACAATCTTGTTGAGTAGGAAGAGGGTAATTAAAGGAATGAAAAGAATGTATTGACTAGATTACCTTTGTCTCCTGTTGTCACTTCTCACGAGACCTACCTGTCCTACCTACATGTCCTGTTCACATGTATGTCCTGCATAACACTGTAGCGCTAAACTCGTACCTAGGCCTTTTCGCGCTGTGCAAAAATGTTTTAGTTTACATATATTATTGACAAGGGAGGCAACTCTTTGCCCAAACATTTTAAATGCAATCTGAAAATTCGCCTGAGTCTCTAAATTTCGCAGCTTCCAGGAAACCAAACTGACACAAAATGAAGTCGAGAGATTTTTTCACTGGGAGAATTTTAGCGTCTTTTGCAAATTTTTTTTTCCCCAAATCACTTTTTGCAACATGATCATACCGTTACCTAAATCCCAAACGCATCATCCAGCATGCATTCGCACTCCCCTCCCTCAGCCACACACGCTTTTTTGACAATCGTTGCTTAATTTATTTACTCTCTTCCTACTCAACTGGATTGTGTGCTCCCTGTGGTGGTTTAATATAGCGATGACCAGCATTCGCCTTTCTTTTGCTTCAGTTGAGATCAACAAAAATTATTCTTTGACTCTACCCCAGTGGAAAAGTTTGTGTCACAGGTGACCACAACCAGCGTCTTTCTTCCAAGGGAGGCAGAGAAGAGAGAGCCTGGGAACGAGGTTGTGAAAACTTTTGGTATTTTGGAAACTGGTCGTTGAGGAGAGGTGGCCGCAACTGGAAGTGTGGCTGTATTTACAAGATGGCAGATGGTTCATCACTGCACCCTCTTGGTCCTTCAAGAAGGCAACCTTGTCAAATTCCTCCACTGGAGATATATTATGTACAATCAAAATCACTACCCAGGGGACATATCTCACAATCAAATTCCCATGGATAGCCTGTGCCCCCCCCCCCCTTCCCCCCTTGGACTTAACATTGATAGGTGCATGAATAGCAAATTGGTTTCATTGATACTTGCCTGTCAATGCAGACCAACAGCTTATTAAGAAAGTAATCACTTTGTTTAGCTTTAAATTAAGTATAACACAGGCTAAAACTATTCCGGAACACACAAAAAGAATCTGGAATGAACTAATAAGTATGCGATAAACCAATCACAGATCGCTAACTCATTAAGTTGACTTCACTGTACTGAATAAGTATTTACCAACCAATCAGGAAGTAGGATGAAGACAGGTCACCAAATTTGAACTCAATGAGTAGAAGTACGACTTCTTTAGTACAAAATAAACCCAATCAGTACGATTGTGAACTTAAAAAGTCTGCCAACAGCAAATCAAAAGCTAACATTCAGAATGAAACGTGCGTGTTCAGCTTTGCAGTACTTTACTTGCAAATATTAAAGAATGTAACTTTTACATTTTAATTCCTTCAAAAAGTGTTTATTACCTACATGTAAACATTGGATCTTTCCAGCTGCTGGTTCTTGGGCTTTGATCAAGATGATCAAGAATCGTGCTTCCAAAATCCATGCCTCACATACAGATGTATTTTTCTTGTTGTTACAGATAGTTCACAGTGGTCAATTGTTTTTAATAGTCTTTTATAAATGTACTGTAGGCCATGCAAATATAAAAGATGATAGTCATAGAACATTCGAAACCCAAGCAGAGTCATTTTTGTACAAGAACACAAGTGCATATGTACATGTGCATGTAGATTATGGTCATAATATTGTGAATTTAGTTGCAAATGTGAGAGTCATTTACGTGTAAAATGTTATGTGCATGAGAGAGGAAAACTTGCTTGTAATTTTAGCAGAAATTACGTGGCCTTATAGATGTTGAATGTACAACTTATGTGTTAATAATGTACACACTTTTTTGTCAGATCAGTGAGGGGCTGGACGGATGTGACTGAACAAGACATGAGGTAAAGAATAAAGAAGAGAGGATACTATATTGACTGAAATGGTGATAGAGGCAGACTAAAGTAACACTGTAGGGACTCTCTAAAGATGACTACAGATGCATCTGGAGGAACCAAACCTGTCACACTAGATGACCAGGTAAATAACATATCTTACTTGCAATTACATTACCATTAGTTGTCATCTTTTCTGTTGGACATTGACAGGTAATATTGTTGAGGGGGAGGGGTAATATTGTGGGGGGGGGGGGGGGGACAGGGCAGAGGTGGCTCAGGGTTCTTTGTTCAGAGAAACAAACTGACAAATTCAAAACCTAAAACAGACAGACAGCAATTACATTCAAAGAATGACTTTAGAAACAGACTCAAAAAGTACCATAGTCTGTGATAGGACAGGGCCTTGTTGTTCAGATGCCAACAGAACCAATTGAGTCATTTACAATAGCTTCACTTTCTTATTGGAAAGTCTGTTAGTTTCAGTATATGTACATGTACATTAATTTAACTGAAGATCATGTGTAAGTTCATCATTTCTGAACATAATTTCTGGGAAGGCATACTGTATCAGTACGGGTTGACTGTTAGAAAGAATAAATTAAGTACTCCATTGTGACTGGTTTTTATAACAATGAGCATTGGTCTTAGGTGCTAAACCGTTTCTGAATGTTTCAATACAGTGTACGTAATCAACAGTGGATGGACAAGAAGTCTGGACAGACAATGGGCTTATCTTGATGGACAATGCATATGGATGGACAGTGGACAAGTCGACCTACAGGTAGTGGAAAACCGAAATAGAGCAGTGCACAAGTTTGGGCAGACAGTGGATAGTCTTTAACAACCAGGTAAATACACTGTGATAAATATTGCAGACAAAACAATTATTGATCTGGTAAGTTCAGTGTGACACACTGTTCTATAAATGTGCACATCATCACTCTTCTCTCAGCCTGTGTCTTTGCCTCATTTACATGTACGTTTTAGCGTACAATTTCAAAATGGCAGACATCAAGCATGAGATCTATGATTATATCCTAGAACATGGACATATTTTGGTTTAAATTGCAACTCAAGAAATCTTGCTACACAATGTTTACACTAGGGTATCTTGAAGAAATTTGGGAGGGGAATAGAAGGGTAGTTTTCAATTGAAGGTTTAAGCTTATTAGGTAGTAGTCAATAAAACACTGAAATACATGTACTTTCGTTCATGCAGTGTCCCCCCCCCCCCCCCCCAACAGCAGGGGCAAATTACATCATGAGCGCATGCAGGCAGTCACGTATTCGCCATATGGATTAGAAGTGTGTATGATTTCTGCAAAGCTGCCTGTATTTTGACCTGTAGCCTTCGACAACATGTAGCTAAAGCCTGCATTATCAGGAAAGAATGTTTTGTAGCTTGGCGAAGGCAAATGGCCGTGAGTTGTGGTAAGAAAACAAATCTTCCATGTAGCTCGGCAAATTGATGACCCTTAGATCTGTGGTCAGAAAATAGATTTTCCGATAGGTAGCTCAGCAAATTCATTGTGGTCAATTGGTTGTCACAAAACAAACTTTCCTTGTTGTGTAACTTGCCAAAAGGCTGTGTTGTGGTCAGAATGGTCTATTCACCTTTTTCATTTGTGAAAACAAGATGTAAATTTGAGCAATGTAAATAAATGCAAACACAAAATTTTAAAACATTTGGGGGACACGCTGTCTTGCAGGGTCACTTGTCAAAACTCTATTTTCTCATGAAATTAGTTTATTTGTTACAAGTTTTGGCAATCTGAAATTGAATTCTAAGTGTTGCCAACAGTTCAAATGCCTTTCCTGGAAAAATTTTGTCCTGTACAAGTTAATACTTAATTAATTAAAAATGGTTTTCTCACAGGCTTCAACTTCACATGCAGATCGTTATCTGTCACTCGATCAAACTTAGTTTTCTATCAAGCCATTTAAACACCATCAAAGTAGATCAAACATGCAAAGTATGCACCTGAACGCACTGCTCTAATCTTTGATTACTACTAGTATATTATTTTATGTAATCACTTGTAATTCCATTTCGGATGTTGAAGAAGATGACAAAATATTCCCAAACAACTGGAAAAAATCTGTCTTTCTTGCTGTGTACAGCTAAGATTGATTCCAGAATAAATGATCATTTTGCTTGTTTCATCACAGGATGTTAGACCAGTCGAAGAGCATCACAAGACAGCATGAACTTGGAGAGACAAGAAAAAGGATAGCAGGCCAAACATGAAAGAGGACGCTAAAAGATTAACCACCAAGACAAGATAACACAGTTTGTGGTATCATAATAAGTAATGCAGTATTTGAAGTTGCGTATTCAGTTTAACCCCAAATTTCAATGTATAAATAGAAATATAAGTTTAATTTTATGGTATGAGCTGTTTGCAAAGTTTTCATTTTGGTAAGATTTGTGATTTTTCTTCAATTGTCTTCTGAATTCTGAATGATCTAAAAGTCATTAAAGTGTGACCAAAAATTTTATTGTAAGTTACAACGTGCATGCCAAAAATACATGTATAAGAATTGATCAAATTGGGAGATACTTAAATTTGTCCTTTGTGCACATCATATTCCTTGTTTTTTTGTATTTTCCTTTGCAAAATGCTCATTACCAGCTTTGTATTTAATTATACCTCCAGGGATAATATACATGTACTTCTCATCAGAACTTATACATGTAGACTGGGCTTTTTGTTTTAGAAAGTTAAGAATCTCATCTCAAATCTTCAAAATGAACTTTTGCACAATATTCATGCTACATATCCTTGTATGTACACAGATCATATACTCAGTAAAGATGGCTACATGAAATATTATTTTTAGTTATTGCTCATTTATCTTTTTCAAAGACTAGCATGTGACAAGTTTTATGGAAATTCATATAGTTTGTCTATTTTAAGTGTGTTTTTATTCGGCCTAGCCCGGGAGGCCTTTGAGCATGGGGTACAGCTGGCCCGGGGTTTTCCTCCTAGGGGCAAGTGGACGTACAGGGAGGTTTTTCACCCAGCTGTTGTTCCACAACCCCTGTTCAGGTTAGCTGCCTACTACAATTATCAGTTGAATAAGGTGTGACGAAAGTTAACATTCAACTTGTGTTGTTGTTACAGGCAATTCGCTCCATTTCCAGTGGACACTTGTCAGCCTTTGACATCATTGGCAGCAAAGTGCGCGAAATTGCAGGCGATGATATTGTTACCATGTAAAACAAGGAAAGTTTCCCATGGCAACAGCATAATTTTAAGCCCAAACCTTTGTTACTTGTTGAGAGTTCCGTCACACCTTATTCAACTGATAATGGTAGTGTTTACTTTATTCTAGCTTTGTAGTCTAGGTTCTTGTGATAAATGTTTGGCATACTGCTTGCCTTGGTATAGAGGGATAACCTCAACAAAACAACCAGCAAACTTTAACTTCATTCAAACAGAACCAACACAAACTTGACCAGCAGCAGATGGATTGAAACTGATTACATGTATATCTGACACACTTAATGACCTCAACAAAACAACCAACAAACTTTAACTTCATTCAAACAGAACCAACACAAACTTGACCAGCAACAGATGGATTTAAACTGACAGCATCTGACATGCTTAATGACCTCAACAAAACAACCAACAAACTGTAAGAAGGAATCAGCTAACAAGAGGAAAAAAACTTTGTGCTGAGATTATTTACATTGTATTGCAAACTTCTGTGCAGTTCTTTTTTAAAAATATCTTCTCACCTTGCACCTTGAGCTGAACAAATCAACAAACCAAGATGTCGCCTTCAAACAGAACCAGTGCAGGTTTGACTGCCAATGGTTGAGATCAACAATAACTGT
Source organism: Orbicella franksi (assembly GCF_964199315.1). NCBI lineage: Eukaryota > Metazoa > Cnidaria > Anthozoa > Scleractinia > Merulinidae > Orbicella > Orbicella franksi. The sequence continues at coordinate 27,427,432 of NC_138145.1, forward strand.
CCCGCCAACTAACAGTACTTGACAAAAGACAAAATCAATGAAAAGCAATGAAAAGCAATGAAAAATGACAAAGACAGTGACATGCTTTCAATGTGCTACCACCATTGTGAGTATGACCAACTACCACAACAAAATGGACGCCTGAGACCTGAAGTCAGTTCTTCAGGGTAGACTTAACATCAAACTATACTCAACAGACTAAAAATAGACTGCCTCTAATACTTGAGGCTATACAACTGACTACAGTGTAACTTGAGACATTGTACCACATCTGCCAAATGTTACACAAATCCAAAACTACACAAACCTCATACCAATGCAACCCATAGTGTTGTCACTTTAGAAATGAGCATTAAGGGAAGGTAGTACTATTGTTACATGTAGGTGTGTGTGCCACCATTGTTCAAACAAGTGCCTTTTTGGAAAAAAAATTGTCTCGAGAAATTTTGCAGCTTATTATCACCGAAGTCATACATTGTACATCTACAGTGCATATCCTTTAGAGATTTACATGCAGCAGCAAAGATCTCTGACTTCAATCAATGAACCAGTTAATCATGAAATTTTAGTTTATTTATTTTGCACCCATTCCATTTGGCTGACTTGAATCCATTGAACAGTAAATATTACTGGTACTCTTGCACTTGTTTGTCCCATTTGAATTACGTTTGAATGTTCTGGACAGCACATGCTTCCTTTGAGCAGTGGGTTTCTTTTCGTAGATATGTGAAGTACATAATGTTTATCATTACTCTTTCACAAAAGTTGTCCAAAATTTATATAAAAATATTGTCAACAATTACCTAGTCATAAACAAACCTTGGAAAAGCTGGAACAGTGCTGTGCATATTGTGTCTCCATTCCTTTCTTATAGCTACTGACTGACCATTACTTTCTAGAACCAAACTGAGACATATTTCCTTTTGATATCTGATCATTTGGTCAATTCTTGTGATGTTTGGGGTTGACTGTGAGGAGAAACCAGTTACTGATTACTTTTAAACAAAATTTGACAACAACTCATGTAAATCGCAATAGTAGATGTTTATTTCTTCAATTAAAACTTCTCATCATTGGTGAAACACAAGAAAAACATATGTAGAGCAGTGAATTATTTTTCATTTACGAATTACATGTACTTTCCTTTGGTCAGTTTGGTAACTGCTAATTAAACAACTTTTATTTCATTCAGGCACATACTAAGGTTTCATTCTTAGCCTTAAAAGCAGGACTGAGTAGCTAACGGCAAATTACTTTCAAGATTAGGGTGCTTCAACACAGTTGACATGTGCACAGGACACCCAGTTTTTCACTATTTGGCTTTTGTTATGGGATGTGCTTCATTATAAGTTAAGGTAAATTAATGTTACATGGTAGAACTCTTACAACTTAGTTAGCAGTCACTTCACTGCTCAGAGGAAGCTTGCTAGTAAGTTATTACGTATTATTTTAGTGTTTCTTTATCCTAGAATATGTAACTAAATTATGAATTCTAACAACAATCAACATCACCCTGCCACTCAACCTTATCACCGTTTTTAATATATTTTGTGAAAACTACTACATTGGTTAATGTCATACACTGGTTGTTTTTGTAATACATGCCCGTAGGTAGTCAGAAATTCAAAATATTCCCTTTTACATCCATTTTTTCTATTAAGGTGGTTGGCAGCATGACGGTGGTTGTTTAATTCATAAACTAGGGGAGCATTTTTTAATTAAAAGATTTAAGATATATTTCATATATTTTTCATTCACAGTTCGTTATTAACAGTTTGGATACAGGTACATGAAAAAAGTATTTCAACTCCAAAATGTGGCCTGGGTTGACAGAAGTCCTTTTAAATTCAATGTTCAGTTGTCATAAGACTAGAAGTGAGATGTGAAATGACATCTGTTAACTACTAGGCTGCTACAAAATTAACAGCTTTGTTTTTCCGATGTTATCAGTTTGTCCTTTTTCTATAACACTAGTAATGCTCCCTTTGTTTATATTAGTTTACTTTGTACATTAAGTAGAGTTGCAAGTTCATTAGCATAAATTGAAAGAGTAAAAGCATAAAATTAGTATTTATTTTCAAGCACTACAAAATTTGGAGCTATTGGCTAGGTGTTATAATTAATAACTAGTCTTACTGCCACTCCACATTATTTTCGTACCTTCTTGGTTGCATTAGGTATTACTGTCAAGACTTAGCAAAATATTAGTTTATGCAAATGCAATTGTGGGTGGCAATCTTACAAAGACAAAGGGTTCTGTAGAAAAAAAAAGTACTACTTTTTACATGTAGAATTAAGCAAAATTTAGTATAGTTTTTCACTTAGTAATTGTGTAAGACCAGGGCTAGTTTCATTTTCCATGATCATCACTTTATTGTAATTTTCTTGGTTCTTTCTTGGTGTTGCAAGGCATTATATTTTATAGGCTCACTTACTCTTCCTTAAAACTTGTTCATCAGTTGACTGCTTCAGAAATTATAGTCTTTTGGGACTGTTTTATTAACCTTGTAGGATGTTTTTGTTTTTGTCCAGTAACATGCATACAGCATGCCCACAAGCTACCTTAAGGCTTCAATCTCGTTTTCGTCTGTACTTGTATCACCAAGAAACAACCATTTTTTTCTCTATTAGTTTATTTATAATGCTAATGATCTTGCATGTATCTACTAAAGTTCTTAGGTTATCATTTAATTCCAGGACAGAAGGTGGCACACACACCAAGACCAAGGTGGTCATATTCAAATCTAGCCAGTCACGTCCCTGCTGGGTTGTGGAAGCTCTGCCTCTGAAAAGGTGTGTGTTTCTGATGTCTTCTGAAATATTCCAACTGAGAAATCCTGGGAAACTTTATCTGATCCTGTAATTCAAGCTGGGGACAGTTGGATACTTGGAATTGTTGCCCGTTTGCTCTCAAGTGGGGTCGACAGCATGAAGGACGGTGAGAGTTTGCTTTTCATGTCTTAAGGGTCTCACTGAATTTGTCACAGTACCACACCATCAATTCGGCATTTTTCGGCCCGGCAGGGTGCTTTTTGCAGTCAGTGTATCAGGAAATGTTCCACAATCAAGGACGTAAAACAGGAGTGCTTAATTGTGGGGCTCAAGGAAGGTGCATCTCTAGAGAAAGCATGGACAGAGGAGAGTGCTGAATTTCATTGGTCTGACTTGATTGGATTTTCACTAATGAGATCAAATTGAGCTAATGGTCACTGGGGGTCTCTCTGATTGGGTTGCTGCTGGGTCAGGTTTTCTCTCTTTTAGTTTTTCATTAAAATCTAAAATTTAAAAATAAAATACTAAAGTAATAATATAAATCCTACTTGTATAGGCCCAATTATAAAGAAATAAAAAATCTTTTGAACAAAAGAGAGCATTTTCTTGTAAAGTTTTTTTGTGAGTTTCTCAAATTCCACTTTTATAAATCTTAATAATTTTCATTTTCTATTTTCATTTTGATCTTAGATATATAACTAAATAATCCAATTCTGTAAAAATAACCTTCATTAGTATCACCCAAGTAGTGGACTAATGCAAATCCTGCATTTTAATTGGCTACGCTACTAGAGGACTATTAGTCCTTGAGTAGCGAAATTGGTGCAATCAACTGTGACGCTTTCTTTCGTGTTATTCCCAAATAAATATTTCTTCAACTTGCATTTGCTAACTTAATTATTGCCTTTTCTGTCCGACTAGTTGGGTGATACTAAAATAATTAGACCCTTCGCCCTTAAGGGCCACAGGTCAATAGCCCATTTGGCTTCGCCTCATGGGCTATTGACCCGTAGCCCTCAAGGGCAAAGGGTCTAACCGTTAATTAGTTTGCCACTCCAGAAACTTTAAAGTGACTGGGCACCAACCTTTGGTGCTTGGATATTTGGGATTGTTTTCAACAGTGCCCGGCATAAGCTTTGATTGGTTTATGGTTGCCTTGGTGACCATTATAAAATCACATCTTACCCCAGTTATGTAAACAATCCCAGAAATCCTAGTGCTGAAATCTGGTTCCAGTGTCCGTAATGTTTCCTGTTGTGTTGAATAAAAATTAATCATTCTTTCTTTGTCAATCAGCTATTGATATCAAACGAATTATTTCGGGTACTTCAGGAATAATTCTTCATTGTAGGCTGGTAAACTGCTGAGTTTCATGTAACGGTTAATCAGTCTATTGATGAAGGGTAATCCTGAAACATCTTGCGTATTTCTAAAAACAATTTCATCAACTCAGTTTCAAACTAACAAAACCAATAAAACAGGGATTCAACCCTTTTCACCAAAATTGTGTTTTTTTTGTTTTTCTTGAATTCAAACCAAAAAAATTATATTAAGTTAAACCACAAAATTCACAGTCATAAACATTTTTTCAGGTAGTGCTTGCTAGCCAGGCTCACTTTTATTAACCGGTTTATAGGTCGATAGAGTCGTTGCGTGACAGGGCAAGTCACGATTTTGAAGGACGCTACAATTTCTCTCAGTAGGAATATGTAATTATTTCACTTTCACGACAAACCAAAATTCGGCCAAATTGAGAAAACAATCACAGCAAAATTGGTTAATAACAAATTTCAAATTATATATACACAATTTTTAAACATCATTTCTATTTTCTGTTTATCTTCGCGCACATGAACATTTAATCTGAACTGAACTAGCTTTTAATTTAAGCCCATAACTTAAGCGCATACCAACTTCCAAATTTCTTACCACAGTTAAATAGGAGCAATTCAGCTTAGATCTTTCCTTTTTTGAAATAAAAATACCCGTTCAGTTGCGTATGTTAATTGCTGGTTTCACATCACGGATGTTCTTAACTTTATTCATTCATTCGCACGGGAATGCGATTTACATTTGAAAGAAACAACTCTCCAGAGTTACATCACGTGATGTGAAACAGGGCAACAAACAAACAAGCTGACTGCGACTAATTAACTTAAACCTTTTGCAACGTTTTGTTTTTTAATAAACTACACTAAACCTATTCTCAGCGTACAGTTAATATGAATATCGGCCAATTCCTTTCATCCAAATTAAAGAGAGAAACTTGACATCGGTATCTTCACAGATGAGAGACGTTTAATGACTTGTGCTCTTTGGTGAAGTTTGTGGAATGACGGTTCGCCGGTGGTTTGGTCGGGAAGTCAGACTGGCGGATTCTGTGTGTTCAATTCTTTCCTTGATTTCAACGGTTATGCACTGGAATTGAGCGCCATACTTAGCACGTCGGTTTTTCTTGTCCAGGTTGCGGACATTTCAAACTAAAATAGGGATTTCTCCAGAATTTTGTGTGAGGGCGAGCTTATTTGATTTTCTACCATTTGGGCAAATTATTTATTTTTTTGGTACATTGACTGCAAATTAGTATCTTCGAGTAAATAACAAATTGGCATATTAATTTTTTCCACTTATAAATAAATTCCAAAATTACTTGGGTGTGGCACTGTGACAAATTATGACTGAGACCCTAGAGACACGGGGAGTAAAACTCTCACTTTCCTTTACGCTGTTTACCCCACTAGGGAGCAAACGGTCAACTCTTCCAAGTGTTCAACTGTCCCCAGCTTGGATGAGGGCATCAGATAAAACAGACCAGGATTTTAAAGTTGGAATATTAAATGCGCACAAAAGAAACAACATCAACTCAGAGCCGCAGAGTGGAAGCAACCCAGAACTAGGGACAACATTGGCTAGATAAATTTTTTTTTTTTTAATTTTTTTAACTTGTAGTACTGGACTAAAGAGAATTATTTTTTATTTCAATAAATTATTGTTATCTTCCTCTCGTGTTGTTTCATTTTGCAATCCAACTGTTCGAGTGAACCAGATAAACTCTAAAATAAGCCAAGTTCTGGAGAGGTCTCAAGAAAACTTTGCAGTATGATTATAGCTTAGTTTTAGTAAACGGCTCATTTCTCATGACAACGTACGCCACAGATACATCTTTTAGCATTTACATACGCGTGAAAAATAGTTCATTTGTTCTGAATCATGCAACTACCCAAATGTTTCGGTGAATTCGTTATCTTCACAGAATCACAAACCTTGGCGTCACCACGCACAGGGGCAAGCGTGACATGATGTCACATTCGGTTGCGTGACGATCCTAAGCAGAACAAGGAATTTGTGCCGTGTTTTAAGGTGGCTCCCTATAGTTTTACGATCGCACGCGTTTAGGACGAAAGCTCAAGTAATCTGCGCGAACTCAATGGAAAAAGTCAGTGTTTTTCGATATTTTATGACGTCAACATGAGCACAAAAAGCAAAACTGGCAGTGAATTTTCTCGCGTTTCCTACGGTGAAATTCTGTAAAATTTGGCAGACTGATAATAAATACTTTACTTTAGTTGGAGCTCGTTTTTCAGCGAAATCTATCTGACCACTTTTTCTGCAGCGGTAAACGACATAAATTTGCAAAAATCTAAAAAACTGCCGTACAAACCCTACTCTTTTCGTGTTTAAAATTCTTATCCCGCCGTGTATTCAATGTACCGTAAAACGTTTGGAAAATTTCACCGAAGGAAATTCAAGAAAATCACAGATAAAGCCATAAAAACGGTAAACAACGCATTTGTTTGGGCATTTATAACTCAACATTAAAAGCCAAAATTTTAAGAGAGATATAGTACATCAACATATCATCATTGCTTTTTACATTTAATAAGTTTGAAAGGACTTGGTGTAAAAACGAATGCAAAAATAGCATTCGAAACATAACACCAGCGCGCACAACGTGATAAATGATTACCCTATGGAGCCACCTTAAACTCGAAATTAAATTTTAAACGTATCTGTGGCGTACGATGTAACAGAAACAAACTATTTACTAAAACCACTCTTCAATCGTCCTGTCAAGTTTTATTAAAACCTTGGTTACTGTAAACATAACAGTCTAAAGATGAACGTATTAATTCTCCTTACTAATTAGTGTTTTGCTGTTTGTTTTGAGAATTTGGTGGTACATCAAGACAATGACATCCCGAGTTGAGGATTTCCTTTATTCTCATCACTTGTCTAATTGGAAATCTGATGATGTTGTAAAGAGAAACAATATGCTCATCACTGTTGGGACTGACTCAAAGTACGTTTTTCAAAACCTCTCCACTGACCTTGCCCTGAAAGACTGGTTTCCAAAGAATTGCTGATAAACCCAGGAAAATTTATAAACAGATACCAATGGCATATTTTCTGTTTTTTTCTTACTTATATCAAAACAAATAAAAATGGCTCTGAAATAAATTTGTTGCGTGCAACTCCTTCGATCGTATCCATGTAAACCAAGATGTCAATTTAAGGTTCAAATTTCTAGTATAGAACTAGTTCACACCAAGAAATTCATGCAATAATTTATAAGCAAGAATGAAGTCAAAGCTGAAGTTCAAATCTTTCAGAAAACAACTTAAGCTTGAAAAAATAATGACAAAAGTATGCACATTTTTCCCTAAAGCTTGCACGCATCTTATACATCTGCATTTTAATAGATCAAAACAAGAATTTGAACTTTTGCTTTGCAATCATTTGCTATGGAAATTGTTATTTTCTCCAGGCTTACAAAACAATTCTTAATCCTCTAAGGAATCATATTGACCTTAATTGGTTTTAATTCCCAAGGTATATAATAAAGCCTATAAAAGCAATTGCTTGCTTTTTATCTTTGTGTAACTTAAAGAACCAGTCTACTTTAGCTGAGGTTTTCAACTCCAAGACAAATACTTTCTCATTTTCGATGATATATTTTAACTGTCTTTTTGTAACACAAGGCAAATTAGTAATGCAGTAGTAAACATATCTGACTTGCTTTTTTCCAAGAACGTAATGAAAAGGCAAACATTTTGAAAAACAAGAAGAAAATTTTGCCTGCATTCTTGAACCTGCATTGGTTCAAGATTTTAACAGTACAGTGGGGGAGAAGCAAGGAAAAATGTACCCATCAAGTTTACAGCAAATATACATTTGAATCACCCATAGTCGACCTCCTGTGCACTTTGCGATGACAACGAGGGGAATTCCATTCATTTGATAGATTTCACTTCAAATAATTTGGCTGTCAAAAGTCACATATCTAACTCTCAAAAGTCACTTTACACAAGGTAGTCGTTTAAGGAGATTCAACTGTATTTAATAAATAACTCAGACATACAATGTACTCTGCCAAGATCACACCATTTGTAGACTGCAGTTAAAAATTAAGTTTCTCAGTTATTATACAAATCAGTTGTCTGTTTGACTATAGCTTGAATGACCCTTCCATCAGTCTGTCTTTCTGTATGTGTCTGTCTTTCTGTCTTCAAGTCTGTCTGCCAGTCAGTCTGTCTTTCTGTCTTTAAGTCAGTCGGTCTGTCTTTCTGTCTTTAAAGTCTGTCTGTCAGTCTGTCTTTAAGTCTGTCTGTCTGACTTTCTGTCTTTAAGTATGTCTGTCTGTCTTTCTGTCTTTAAGTCTGTTTGTCTGTCTGTCTTTCAGTCTGTCTGTTTGTTTTTCAGAGGCTGTCAATCCATGAGCATCAGCATGGTACATTATGTAGTCTATTTGGTTTTAAGCCCTAATTAGGTCTGTCAGTCATCTGCTTCTCAGTTAATTGATTGCATGATAAATGTGGTTTGGCAATGTAATCCAACAATTAGTTTGCCAAAACATGTCAGCCAGTCAATCACATAATTGATCACACAATCAGTCAGTCAGTCAGTCAGTCAGTTGATAAATCAATCAGTCAGTCCATCTGTCGGCCAGCCAGCCAGCCAGCCAGCCAGTCAGTCAGTCAGTCAGTTCATCTGTCCATCAATCTATCCATATGTCTGCTCATCAGTCAGTCAGTTAGTCAGTCAGTCAGCCAAGCAGTCAGTCAGTCAGTCAGTCAGTCAGTCAGTCAGTCAGTCTGTTAGGGAATCAATCAATCAATCAGTCAATCAATGCCATGATTGGCATGATATAATGTACATATAGCTTGGAAATGTACATGTAACACACTGATTGGTTTGTCACATGTCAATCGATATGCTGATCTGCCCAGCTACCCATATATTCTATCAGTCAGTCAATCACATCAGACAATCAATTAGCCAGTCAGTCCATTAGTCAGTCAGTCAGTCAGTCAGTCAGCAAATCAGCGAGTCAGAGTCAGCTAGTTAGTTAGCAAGTCAGTGAGTCAGTCAGTCAGTTAAAAAATCACTCAATCAAAAATCACAAGTCAGCGAGTCAGTGAGTCAGTCAGTGAGTCAGCAAGTCAGTCAGTCAGCAAGTCAATCAGTCAGCGAGTCAGTGAGTCAGCATGTCAGCGAGTCAGCCAATCAGTGAGTTAGTCAGTCAGCAAGTCAGAGAGTCAGGGAGTCAGTGAGTCAATGAGTCAGTCAGTCAGCGAGTCAGTGAGTCAGCGGGTCCGCCAGTCGGCGAGTCAGTGGGTCAGTGGGTCAGAAAGTCAGCGGGCTAGTAAGTTAGTCAGTCAGCGAGGCAATGAGGAAGCCAATCAGCAAGTCAGTGAGTCAGTAAGTCAGTGTTTCAGCAAGTCGGCAAGTCAGTGAGTCAGTATGTCAGCGAGTCAGCGAGTCAGCAGGTTAGTGAGTCAGGCAATCAGCAAGGCAGCCAATCAGCAAGTCAGTGACTCAGTAAGTCAGCTAGTCAACTAGTCAGTGAGTCAGCTAGTCACTGCATCAGCTAGTCGGTGAGTCAGCGAGTCAGCAAGTCAGTGAGTCTGCCAATCAGTCAATCAGCGAGTCAGTGCTTCAGAGTCAGCGGGTCAATCAGTCAGTGTGTCAGCAAGTCAGCAAGTCAGTCAGTCAGTCAGTCAGCGAGTCAGCCAATCAGTGAGTCAGTGCGTCAGTCAGTCGGTGAGTCAGCGAATCAGCAAGTCAGTGAGTCAGCGAGTCAGTCTGTCAGTCCGTCAGCAGGTCAGTCAGTCAGTGAGTCAGCGAGTCAGTCAGTCAGTCAGTCAGTCAGATAAACAATCACTCAATCACACAACTGATCAGTCTGTTGTTTGGTCAGTTAATTGTTAGTTGACCTGCTGGTCAATCAGTCTGCCTCTTTGTCTGTTTATTGGTCTGTCCCTCGGTCAGGCCAGCAAGCAATTTTGTCTAAACATTATAGGCATGGCAGTTAAATGGATCATTTATCAACAGCTGGTCCTTCAGTCATTCAATAATTAATGTTTTTGGTAGTTAAGCAAATATGGGACAATTAATCAGATTAATTAAACAGCAACATTGAGCAACCAGACAATCTTCTTTCTATCACGCAGTATGTTTGTCAGTCAATCATGTAGTTATTTATGATGTATTTAGCCAATAATTTCATCAATCAATCAATCAGTATTAATCAATTGGCCAATCAATCTATTAGGGTTAGTCAGTCAGTCAGTATTAGTCAATCAATGAAACATTATTGATTAGTCAGTCATTGGATCAGTTGCCTACTTACTCCATCAATATACTAATGATAGCTTTGTTTGTCATTTTTTAAATCAAACCATTTACAGTAAATTGATCATAAAATCAATCACTTTTATCAATCAATCATTTGACCAGTCATTCAATCATTCACAGTGGTAATCAATCTCAATCAGTACAGCATTTAGTCTGTCAATCACTTATTAAGCTGTAAATTAGTTGGTTTTTTAATGTCACTAAGCCGGTTGTTTAGATCTATTAAGTTGATCAGCTATCATGTAGGTGTGTAGACAGGTTTGTCAACTGGTTAATCAACGAGTTCATTACTAAATGAATCTGTCAATAGGTCTGCCAGACAAGTTCGGCAAGCAGGTAATTCGAACAGTCAACCAGTCAAATGGTTCCATTATAACCCAATTAGTCACTCAGTTAGTCACTCAAGTAATCAAAAAGGATTTAGAAGGGAAAATGCAAACCAGCCCAGAGAAATGATTTTGAGTATAGAGTGTGAACACTGATTTTGAGTAAAGAATAATAAGCCTAAAACAATGATTTATTAACGACTGATATTATTTCAAGATTGTATAAATTGTTAAAAATGTGTTATTTAAGAGCTCTTCTTATTCATTGTGCAGATAAAGCATGGCAGAATACATAGCATGACTGAATTAAAGTAATCAGAACAGAACTTGGCTTATTCAAGAGCTTTGTTTACCTGGTTCACCCAAAAGCTGAATTGCAAAATAAAACTTACAACTCTTCTATAGATGGCTGATAAAGCTTCAGTCACTTTGTCTCTGTTCTCATCTGACCTGAAAAGCAAGATTAACTTCTTTTAATCTCAATTTATAAATTATATAAGATCACTAAACAGTTAACAGGGTTTAAGATTACCATAGACCTTCGAGGGATGATTTCTTCACAAAATTAATTATCCTTACCAAATCACTCATCAGTATCACTTTCCATTTCAAATGTGTCTATGGTGTCATTAGAACAGAAACAAAATATTGACTAAAACCAATGTACCATTGTACTGTTAGTTTAATAAAGACCTTGGTTACTGTAAACATATCAGCTAACAGTCCCAAGGTCCACATATGTGGACATATTAATTCTCCTTAAACTAATATTATTACCAGGTAGCTTTCTTAAAATTTCACTTAAACCAATCAGTTGAGGAAGTAATCAGTCAGTGTAAGATTTAGCTCATTGTTCTGTCATTTGGCTTGTCAAGTACAGTACTGTGCAGAAGTAATGCAGCAAGGAAAATTTGCAAATTTTGTTGTCTGGTCTTGAAAAGTTGTTGAGTTTCAGAGTAAGTTGAGCAATAATTTGTTGGAGAAAAGTGTGAAATTTTGGGAAGTCAATGAAAATTCACAAGCACTAACATTATTTTGCTTGTTTTTGCAAGGCACTGAGCAGCAGTTCACCAACATTCAGGCAAGTCTCTTTGTGACCAGTATGAACAAACTGTCATGTAACTTACTGTACAAGAAATTAATTTTGATACATGTAATTGTTTGTAACATGTGCTGGAGTACATGGTCTGCAGTCGTTGATGTTATCTATATGACAATGTTACGTTAATCTAGAAAATTTGTGAAAAGGTTTTCAAGACGGTTCCCATGCTTGAGTTCAGAATTCAGCTTCACACATAGAGAATAAGGATGCCCTTACCTTATTATGAAGACAGGGAGCTCAATTCATTTCACATGCAAACTAAAATCATCCCCAGTTCTGGGTAGTTAAGCCGCTAAAGCAAACAGTCACAAAAAAACTGATGAGGCACTTTTAGCCAAAACACATTTTATCTTGCCCAGGTCATGCTCGGTTACACCACGTATCACGTGTTTCAATTAATAATTTCCATGTTTTACAAAGTGGCACCACTAATCAGTTACAGCCTAAACTTCACAAACAAAGGTTATAGAACACTTCTATGAACATAAAATATTCTATATTCTGTGATGACATTAAAAAGCATTTTGTCATGTCATTTGATAGTTAATAGTTCATGGAGTTGTGACAGTATTGACAGATTTTGGCAGCCTTCATGCACAATCTTCAGAAATGAGATTTATGTATTTCACCCATACAGCAAACTCTGCTTGGAAAAGCTTACCCTATTGATGAACAGAAGGAAATTTGTGGCAAATTATCAAGAACAGTGAATTATTGTTTGAAAATTTGTGCCAGCTGAAACAATAGACATCAGGAAAGTGGGGTGATATATTGCTGAAATGGTGTTTCAAGTGATTGTTCCTTGAAAAGCCACAAGCTACTCTTGCAAAATACTGTAAATCTATCAGCCAAGAAACAAATTCCACTGCAATTTTGAATCCCTGTTAAGGTATCCATCAAAATTTACAATAAATAACCATATATGATGTAATTGAACCAACTGTGGATAAAATAAATTTTCCAAAACCAGTGGGGTACTTAGGATATATTTTCTTAGAGTACATGATGAAATGTACTCTGTACATGACGAAATGTTTGCAAATTACAAAATTAATTTTGTAGGTTGCAACAGGTCTCGCCCAGGTGGAAACCTTGGAGTTTCTTTAACGACTGCATTTTTTTACATTTAATACAGTGAAAATGTCGTTGTATAGGAAACTCAAGTTGGTCACTTAACATAAATGGTGGCTTAGTGAGGTTTGAATGTCTTGTCCTGGAATTGCGATGTAAATGTACCAAGATCTAAGATCAGACAAAGGAAACTTCCAGGGTCACTTATCAATTTAGTTTGTTAAGTGAGAATGTGTTTCTTTCAATTAACCATTCCATTGGCCATCAGCTAATCTACATGTAACCCTTTGTTCATTGTTGAATCAGTTAGTCAGTAATTTGTCAGTTAGTAACTCAGTTAGCCAACCCGCTTACCCTCCATCAGTCAGTCAGTTGTAGGTGTGAGAATGTATGAGATTGAAGTTCTCAACCTGTTGGCAAAACACTCAGTCGTTCTATGTACATGTACGTACCCCCCCCCCCGCCCACCACCACCACCTCCCCCCAGGAAGTAGGTGGTTGGCAGGTAAATAAGTTTCTGTGAGCACCCACATAAGTATTTACGAAAAAAGAACCTAAATGGCTTGATACATGTATCGGAAAGTCGCATCTCCACCTAGCTTAACAGGTTTTAAATCAAACTGAAGCCAATAGCTCTGTATATTAAGTGTATGAGCTCTAACGGTTACCTTATAAATTTCATACCTAAGGAATAGTTTCCTTAGAAGTAAACAAAACGCCTCCTCATTCCCCGGGGGGGGGGGGGACTCCCATATGGAGTGGATGGGGATGCTCGTTGGAAATTTTGAATTTAACCCCTAAAAGAGACCAATCTGGGCGTGGCCAAAGCTTATGCAGACCCCTAAAAGAGACCAGTTTATAAAACAGACAAATAAAAAGTACAGTGACATTTAATGATGGCGAATTTGTTTATATGAATTGAGTAAATATAAAGAATCAAAATTCTTTCTGTTTTGTTATTTCTTCGTGTGCAACCCTTAACGAGACCTTGACGGCTAAAAATAATGACATTTTGCCCAGAACACCCTAAGCGAGACCAAAATCCGAAATTTACACCCCTAAGCGAGACGACGAGCATCCCCGTCCATTCCATATGGGAGTCCCCCCCCCCCCCCCGGGCCTCATTCCACCTTCTGCTCCGACCTGCTAACAAAGTAAAGAAAGTAAACCAATGCTTCACATCAATAATTATCGCTGGTTTGAACCGTCTTAAGACAAAGGACAAACCTTTTAAACTCCATTTTCGACTACCTGCTCTTCCACACGTGCCAAAATGGCGGAGCTCAACTACACTCGCAAAGGTCAGTCGGAGAAAAACGTGATAAGAGGGGAGGGGAGGCAGAGACGTAATACAGCACGCAATGTGCATGCGTGCCTAAGCAATGATGCCTTAGAATGGAGTTTGTAATAATTTGAAATACGATCAAAAACTCTGAAAACTATCGTTTTTCTTCACTTTGAAAAGCAAGAATAAGGTTTAAAACCTCACCTGGTATCCTTTTTCTGCCGTTGTATGTCGTCTTTTGTATGCTATTCCAGTGATTGCGATTAAGGACGTGTCAGTGAAAATTCAGATATTATCTGGTTATCAAGACAAAATTAGCTTTTTTAACGGGTGGAAGCCCCATGTATTCTGATTTGTTAATAACCAGAAGCTTTCTGAGATTTCGGGAAGTGTTGCCAATTTCAGGTAGCTTTATACTAGCACACGTTCTCATTCCAGATTGTTTTACATTCCATATCCCTCAAAAGCAGCATTTTGCTTTTTACACAGTTTGATTCCGTCCATGAGAAAAGGCGCAAGGAAACGGCGCAGCGCAAAAAGACATATAACCTACTTAAAAACAGGCAAAAACGTTACGAAGTACGAGGTTATTAACCCTTTAAATACCAAACTTTCGCCAAAAAATACCGTTTTTAATCAGGTTTTTTAGCTGCCATGACGCTAAATAAGCATAAGTTTTGCTAAAAAAGCTTGTTTTTACTAAAAGGAGAGATTTTTCGAGGATTAGGTACAAAATTGAGCAAAACTTCAGTTACGGGCATGCGCATAAACCAAAATTTGGACTTTTTTTGCCATTAACCGTTCTCAATTTCGTTTGTTGGCCCTTTCCTTTCTGTTTTTCTCTGCCCTTTTACACTGGCTACCTTTTGCATTGTATGTTCTTTCTGGCTACAGTGAAAAGTTGGATGTTAATTACGGGCGAAGCTTAGAAATGGACCTTGATCAATCATAGGCGTTGTGGACCATTTTACCATCGTTTTTGCACCAAAACTGATAACCTTGTTTTTCGATTTGCGACGTCGGAATGTCGTCGATATCTAAACCTGACCATTGTGCGGAAAGGGCTAGCCTAGCCCTACTATCTGCTTATCAAGAATATCTGATGACATTTAAATTGATGACGTCACAAGTGGTACAAAGAGCACCACCATTGATTACGCATATATGCGTAGTTGGTATTCAAAGGGTTAATGGACTATTGGAGGCCAAAAAATTCCACAATACAACTCTCTTGGGAAGGAAGTGACCCAACTTGAGTTCATAAAGTAAGCGAGAGGAAACGCACACAAGAACAAAAGTGAACTTACATTTAAGCCAACCAGAAAATACGCAAAAACAGGCGTATAAGGGCAGGGGGAAATACTCAGTGGCAAACGCACTGGGGAAGCGGACCGGGAAAAACAAAGATTTGAATTTGCGACCAAACGAGCAAAGAAATCATGCGAGAAGGCAAACGAAGATACAATATCATTATCAAATTTAAGATTTTCTATCACCATTCTTACTAGCTTTTAGGGTTGCGCCTCGCATGGGTAACTTTATTTTCCCGTTCGCGCAATTCCTATTGGTCTTTTCTTCTTTTAATTATATTGTAATTTATATTGTAATTTTGTGACCAATAAAGTTGATAGATCAATAATTCATTGGAAAAAAATAAGCAATAACAGAAATGCGAAATGCAGAGGGAAATGCACAGTTACTTAAGCACACGCAGCAAGGGAGACATGAAAAAAAAAAAAAAAAAAAAAAAAAAAAAAAACACCACGTAACCTACACAGAGTGGAAAAGTGCGCGAAACGGCAAACGGAGATGCACTGTGACCCACTAGAAAACTCGCTGACAACGGAAGTTTAAAGAGGAGGGGGGACTACTCGTGGTCAAGGGACTGGGGAGGTATAAACACGTTCGTGGTAAGGCGCGTGGGAACTGCAAATAAAGATAGTGTATCACACCACGAAACGCCCATGCAAGGCACAGTGGAGAGCTCGCGCAGGGAAGGCGTAAAACGAGCAAGAATGCGAGGAAACGGGCGCAAGAACGGAAATAAAGATAGAGTTCAACCCACGGAGTGCACCCCACATAGAAAGGAATAGGAGTTACAGCATGTATTCACGAAACGAGCGCAGTAATGCGCGCTCGAACGCAAATGAAGATACAATGTAACCCATAGTAAAACACGCTAAAACATAAATACAGTTAGTGGGAGGGAACGCACAATGCACATGGCGAACTCAAAGGGTAAAGGACGAGGTGAATAATAAAGACACGATGTAATCCATGAAAGGTTTGAGGTAACGCGCGCGGCAACACTACTGTTTTCTAGTGGGATATAAAACTATATTCTCACTTGCGTCACCGCGTGTGTTTTTTTACGAATTCAATTTGCAAATCTTCTATTTATTCAAGATCGGTTGCACTGTGATTTTATTACACCTTCCCTTATTAGATTAACTCCTGTGTTTGCCACTGGTCATTCACTCCCTGCGGTCAATGTATTTATGTTTTCTCGCAAGTTTCCTTCGGGGGCTGATCGAGTTGGGTGAGAACTAATCGACTTATGGTTGAAGACTGATCGACTTGAGGGATAAACGATCGGGTAACCCACATCAAGAGCTCTCATACCTTCATGTCGCTGATCAGTTGAACAGGAGATTATACAAACATACATGAACTTTATTTCAACTCGAATATACTTGTATATGACATTTTGTCTCCGAGCGAAAAAAAAATACAATATAAGTTACTAAAACAACAGTGAATGCTACCTTATTAATAATTCTTTCTCAAACACTTAAAATGTCTACGGATCTTACTCTTTCATTCATGTAATTGGGCATAAGTTCGCAAACTTTCTGAGAGAGAATTTCATAGTTTTGCTCTCTTTAAGTATAGTAATTCGTTGCTAGGGAAGAGATAGGATGCGGCTTCCACAAGGTTCATAATCTGCAGAGCGAAGACCAAAGAAATCGTTTATCTAGTTAGGAAAATAATTTTTAAAAAAAGAAAGAGAGAGACTACGATACGAGGTTGGGGTGAAACGTGGAAAGCATACGAAGCACATAGCTATAAGCACAAGGTTTTTTAAGTCTTACTTGTCCGATCTGAAGGTCACTATTGTAAGTATTATAAATATCTATAAATAGGAATCAAATTGGTAATATTTGGACATCCTGAATTGCTCCTTGGCATGGTCTGAAATTAATAAATGAAGAAAACAACTTAGTTTACTGGGAACAGATTGTTCAGCTCAATTTTGAGCCCTTTCTGTAGAAACAATGCTGCCTTTTCCAATTTCTCCGGCATAGTGTAAATGGGGCCTTAGAATCAAGAGATACAAACCACTTGTGTTGCTTCTGGTGTACTTAAGCAGCCTTTTCTGCCGGGGTGGGGGACACCTATATGAAAAGGCCAGGAAAATTTGCTTGTTGGAAAATTTGAATACCCCTAAAGGAAACTAATCTGCGTGTGAGTCAAGGTTTATTTCACTCCTAAAAGATACCACTTAAACCAGCATCCCCAACCTTTTCACATGGGAGTCCCCCCACAGGGCTTTTCTGGTTAGGTAAAATTCACTTGAGGGCCAGATAAGACAGTGAAGAATAGGAAAATGACCTACTGGTACCTGGTCAGCCCAGGACCAAGTTCATTGGCCTTCCTCCCATGACATGGAGGTGGATGTGATACACAGATTGGCATCCATATTGTCCAGTGTTGATGACTACGCGATAACCACTCTGGTCAATACCCTTCTCGGCTGCCACTTTCCTTGCAACTATCATGCAGTGACCAAGGAGCTGCAAAGCAATGGACACATTGAAAAGAATTGAGTAGAAAAAGATTTCTGTCAGCATACAGAGCCTGGAAAAGACTTCCAACTGGGTTGTAAGTGAAAGGAGTCCTTCCTTGTTTGCTAAAAGAGAGGGCATGAGGTAGACCCCCAGCTTCCACGAGATGGAAGAAGCCTTGCATTTGGTTCTTTCATTTTTGGCATAGATTATTTTGTCGATGCAATAAGTACCTCAAAAAAAGAACAACCGTGAGAAATGTAAACTTAACAAATTTTAAGCTTGTAGTCTAAAGCCTGGTTTTCACTAGCAACGCAAGCAAGCAAGCTTAAGCACATGCAAAAGAAAAAGGAAAAATTTTGATCCTTGTGCCTGTGCTTATGCCTGCATCAAGGCCATTTTCATGATGAAATAAGAATTGTTTGTGCTTGCGCTTGAGCTGGTGTCGCTAGTGAAAACCAGGCTTAAGTGTTTAAATTAAGCTAGCTCAGGACAAGAGTGCAAAATGCCACATGGAACTTGTTGTCATATGTCTAATCAGTGTATTTCCACCGGAGATATGTAGTCAGCTCTACTAAGTTACAGTTTTATCAAAACTATAAACCTTATAAGTGGCAGATCCAGTGGTGCTCAAAAGAGAGGGTGGCAGTCATGTCACACTCCCATAACAAGCCTGTATGACAAATTGAATATGGGATCTTTCTTGCCTTCCAAGGGAGGTGTATATAGGTGAAGGATAGCAAAGTAAAGATGAGTCTTTTCCAGGGGCGTAGCTAGGGTGGTCCTGGGGTGCCTGTGAGCCCCCTTTTGTAGGCCTTTTTACGCAAACAACCTACAACAGGTGGCGAAAACGACATCACAATCTGGTGAGTACCCTCACTTTGACACAGTCTGACCCCCCCCCCCCCCCCTTTCAAAAAATCCTGGCTATGCCCCTCTTTTCTTGCTGTTTTTTTGACGGGGTGGGGGGGGGGGGTACCTTGACTGCTGTTTATTTGGACTGACAATGCTACTTAACCATCCCCAGGAAAACCAACTAGTCACAGAATAACTAATTGAAATATTGCCCTTTCCAGCTGGTCACTCATTGCTTGTTTTATCAAAAAAGTGTGGGCTTTTTTTTCATTTTATGTAATGTCGCTCAGTTAATGTGACATGAATTCACTTTGCCATGGTCGTAAGACACATGACTTACAATGCATCATGCATAAGTCCAGTCTTTGCCATTCAGCACCAACGATTTTCAGCCATCACACCATCTAACGTAGATCACATTTCTAATAAGTTATAAGAAAAATGCAAATAATCTGATAATCAGGCAGTGCAATGAAAGAACTGAAACTTTACACACTTGTTCATCCTCCTCTGTAGTACTAGACAATGATCGAATTTCCTTTTTTGGAATCACCAAGAAGTGGACGGGTGCTTGTGGGTTAATGTCTTCGATGGCAATGCACTGTTATAATAAAAACAACTGAACCAAAATCACAACCAATACATTGACAACTTGATCAGGGTTCCTTCTTTAAAGGAGAAGGTCACTCCAAAAAAAGTATAGCTTTTGTCAATGCTAATAAAATCCTTGCACTAAGTTTATCTACTCACCGAAGTTCCAGCCTCTTAAGTGCAGGTTTTCCTTATGAAATTCGTCTCCAAAGAAGCCCAAAATTTGAACATCGTTGCTGCCATTTTGAACAGTACTCAGCAGCCAGGCCACATTTTCGTGACGTCATTCCATCTGAGAGATTTTGTCCAAATGGCTTCTGAAGAGCCTTTTAACTATCACTCTGGGTTATGGCTGTTCTTGGGGCATATTGCTTTGAGCCAAACATGCTCCAGACTCCAAAATGATAGCATTAAAGATAATTAAGTGGATAATTGCTTGGAAAAAAAAAAGTAGATTTTGCTGACCTTGTAAAGGATGTCAAATCAGTTGCAGGTTTTTCTCCTTCCCACCTATTCTGAGTCGGATGGAGTGGTGTCACATAAACACATCCTCACTACCAAGACAGTTTCAAAATGGCAGCCTCTGAAGTTGCTTCTCTCTAGGGGAATTCCCTCAGGATAGCATGCACTTCAGAGGCTGAAACTTTGGAGAGTGGAAAAGCTGAATGTTTACTTGCTATAGGTGAAGGGAAAATAGTATGCTTTTTGGAGTGACCTTCTCCTTTAAGTACCAATCACAGTCGGCATAATACAAAAGAAATAATAGAATACAAAGAATAAGATTCAAAGGTAAAACAATGCAATTCATTTGCATCCAGTACTCACAGAAAGACCCATGATCAATCAGAGTTGCCATTAATGCACAGGGTGTGTCTTATATGCACAAAATATTACAAGGGTGCACAGCTTTTTAGCAAAGTGTGTCCTTGGGGATCCTTGGGACTCAGGAAAAAGGTTCCAAAAATTGTAGTAATTAGGCAAAGGACCCCTGAAAAGCAAAAAAGAACTCACAACTCTTTGGAACTGGGGGTTCCAAGCACACTTAACTATTAAAACTAGTGGGAACTCTGTCCATGTGACCAAGCTACACCACAGGCGTCCCAAACTCACGATTCGAGGAATCAATCAAATATTAATGATTTATGTACGCGTATCGAGTGAGATGTGACTGCCTTAAGTGCGCGGTGTTGTGTTACACATTGGGCTGTTGAGAATTTGAGCGCTCTACAAGACATTGTATGGAATTTAAAATAACAAAGGATAAAATCGCGCAATGAAATAAACTGTTACTTTTTTTTTGAATAAAATGAAGAAAATGTACTCACCTTGCCTGGTTTCTGTTGTCGATTTGGTCTATTTAGTCATTTTGGGGGGGGGGGGGGTTCAGGTGTTTGTCACAGCTTTCTATAGACAAAGTCATGGCTGGACACTACTGTTTCGAAAGACCTGGACCGTGACGCAGTTTTCTCGCCGAAATCTGAATCTGCTGCTCGATTTTTCCCTCCAACGCAAAGGATAGTCCATTGGTCCCCTTTTCTGGTCGGCTTGGAAAAATCTTCAAACTTCCGCTCCAATTCAAACAAATTTTGCTCCACTACTGGAGCTTTCAACTTTCTGCCGATCCTTGTGACCGCCCTCCAGACTACGGCACAGCTTGAATTACGATGAGGCATCAACACGCTCCCATGGGGTCGTGGGGAGAGGGTTATATTTTTTAACGGAAATTTTTGACTGTGCACCTGTCTGGTAAGTTGCATTTGTCATGTGGGATCGGTTGCTAATGTTGATTTCAAGCTGTGCCGTAGTCTGGAGGACGGTCACAAGGATCGGCAGAAAGTTGAAAGTTATTTTAAATTCCATACAATGCCTTGTAGAGCGCTCAAATTCTCAATGGCCCAATGTGTAACACAACACCGCACACTTAAGGTCATTCCTCAGTATTGCATTGTGCATCCTTACTGCACATAATTTATGGCGTCATTAGCGCGCATCTGTGCACGCGCACATTGAAAACGTGGCGGACTTGCCTTGATATTGAGTTCTGTCAGCTGGAAAATGGCTATAGCTCACTAACGAGCTCAGCCACCCCAAATTTTCTTCCAGTCATTTGAATCAACCAATCATTAGCTTTGCGTGAGAAAAGACTGATCTGATTTCTATTGTTGAAAATTGAATAAATAAGGAAAATAGCAGCTGCACTGTAGTCTTTTCTATTTTGCAGTTTGATAGCCATGGCAAGCAATTTGGTTCCAATATTTTAACAAGGATTCAGCTGTCTGTCAAAATCAAACTTAAAAAGTTTATTTGTGTCCGACACAAGTATTGATTGTAGTTTGAGGCGTGTTTTCATGAGTCTGGGCTCACAAAGAGTTCACAATAACTTGGAATGCGTTCTTGTAGTAAGCATTAAATAACGCTAAAATGGGACATTTTCAATGCCTCACTGCTCCTTAATTAAAGTTCTCATATGATAAATATTCATTAGACAAAGTTTGAACAAAAATCTATGTGCAGTTTTATTTCAGGGGAATTACCTTAAGGCAGTCGTCTCACTCGATACGCGTACATAAATCATTAACATTTGATCGATTCCTCGAATGGTGAGTTTGGGACGCCTGTGGCTACACTGGGGGGATTTCAAAATTAATGCTTGTAACCACCCGAGTGAATGATGGTGCCTTGAAACAGAAATTGGCAGACCTCTGCAGACATTTGGCTACATCTGCAGTGCTTGAAATTAAAATGAATCCTGCTTGTCTGTATTTCAAATGCCGGGGAACCGGGCTGGTAAATTTGATTAAAATGAAGAATGCTCGGTTGCCCCCATCGAGTCTTCAGGTGCAGATGTGGGATCGTGAGATCACAATGTGAGACCGTGAGACAGTTCCTCGTATGCAAACCCTAGGGACTGCAAACCGACCAATCTCTGAATTTTTCCCTTAACTCAAAGCCCTTATTGCATAACCAGTAAAAAAAAAAACATAAGGAGAATGATCGAAGCTTCTCAAACATAGTTGAGTTAAAGACAAGTACAAAATTCCAAAGCCACATTTCTCCAATTTAGAGAAAGAAATATAATTTGATTTGTAGTCTAGCAAACCAGAATCAAGGGCAACACTTTACACTACCTGATCATCTTCATGCAGAAATGTTGCAGGCAGCTCTCGACGAATTATCCTTGCAAACACCGAGTATGCATAAGAGAATCCTACCGCCGCCATGTTGAAAAGAAGGAAGTAGATTCCAGGTTCACTCCTTCCCAAAATTGAACAGGATTGCAGGGGCGGGGGAGAACACTCTGCGACGCCTGGCACTTTTTGTGTATCTGAATCATCCAACAAAAAATGACGTCACATCCGGTAAAAAAGAGCGCTGAGCGGCAAAATCAAATTTGAACATGGCATAATCGTTCTCTCAGTAAGTAAAATGGTAATATTTTGCAATCGGCCGGATATTTTTAACGTTTTATTTGGCCACGATAAACAAAATTTTGTCTTCTTCCTCGTCATATCAGTTTGTTTGAAGGACAGGGTAATTATTTATTCAAAAACACGCTGTTTTGAAGGCGTGTTTTTTACGAAATGTCGCCATTTCTTCCTCGCTGAATTCCACAGGAGTCATCGTTTGTGTGGAGATAATGAATTCTAGGTAAGTTGCACTCAATTCAAATATCCTATTCTCTTAGGTAGGCATTACACTAAGAAAAATGCACAATGACAGGTTTCTAGACATGGGGGAACCTTATTAACAGAAGCGCCTTTTTTAAAATTTACTGTTGCCAAACACTCGAGAGTACTTGAGTGCTGTTAATCGTATCACTGCAAGAATAGACCCACACACATAACGCGCTTTGCATAACTTTGTTGCCGATCGACACTAACACAAACTCGTGTGTTTGCTCATGACTCAAACTGATGCCATAAAATATGTTACGATTGGTTAAGAACCTTAAACAAGATATGTTTTCCCTAAGCAATCCCTTAATTGATAAACGCTTCGTTACAGGCAGGCCGTGAACCCCTTAAAAAAAAGCAAGAGGATTAGTTTTAACGGCGATTAAGTAATTTGGACATGTCGTGGTTGTCTCTCATTTATAATCAAATTTATTTTTCCGTTTCAACAGTGTTTGACGTCAGCAGCGCTAAGTTCCAATACCCCCCCCCCCCAACTGAGGTCAAGCATGCACCTTTAATTTCTTCAAACCCTCTCATTTGCCCTGTTTGCAGACCAAGTTCCTCATCTATTAATCCCTGTCATATTGGCAACCCATTTTGAAAGGTTACTAAAAAGTTGTGCATTATATTTCAGTGTGCTTTCTCTTTGTAATCTTACATCAAGATATATCAATCCCTAAGGAAACGAGAGAACACTAGCAATACTGACAATTTTCAGTAATTCATCACTTTCAATATGCCATCTAAACAAATTGTTTGTGAACAGTAGTGAAATTTCATGCCCCTACACCTAGCCATAAAGGGAAGTCTGGGAACAGGCAATAGCAACAATGACACTGCCAGGCTGATGAATTTTACAAGCTAATGAACTCATGTCTAACAATGATGGGTGATGATGAAGCATGGTGCAGTGAAACTGAAGAATCAGACTGTGAGTAACATTGATAGAGTCAGTGTCGTGAGAGTGATGCTAGTGTCTGTGAACTTGGACCAGATCAGCAAAGAAAAGGTTTTGTACTAGAAATTGACAGAGAGCAACAAGTTTGTGCTAAAAAACTGAAGCTGGCTCAGACCAGTCTTAAAGCCAGCATCTACTTACAGTACTTGTCAAGAGTTCCTGATTTGTGTATGTGGGAAGGCTCTCTGTAATGAACTATATGGGGTGGCTCAGCTCACGATGAGTACCTATTTCAGGCTTCAGGTATAAAATTAATGATAGGGATTTCACAAGTTGAGGTGTATGAAAGGGTAGGAAAATCTGTCATTTAGGGATTCCATTCTTCTGGTTCTAAAATGTTGTTGAAAAGCTCTCATTTACTCTCCTCAGCCAGAATGAAGAGATTCTATAATATTATTTATTAACTTTTTTCCAAGGGAATAGAAAAGGGATGCAGTATTCTTAAATAGGTTTGTCAAAGGGGTACATTAACCCTTTTGCAATGTAAGGTCGACAAAAGAGGTGCCATTTCTATCAAAATGGTACAAATGTATACAAAAGGGTAAGGGGTAATGGACCTTGAGATAAGACCTTTCCATTTAAAACTTTGTAGAATACCCCTCCCCCCCCCCTCCCAGCTTGTGAAACAAAGATGTTCAAATTATTGTTTTGTGAAAAAAGGCAATTATTAAAAAACAAAACAGTGCCAAGAGATTAAGTGATTGTCAATGCAAGTTTCCATTTGTATTTTGAATTAAAATGGGTATAACATGATCCTCAAGTATACTATGCAGCTTCACAGAGAGGCCCAAACTGATGATGAAAACATATGTTTTAACACTTAAAATTCTATTTTTGCTTCTTCCCTTGTACCTTGTGATCTTTGTAGGGAAATTCTGAAAAGGTCCCCACCCCCCCCCCCCCCAAAAAAATTCAAATTTTATATACAAATCACTTTTTTATCTTGAAAATGGTCTGAGACAACAAAACATTTTTATGGCTAGCTAAAGTACTTATTAGGAAAATAAAAATGTTCAAGGAAAAAATGAACAGGAAGAAACAACAACAAATTAACTTTTTTTTTCAGAAGAGCTACTACTTGTATATTTTTTTAACTTACATGTAGGTCAACATAATTTGTTTTCACAATTTACCACAAAAGAAAACACCACAGAAAGGAGAACTATAGTTGTGGCATCTGAGCTACATTTTTAAATGGAAACATTTCCCATAAAAAATTTCCAAATTATATTCTTACCAGGACAACAAAATACCAACTATATTTTGCAGAGAAGTATACTTAATTAATAAAATTGATGTAGTGAAATTTTCTATTTAATTTTTGTTCACCTGATCTTACAGAGCGCAACCTTTGGTTTAACTGGTTCACTTTACCGTTAAGCAATAATTAAATAAATCACACCAGAGTGGCTTTGTATCTTTATTATAATTCTCATTATCAGTAGAGAAATCACACTTGTACACTGGTCCACTGATCAATACTCTTACGTGTATGTTAAACATGGGAAAGCAGGTTGTATCATCTAATCATAACATTGTATGCCTGTGTGGGGTGTATATGCCAGGAGGTAACCACCTAAGAAAAGACAAACATAAATTATGTCATTGTTTCAATGACTCACCCTAAGTGGGCATTATGCTCATTACCACCTTAATAAACAAGATATATTAAAGTATAATTTTTAACCTCGCTTTAAACTTTTCAAACCTACAGTTTGTTTTCACTTTCAGAGAGGTTCTTAAATTCACAAGCACACCACCCTCCCCCCTCAGCCCCAATTCCTACTCTCCCATAGCCAGGATCCCATTTCAACTCTCCAATAAATCAGTAATTTTTTTTCTAATTTCGGTCTGACTTAGATTCATCTCCACTCAGCCATGAAAGCAATGGTGGTAGATTTCTGTATATTTGTTGGTCTAGTTCACAGCTATTGTTCTCAGATTCCCACCTCCCTTTTGACAGAATTAAATTCCATCAAAAAATAAACTACAGTAGTTTAATCAAATTAATGCAGAGGCAAACATTGAACCAGAAAATACTATAATTTTGGTATGAACGATACCAAAGTATAACTTACATAATAATATCACATCTTTTCTATTGTAATTTAAGACAGTGCAACTACTAATAGATTGACCACAAAAACCTAAAAACATGACTTTATAAACACAGGTAAGTGAGAATATTGCCAGTTTTGCTTTTGCCACCAACCACTCTTCTTTAAAAAAAAATACATGGAAGATAATGACAAAGCAATAACAAAACCAGCCAACCAACCTCTGGCAATTCAATAAACACACCAAATTCCCCTGCAAAATTCTCTTCAACACCTTACAGTACATGTAAATGTCAGCAGCATAAATTCACCTCAATGATTTGGCATGCTACTATCATCAAATGTTTACCCCTTGATTCAGAATTTTTAGGAGTATCAAATAGAATTCCACTATAGATTACAAATGCTGTTTACCTTAACAAATATTTGCATTAATTCTGGAGATATTTAAGTTTAAAATGTGTAAAATATATGCAAATGAGGGGACTGATGATGTCATACACCAAACCCAATATTACATCAAGTGCAGACCATATATACAGCAGAGATCATTGAAACTTGGTAGCCTTATAGTTCTACAGGCAACACACTAATATGGCTATAAAAATATGTTCCCAATTGGCAACTCAATCTTTTCCAGTTCCCTCTAACCCAATTTCAATAATGCAGTGATTTTCAGCTTGAAAAACATTAATCAAGACCATGAGGTGGCCAGAAAAGCCTAGAATATCAGGGAAGGTCTGAAATGCAGTCTGTTGCCATGGTAACAAAACTGTTAAGCTCATATTATGTAGCACATCTGCAAATTGCATCGTAATAGCACTGTCCCGACTGGAGCCCATGGTTCAGTAGTTTACTTGGACAATAAATTTCATAACTTTCCTGGGGGACTGGATGATCTAAATGGTATGTGGGAGACTCCCAGAATATTTGCAAGAATGTATGACTATCTCTTCACAGGTATTCATTAATAAATAAATAAATAAATAAATAAATAAATAAATAAATAAATAGACACTAACACTACTAACATGATTGAGTTTGGAAAATATAGTTATTTTTAGTTTATGATATTTTGAAAAATTCCCCTCTCCCATCTAACATGCTGATCTTCTTTAATTTGGTACTTGAAATTGATAACAAGGATGCTACACCTTGGCAACTCGTTGGCCAGGATATATCGCACAGTCTTCACATCAGATAATGGGTCTGTACATATTATTTATGTATTTATT
This sequence comes from Orbicella franksi, assembly GCF_964199315.1. Taxonomy (NCBI): domain Eukaryota; kingdom Metazoa; phylum Cnidaria; class Anthozoa; order Scleractinia; family Merulinidae; genus Orbicella; species Orbicella franksi. The sequence goes on from NC_138145.1 coordinate 27,454,778, forward strand.
AAACAGAGATCTCCCCATCCCTCCCTATGGAAATTCCAATTTTTATTAATACTTTAATTTCTTTAAAAAGTTTGGCTTTTGAGACCCTCCCCATCCCTGGAATTTCCAGTAATCTCCTTGGGGTGGGTATGGACATTTTCTAGAACCACACAATAAAATAAATAAACAAACTTTAAGATAAAATGTTGAAGTATAAGTCAGTGGGACATATATACATTGATCAACTTATAAAGACATGATTGATCATTGCAACGTACTATACACAACTTAAGCAAAGGTGAAATTATAGCCTGAAAAAAATTAGGTGTGAACTGGATTCTAACCCATGACCTCTGTGATACCAGTGTGATAACTTAATTAATTAAAGTTCTATGCTACAACATATCAAACTGCTAATTTATTATGAAGTGACACAGCTAAAGGAGAGTTGCCAAGAAATCAACTTTTTGTGAATTCTAATTCTAAGATCAATATGAGTCTTCTAAATTTAAGATTATTATACCTAACAAAAGGCATACAGTAGGGCACTACACTGTGTGCTCTCTCTACACACTCTTCCAGGCAGGATAGTAATACATATACATGTACTTTTTTTTTGTTTGGAATATACTGTTACTGCATGGTCATACAAGAGGTACTAGTTGCTGCTGAGTAGTCTTAAAATAAGTGAACTAAGTGTGACAAAATATCATGTATATTAAATCTGCACCAGTTTAGTACAATTTAATACCAAATTTTAATCAGCCGCAAAAAAAAATTGTTAGCACCAGATATTACATGTACTTTGTGAAGGCTTCTGGAGGGGTTATACTTTAATTTATAAAGTACCTGGCAGCAAGTACTATTTTGATTTACTAAAGCAAGACTGTAGTAACTGCTAAGAAAATGTGTTTTGTACATCCCAGAAAAATTGGGTGGGGGTCAGTGCAGCCCTCTTCACAAAAGTTAAACTCTTAACCTATTTATGACCATAATCTGCGATTTTCCCTACCCCATTTGTGACTGTTGCGACTGCTACAGTTGCTCTAAACATAAGTTTTGAAGGACTTTTGTTGATGGTCTTATCAATAATGATGAAAATTGAGGTAGCTTATTCTAAAAAACATAACAAATTAAAGACTAGAGGGCAAAAGCCTTACCCTAGAGTATTTATGACCAAAACGGCTGAATAACCATACCCTTTGGGGCTGCACAGCTGTATATAGCACATAGAGGAGAGTTCCCCCCCCCCCCCCTACCGCTGGAGCAGGAATCAAAATATTATTGCCTTGATGACATAATAAAGATAAAATCTCAAAATAATCAAGAGTTACATATATGCATGGGACTTCACTAACAAAATGATGCCTGTTGCTTGCTGTAAATTGTATATAAATTACTCCTTCAATGTGCCAGAATTCTGTTAATCTGGTCACCAACAGGTCTCAAAAATCTGACTGTATAATTAATAAATAAGAAAATGACCGACTGAGATTTTGTTTGAGCCAGAATAGAGTGGCCATAATAACTAGGTGGCTGTGTTAATGGGGGTGGCTCTATGGTGAGGTACATTCCACAGTAGTGATAAAGATGACACTCTCAAACACCAGTACCCATAAAGAGTTTGGACAGTATATTTTGCATAATCAGTTGGAAGAGGAAGAGGGAAAATGGAAATAAAATAGAATGGCTCTTGTGTACCAGAGACAACCCTTTCCCCGAGTTACCCTGGCGGAGCTAACTTTTCACTTATTTCTTTGCAAAATTCAACCAACCGTTTACACAAGGATGACGAACCAGACTTGGGGGTGAGACAATTCAGGTGGGCAAGTTGACTCACCTTGGCAGCTAAAGTAACCAACAACTTTTCTTTGAGTATACATAAAAACTTTGGCTCGCCTAACTGGAACAACTCTCAGCATGGCGAGTGTCACGTAATGCCTAGATTTAAGATTTAAAGCAGCAATTTGTATCAAAGAAGAGAAAATTAACTCAGCAAAACCCACTCTGATCAAATGAGTGAGGGAAACTTAAACAAAGAGGGATAGTTGCGCATTTGATTATTCAGTAGGAGTTACGAATAATCATGCAGGGTCAACTTTTACTCGGCCTACATGGGCTACGTTTTCTCATACAAACACTTGATAAAGTTGCCTCAGGGGGAGGGTTATCCCGGGTACCCGAGACCATACAAGTGGGACCTGTGTTGCCTCAAAGAACACCCCCACGATTTTCAAAGGGGAAGGTCCATGAACAGGACCTTAACTTAGGGCAGCTTCAATGGCAGATTCCCTCTGATGGCTTGGATTTGAATAATTGATTTAATTACTTTTAAAGAGGACTAGAACTCAAAAATCTTGCTCGAATTTCGATCCAGCGAGGCATAAGTTTCCATGCCGTGAATCAAGTTTTTACTGGGCGTTTTAAAAGCACTCACCAAAGAGAAAGAGACTGATGACCCCAAACTACCGATACATATGTACTGTATCTTACTGAAAACAACAATCTTCAACGAGAGATGTAGGAATGTGGGATACTAACCTTCAGCATGCGATCCAGCTTGTCTCTTCTACCAATACACGTGAGCCAAGAGTAACAAAAGTTCTGGTGACAGCGACTTTCGGAGCTAAACGGCTTCTGTTAATTATGTTCCCGTAGTACACAGTGCAAACTATGGCCAGCAATACTTCATCCAGGTTGTTGTTAACATTATAGGCTATTGCACTTATTGTTATCACTAAATCACGAACAACAAGAACCAAAAGTCGGAACAACACCAGTTTTACAAATGTGTAAAATTCGCCCGACGATGACGGAAGGCTCTCCGTTATTTTGCTTCAAAACAATAATAAACTTTTCTCTTTTCCCGAAATTTTTGCTTCAAAAGTCGAAGTAATGTGTCTGCAACATCCTTCCATACTCAATATAAAATGAAACGAAACTGATGGTTTACAAATAGAGGGAAACCACGAGTAATCGAAACGCCATTTTCTCGCTTTGTGAAACGAGCCGCGAAGCGCAGTTTAAACCGGATGTGACGTCATTTTTTGTTGGATGATGCCTATACGAAAATTTCAGGAGTCTTCTGCCCCGCCCCTGACAGGATTGACACAATTTGATTGACACATGATAGACGGATGGACACAGGAATACCAAAACACTGAATAGAGAGGTTTACCTACAGTTCCTCGTCAGTTTTCTTTTACTGAGGGGGTTGAAGGCTTGATAAATACGACTGGACTCGCAAAAATAAACCATGAGATTAAATTGTTTAACTTCGTTTTAATATGGCTTAGAGAAAATTGAACCAGTTGAAAACAAAGTCAAAGGGTCATGGGTGTTCTCGATAGTCACGTGATAACTTCTTCTGGCAAAATCCCAAATGAGAATATTGATCCTAGACACCGTCTACAGTATTGCGTTTTCAGTCAGTACACTGGCGACCACTTTTACGTATGTACGACAGGGGCCCGTTTTTAAATGTCTCCACAGCGTTTTTAACCTCACTCCCGACCAAACCGTTGAGGGGTTTCGTTGGTATCAGTAGGGAAACTGAGCGAAAACGTACCAACGAAAGCGACTCAACAAAAACACTCTGTACTGTTAGCGGGTCCAAGAGCAATTTGAAATCAGGTCAATGTTAACTTCTTCTGTGACCTAAAATGCTAAAACCTCAGGATTACAAGTCTTTTTATATCGAACTGGAGGAATTAAGTCTATTATTCCATGTCCATGCATCGATTCCACCAGGTCAAACATGACAAACATTGGTTATGAGTATGACACACATCACTATTTAATCAAAATCTAATAAATAGTTGTGATGGATTTTCAATGATAACTAGATAACGTTCATTTGAAACTTTTAAGTTTACGATTCACTGATGATTGAGCTGAGTTGTCTGTACACTATGTATTCAAGTCCACGATCAGTGCAGTTTCAAATCCGTCAATTCTCGCCGACTGCCGGGGTAGTCTCGGTAGCTGCACCTGAGGCGCGCTATACACGTAACGGCAAACTCTAAATTCCCGTATCATCAGTACATCGTGCTCTATTTTAGCTCTCCTTAGCAGAAGGATGGTTCATAATCTGGTTCGATAAATCAACCGTTATCAATGGTGGTTCGATTGGCAATCCATTAAACGTTACAAATTTTCTCTTCATAATGCCAGTCCCACCATTTTTTCGCTTTTTCTGGGTCCTTGCAACTCGCTCTTTTCCAGGAACCTGGAGAGTTGGAGTACTTTGGTTCACCATCTGAAGTTTCCTGTCGGCCGAAGAACCTGTTTCACATGAAATTTCCTGAGCAGAAGCTAAATCAGTTCCAATGCCGTCGGTTGGATTAATGTAGTATTCGGATTTGGAGGTCAAATTGTGTAAACGTGTAAATAACCGTCTGCCGCTTGGAAACGCCAAAGTAGGGCTTTTTCTTATTTGAAAAAAGGTATCTCCGAATGAAGATTTGCATCCGTTTTCTGAAATTCCTAGTGCACTGGTAACTTCGTCGTCAATCTCTTTCTGTCTGCTCGTTTTAATACAATGTTTACAATATCTGGAGCCCATAATCTCGCAGAATTCTCGACCGTTTGCCTCGTCAAAAAGACAGCTATAGCAGGTTGCTGTACCGGTAAAGTCGTAAGTAGACGATGGCGATCCGTTATATGTTGCTGCCCTAGAGCGAAAGAAAATACCTTCGTCTGCTTGCCAAACTTTTTGTCCCATCATGACATCAGTGCTTACAGGCCTGTCGTGTCGGACGCTTTCTCCGAGCAGATTACGACTCAAAAGAACTTTTCCTTTCTTCGCTTTCCAGTTCGATGGCTTTTCCGCGCAGATGTACAACTTGTGTTGTGACATTCCGAAGTTCGCTTATAAGTTGAACCAAACTGCAGTCTTATTATTGTTGTGATCAGTTTGGTCTTGGTTACCGCGCCATACGTTACACAGTGCGACCAAGAAATAAAAATTTTGTCATAGCAAGTTAAAGTATAATTCAGGTCCCTCAGTGATTCTTCTTCACAATTAATCCTGCGAAAATTAAATCGTTTTCTCCCAAAACTTATCACTGCACCGACCGTCCATCGTAAACTTGGAAACTTTTTTGTTTGCTTATGCCACGTTTTTTATTTATCAAAGTCTTTGAAAAACGCTTTCAAATCAATTAGGAGCCAAACGTCAATAATAATCTTTCACAGTAGGACCCTTTTTGGCAAACAAAAACAAAAGGTACTTAGCCTAATACAAAAGATTTTAATCCACACTTCACTTAACGAGCCGCACGATAATTTTCCCTTGTGTAATGGAGTAAAGGCGTCATTCGTGTCTTAAAAAGTACATTTAGAAATGAATTCTAAATTTTGTCTCAAGTTAATTCATACTGTACGTTCCTTTGGAACAGAATTGCCTATTTGTTCCTAACATATTCAACCAGACATCTTTTTGTTTTGTTTTGATTGTTTTTTGGAGGGTGGGGGGGAAGGGAGTGAGTGAGAAGATATTAGGCTACGAACCAAGCGCTTTCGTTTATACTTTGTGTCTGTAAAACCCGTCACGTGCCCGATTATGTCAATTAAGTGCAAAAATGTGCAAAACTTGTGGGTCCATAAATTAGTGCAAATAGATCTCATTGACTGACTGACTAACAGACAGACCGATTGACTGACGGGCTGAACATCGCACTTATTGATCTGCCATTTATCAGTTTAAAGTTGATTAAGGTAAATTAGCGAGTTGGTCTTTGTTATGAAGAAGGGATGACTGACTGATTGACTGACTCACTGACTCACTGACTGACTCACTGACTGACTGACAAACAGACCGATTGATAGACTGACAAGTTGACCATCGCACTTATTGATCTGCTATTTGTCAATTTAAAGTTGATTAAGGTAAAGTAACCGCCGTAACGAGTTAGTGAGCGTTAGCCTTCTCTAGATTATGAAGAAGCGATGACTAGCCGAGGGACTGACTCACTCACTCATTCACTGACTCACTGACTCACTGACTCACTGGTCACAACTTATTGGTTACAAACTGAAACAAGAAATTGTAGGATGTAACTTTAGAAGAAAAGACATGTTTCCTGTATTGTATGGATGTAAATTACCAATGACTGTATAAAAAAGGCTGGACGAGAGCGATTAAACACGACGAAAACTATACATCCTTTGTTGTCCAATTACTCGTCCACAAAGTGGGGGGAGGGGAGGAAGGCGCTTATTCGAGGAAGGGAGGGGCGCTAATTCGAGGATTTACGGTAACCTATTAGACTGTAGTACGTTAAGCTAGAGGTAGATCTGATGTAAATTTTTCACGATTGTGCTGAATTATGACGAACCAAAATACAAGCAGCAAGTAAATATATACGGTGATACAACAAACCCTGGGTGCCATGTCATTAGCTTGCGTGACGGGCGTTCACTACCCCATCCCCGTTTACTCCCTCCTTAACACAGGCTAGGGAGGGAATTGGGTGCGTAGCCCCTTCCCCATCTCCACCCCCCACCCTCAAAAAAAAATAAAAACTGCCCGTGAACTCCAAAAATAAAAGGCCACTTAAGTTGGCACACCAGCCTAAGCCTAAATTGATACAAAAATACGATCGAAGTTCTATTTCTCCAAAAAAGCAAGAAATTAAGACGCCATACATTTGGAACCACTTCAAAAAAAGGTTGGCAAACCTGAGAGAATCAAGCGAAAGTAGAAGGTGCATTTCCGTTAATAAACTACTTATTTTGAATGCGGTTCTTCTAGATCAACCTTCTTTTTTTGTCTTGTTTCAACTGACCAACGGCACTTTCCACGGCAAGTCTTATAAAACCATCAAACAAGCGTTAGTTTCATTGAAGTATTTTAATGACCATTAGCCATGAAAATCATTCCATTTTATATGTATCTCATGGTATATGATACCAAGTGTGGTATGGCAGAAAATTCTTATTAATAGAATTTATACCCATTTAGATCCTTCCTCAGGAGGTATCTCAGAAGTTCCCAGTGTTTCGCCACTTTTGCCTTTGGTCTCGTATCTTCCTGTCTTGAGAGTGTACTTGGTACCATCAGAATTCTCACACTCGCCAACAACCTGGTACACAAGTACTTCGTCGCCGGGATTCACCTCCACGCTGACTTCATGTTTCACTTCCTCAACACTGGTGGAGCTGGAGCTGCTGCTCCAGTCGAATCCCGTGGTCGCTGAGAGGCCAAGTTTCGCTGAAAATATTTTAAGTATGGAGGCGCCGAGTTCAGCGGACACAGTAAAGCTGGTACTTCCTCCAGATGATGTAGTCCTGGACGATGACGTTCCCTTGGTGATTGTTACTTTTAGACTAGCTTTATTTGGCTTGTTGTGTTTAAGTCTCGCCAAGAATTTATACTGTGGGATAGCAATGTAACAAAAACAAAGACAAGTGTAAGTGATCATGCACCAGATGGGTTATTAGTGTGCACTCGCAAGGGGTACCCGACCAGGAAATTGCAGAAATTGGGCAAAAAGTTTATTACTTTAGCAAGGGAAGATAAAGAGAGGGAGAGAGAGTTAATCCCTCATATAGGCCTTTTTCCATAGTAATCCATCCGAAGTTATTTTTAGAACACTCCTGCTTTTGGAAATCTCAGCCAATCGTGTGATACGGACTGACTCTGCTCGCGTGCACAGCCAAAGCGGGTTTAGTTACACGCCGTATTTTCATTCTCCACCAATTAAACATCCAACACAACGCACCCGTTAATATTAGGGAGCTTTAGCAATGACGACGGCGACGCTGGAGACGACGCCTTGTAAAAAATGGATTTATATTTTACCTTCCAATATCGCAACTGTGTTGAACTGTTCAGTGAGCCTATCTGTCTAAAAAAAAAGCTAAAAATGCAATGACAGCGTTCAATTCCAAGGAGAACAGGAAAAAATAGCCATTGCGGTTCACGTTCACCAAAATAAGTAGAACTTGGTCATTTCACGCTGTTGTTTGCAGATGACGGGTAAGAAATGTATAAAGATTCAAAACGTACGTGCAGAACCATTGTTCTGTCTATTAAACCTTTTGTTTGGAGACGTTCTCTTGGCGTCGCCTTCGTGGTACCATGTCTAAATAAAACTAATTTGATAATTGGGAAAATCCTTGGTAATGAGGCCTATATGCATTTTAATTCTCTTATCCTTCACCTTTATTTTATTTTAGACAATAGCTATTTTAGTGTGTAGCATCGCTGTATGCTCTAACGAATCGATCTTTTGCTGTTTTCCTTGAGTGTCCACATATTCAAGATATTATTTGTATTCGTTTTTTCGTTGTCACTTGCCTTCTCTATCAGAGAAGATTAGATTTAACACGGCTGTTACGTATGGAAAACATTCAATTCGATATCTAGGCCTAAGACTATTGAGCAAACTAACAAATAAAGAAAGATCGGCGACAAATCTCAAGCAGTTTAAGACCCACGTACGGAGGCTAGGTCTAGACAACATCCTAGATGGATGTAGTGGCTGCCACGTTTGTAACTCATAATTTTAATTTCTCTTATAGCACTTTTCTGTATATTATTTTCAGATAGCTCTAGTTAGGTGTCCCCCATTAGTAGTGGGGATTCTCCACTGCTAGATGTAATTGACACGGAAATAAAATCATTGTTGTTATTATTATTATTATGATTATTATTATTATTATTATTATTATTATTATTATTATCATCATCAAAGTGAAAATCATACCTTGTCGGTGGGTTCGCAATCTATCTTGCATCTTCAGAAAATGAAATAGAAAAAAAAAGATAACAAAATCAGGTTAACTTTAAATCATAGCCATCAAAACATACTATTCCGCATTCTCAAAGGTTTTTCTATAGAGGCAAGATAAAAAATAAAAACAGACACGTTTATTTGATGCATAGCCTCTTACAGGAACCTGTTTGCCTTGGTTTACCTGTTACTAGCTACGGTCCAAATTTTGCAATGTCTAACAAACGTCGTAAATGAATCGCAATCAATGAACCTTTGATCTAAATGCGTTCATTGCTCTGAATGCGTTCAATTGTACAAGTTATACTTTACCTTGGGGGGCGATTCCTTCAACTGGCTAAAAAGATTTGATGTACAAGGTTATACACTAACTGAATGTAAGCCTGGTATTCTGCAGCTGACAAGGTTTAAAACAAGACACGAGATAGTAAAACCTGAACTCACCCAGGGGAATAAGTAAAGCAAGCAAGGACTTCACCATATTCAAAATTAGGCGAATAAGAAACAGTTTAAGCAAGAGTTAACCATGGATCTTGAGGGAAGTAGAAGCCAAGAACGTGTATCAACTATCACGTCATAGAAATCGAGAGCGAATAATCTAATTGTTAAATAGAAACATGAGTGGAAGTTTGGGAGAACGAGAAATGCCGTGGGAACACGAGCCGCAGGCGAGCGTTTCCACAGCTTTTTCGAGTTCTCCCAAACTTTCACGAGTGTTTCTATAACTCGATCAAAACTCAGAGAGCATGTTTTCTATTTCTTTTAGAAAACACTGCGACGAAAAAAAGGAAAACAACTTGTTAACTTTGGTTATCAAAATATAAATTCTCTTTGCTCGCACCATCATTACGTCAAGAGCTCGTGCTAGTGCTGTGTTTCCATCGAGTTATAGCAACACGATTTTTAACCAATCAGTGCGCGTTAACATTAACAATGATTTTCTCATTGCATTACGCACATATCGGTTTGTAATAATCAGCAGTTCTTATTTATAACTGTTCCAAAATAACTTCCACAACATCCAAGTCATCAGGTGATACAAAGTCTGAAAGATTATCAAGGTATTTAACCTTGCATACTATGTAAATTTAAGAACATCACAAGAACGTTTTCAGTCTCAAATCGCAAAAAAATATAAGAACGTTCAGCCTCTGTTCTAAATTAGACCTTCTTATATACATATAAAAAAGAGTGTAACCCATATAGCTGGAGATTATTCGGTTTTTGCGGTATTAAAAGGCTAGGAATATTTCTACTCAACTCTGCATAGTATGCTAGTCCATTGCAGGGTTACCCTTGAATATTCCCGTGTTACCCATTTGTCCACTTAGATGAGGTGGGCCGGCACTTCTAGAGTAAAGTGCCTTGCCCAAGAACACAACACAATGACCCTGGCCAGGGCTCGAACTCAGACCGGTCGATCCAGAGTTCAACTGCTAAACCGTCAAGTCACCGCCTCGCTAACATTTTTATATCAAAATAGATTCAGATATAAATTACTGTACGTACATTGCCTCGTAAGTCGACGCTGTGTTGGCTTCAAAGTCTAATCTTCGATCTAATCCTGTGAATGTACAGGCGTCACTTTCCGCTTGACTTTTCCCACAGGAGTTGTAACAGAAGCAGTACTTGATGACTGTCTTTGCTTCGTCCTCGATGAGAGAACCTACGCAGGGCTCGAACTTTTTCACTATTTTACCAGGTTTGTCGTAGTCTCTTGTCCATTTTTCAAAACTGAAGGATCTGCACTCTTCCTGCAACTCGCCGACCTTCTTTCTATTCATGCTCTCACACGTTTTGCTGTGACTTCTGTACGGACTAGGAGCGCGATTACTAAAACACGAGAACGCCTTGCAATTTCCCCAGCTTTGAGCTGCTCCTCTGCAGTCCTCCCTTCCACCACATCGGAGATAATTCCCGGCCGAATCAGCTGCTATATAACAGTAAGTGGACTGTCGATTTCCCGGCGCGTTTCGGCAATTGTCCATGGCACAACGTCCCTCCATGCATCTAGGGAAGGCAATTTATCAAGACCTCGTCAGTTTAATATCAGCTAACGTTTGAAATACTACAGTGAAAGATGCTACCGGTCGAACCTCTATTAGGTGGCCACCCCTTATTAAGCGGCCAGTTATCAAAGTCCCGAGATTATTTTCAGTAAACTACTGCAAGACCCGTGTTAACCGGCCATCTCTCTTAGGCCGCGCTCCTTTTGATCAGCACCAAAAGGAGCGCGGCCTCTGAGGACGAGAATACCGGAAGAGAATGCCGAAAGTCATTGCTGACATCGCACAGCGTGATGGAAATGTGTTGTTCCTGTTTCATTAACACTAAATATAAATGCTTGAGATGCGAATTTGCCTGCTTGCAATAAATGTTCAGTGTTTGAAGAAAACGAGGACGTTGAGGGACAGACAGCCGGTAAAAGCGTTGCATACTGCGAGGCTTGTGACAGGGACCTAAAGAGAGCCGCGCCGGGTCTACCGTTATCTGAAAAGAAGAGTATCGGCATTTCGCTAGCAAGTCCTAGCAGTAACTAGTCGCGCATCGAGTGAATAGCACAGAGACACGTGCTTATTCCCGTGTTTTAATGAAGTGCAACTTGTGAAATAGGATCGACGCAGGCTCGACGTTTGCTACCACGCTGAAATTAAGTCGACTCGGCTTTGTCGCACCTATTTTTAATTTATTCGACGCGACTTGAATTCGACGTTTGCCCTAGGCCTTAGTTTGATTGTCACTGCTTCTACATTCTAACAGTTAAGGCAAAGGGGAAATTGCTTCCCAGTCGTAGGAGGTGTAACAGAGCTAGATTCTTCATAACATTACAAAACGTACTTGTTACTACAAAACTACAAAACGTAGTTCTAAGTTCTTATTTCCGAGTGCTCCCTCCATAATAAGTAATGTTACAGTATTATTTCTTTGGAATGACCTTTAATAATAATAATAATAATAATAATAATAATAAGTACAATTCAGGGAGTAATCACACGAGTAATTTCAAAATCGGACGAGCGCGAAGCGCAAGGCCTATTTGAAATCACGAGCAATTATGAGAAATTAATTATGAGAAGTTAGGAAATACACCTGGTTTGACCTATACTTTGATAGCTTGTGATAATGCCTCTTACCCGTAAGACCGTGATCCGTGCACAATGCAAGGCAGAAATATCTGCAATGTTAATACCAGAGCCTGTACAATGATCGCTTTTCTCAACATCTTGTTCCTCTTGTCTCACAGCTTTTTTTCTAAGGTGGCAGAAATACAAGACATGGCACAATACCATAGGTTAACTGATATTGCTTACTACAGCGGGTTTTCTGTTGAAAGCTGACAAAAGAAAGCAATGCCTAGTTGAAAACTGACACTATTGAAAAAATTGATCTATTTCCTTGACACTGGATACCAGTGAAAAAGGATGAACTTAAAACTGCTCCAAGGAAAGAGGGAGTTAGACTCGAAATTTCGGTAAGAACTCTTTTCTTGCTTGGAAGGGAATCAAATTAGAATAACAGTCAAAACTTAAAACATATTTAGAAATCGAATCAATGGCTACAAAAGGAAGGGTTAAACACATGTACAAACACCAATCCAGTAGATGATTGATTCAAATAAGTGTATTTTAAACTCAGAACTTATTCGTTAATGACTTGATTTTGTATCAAAAATTGTCTACAACCACTGTCAACGTTAACTTGACTAATATCAGAAAATGTACTGCGTGCCATTTCATGTCCCCTAAAACTATAACTTACAATTTCAACCGTTTATTCCAACTTTTTTCGTCGTCTACTGCTCGCATTTAAAGTGGTTTTTATCACATTTTGTCATACTGATGTAGCTTACATGTGTACAATTTTGTCTCAGTGTTTAAGCAATATACTTTTGTTAACATTACGTTACGTGATGAGGTCTGTACTAAAACTTACCGACTGGTTTTGATATCCTGATCAGCGGGACGCCGTGATGAAAATCCCCTTTAGTGGTTAAAAGTCGAGGTTTTTAAAACTGGCCATAAATAATAGAAACCACGCCACATGGCACAAAACCAATTAGAATTGTGAACCACACCATAGAGGCGAGTTAAGGGTGGAATGACCCAATCATTTTCTTTCATGCGTCAACTAATTATTCTCTGGTAATTGTCCCATCGACCAAAACGAGTTAATTACAAAGACAATTCGAGAAACAAGAAATAATTATCAAGAAAAAGTAACCAGAAATCTTGCCATTGCTTAAAGATTGATACTGAAACCGAATTTGGATATAGGTTGAAGTCTCAAAGCGTTTTGGTACATTGTGATGTTGGGAAACAACACAAAAAAAGTTAATTAATGTAACAAGTACTGACCATGGGCACCAGTCAGCTCACAATACCGTGACCAGGAGAGACAGGTAATGAATAGCTGAAGGTTACTTCCCACCTTCACCTTCCTTTCATTTGACAAAATTTAAGTCAGTCATTTCATCTTAAGTTTACACAACAAAAATATTAAAAATCGCAAAAAGCGGCCGAATTATTTAGAAACAAACGTATTTTCAAATAAAGTTAATGAACCAGGAAGGTGTCATAATCGCTTAAAAAGACGAAACCGCGAGGGGAAATTTTCGCCAACTGGCGCGCGTACGAATTTTTTTCCGAAGGGTGGGAAGAAACCTTAGCAGTGGAATTTCCAATATTAATTTAAAACAGTAATTTGCTTTTTCTAAAGGCCAGCCCAATAACATGTTTCCTTTCCTATCGCGAGACGAGCATTTTCCCTAGATCCCTGGTAAATGTCACTTTTTCTTTCTTCTTCCCCATTAAAAAATGTCATTTTTCCCTAAAATGTTTTGTCAAAGTTACGTTTAATTGTAAAGATATCCCTTGTTTCCTCAAATTAATCTATAAATATCCCTTGGTCCCTTGAAATAAATGATGTCCCCACGTTCCCTCAAAGCCCTGGAAACCTTCATCGACGGTCGATGGCAAACGAAGAATTTTATTGGGATGACGACAACGATACCAACAAGAAAATGCAACCGTTGAGGAAAACGGGAGAGTTTGAACTCGCGGAATTAATCACTGTTACGGCAAACAACGGGACGAAAGAAGCGATATATTGGCCAACTACAGTCGCTACGTTTCAAAAGGAAAGTACAGTTTGTGTAAACCATTTAAACTTGAAAAGGCGACACATCAGGTGTGCGAATTTGACTTTACAGGTGAAGTTTTTGTTGTGGATTTTTGTTGAGCACATCTCTACGGTTAAATAGCCTGTATTTTGACTTCATTGCCTGGGTAAATGTTATTTGTTTTACTTAAGCTGAGTTTACAGCGTTTTTCATTGTTAACCCAGATTCCAGCAAGTTTCCTTGAAAAATGCGAGTACTTATTTGAATAAAATTATTTCTTGTTGTAAACGTGACACACCTGCCACTGATTAATTCCTTATTTCTTTTCCCGAAAAAATAACGTAAAACTAAGGAACGTTTTCTCTTTCAATTCGTTTGCTGGCTTCATAAAGGCCCTCGAGCAGATTTGAACCGACTTAGCTGGATTTTGGCTCCGGGAAAGTGAGTCAGATTACGACAATTCAAATTATTCTTTTTTATATTTGTCAAACCAGACAGCTAGACTTACGGTTAACAAAGAGAGAGAGAGAGCGATGGGAAAAAAGCCTTTTGTTGACATGGCCATGGCAGACAATAAAAGATTGTTTGGGGGACGGACTAGTCGATAGCTAAAAGGATAGTGCCGACTGAAAAGTGAAGAGGTAGAGTTTGAACTCGCAAAAGTGATTCTTCTAACATCAACAAAAATAAAAAGAAAAGAACTTTGTCGATCGGCCGTCAACAGGTCTTAAGTCAAGGAAGGAATGAAAATTTGACTAACAATCAACAAGTCTGGTGTTTCAATTGTACTGTACGGGTAAAGTTGTAGTTTGTCGTATTTGTTGTGAACTTAACTTGTCAGATGAATTTCCAGCTGACCTAAGTGCATTTTGAATTTTCACTTTTTACTTGTCAGTGTTTTCCTCCCCGTTAACCAAGATTTCATAAATTTTTATTCAAAACGGCAAAGTCATTTGAACTTCGTTACGCAGGCATAGTTTGTTTCGGTTGTCAATTTACAAGTACAAAAGATTCAATAATCTGCTTACTAGTGTAAAAAGGTAGGATATCACCTCGGATTTACATCGTCTAGGCGATCTAGGAGGAATCTGGCTATCTGGCTATTACGCACCATTACGAAAGTTCCACCCAAATCTTCGCATGTTTAACTGTTTTGAAACTTTCGCTGTAATTAGATAACGAACATCTCATCTTAGGAGCGCACTGAATAAACCAAGGGATCATCGCACTTATTTTGGAGTTATTGAAGCGTCTTGAAGACCCTATTGCTTGTAGAAGCTTTAGTCAATGAACGTGATATCCTCCCCGCTGCTTTCTGCGAGAAAATAAGTCTAATGAAGGTCACAAGATAAGGTTGGATTTGTTCAAAATAACAACGGACTTAAACTTCGGTTAACAAATACTTCTTTCTATCTTAGGCGACCGTGTTTAAGGGCATGAGACCATAAGATTTTTCGTCTTTCGCCATGATGTAATGTACTTCTGCTACCCGTTACAACAACAATGATTAGAAGAAAATTTTTTTGCCAATTTTTCTAAATTTTTATTGATACTGTAATTACATAGTGCGAAGTTTACTTATTTTCCCAGATATGGAATTAGAGTGCTCGGTAAAGATTGTCTGACCCAAAGCATTTTTACATAAAATAGAGGTCGTGAAATTTGTAGTTGGTACGTGTGCTGCAAATTTAATTTTAGCCACAATTAAATGGCCAATTATCTCTATGAGACTCTTCATTCACCGCCAGTCTGAAAAAGGAAGCCTTTCAGGTGAAGCCTCCCTGCTTAGTCCACCATAGAGAGAACCCCTCCTCTAGGGGCTGTCTTGTTCAGGAGCCCTCATCCTAGGTCCTATGCGGGCTCCTTATTTTGTGGGTCAGCGTGGAGTGCAGGATGTGTGTGGGCCATTTGGGCGATAAAATGCTGTTGCAGATCGAATGGGCAAACAGAACACCTGGAAAGTATGCTGAGTATTCCCATTTTTCTGGTGCTTCTCACGTTTAATCAAGAAAAGAGAGTATTGTAAAGTGCGTGACTCTGAACCCACGCCTCCATAAGTTCGTGTTCTGGAAGCTCGCGATTAAAGATCACCAGGTCACTTAGGTAGGCCTGGATTGTATCTCCAGTGTCTATTCTTAAGCCAATGCTGTAAACTGAACGCCCTGAATTCCTAAAATCGAGATTTACATTTCCATCAACGGCAGTTTCAAATTTCTTCTCTCCGTTTGCATACAGTTTAAGTTTTCCACTGGACCCGCGTTTCCAACTCATTGCTACGTGAATCCATTCATTTCTTGGAACGATGATTTCACTGCGCAAGAGAACGAGTCGAAATCACGTTAACTTAAGTGATGACAATACGAATTCTTTAAGAACAAAACTACCATAAGGCGACCACAAAGTAAGAAAATGATCGGCCACGTTAATCGTATTTAGATCAGGCATTTTTCATCTTCCGCGACCGCGCTTAAGGGGCAGGGGGAAAGGGGGGAAAGGGGCAGGGGGAAAGGGAGAAAGGGGGAGAGGAGAGGGGGAGAGGAGGAGGGGGAGAGGGGGAGTTTGATAGGGAAGGAGGAGGGTTGAAGGCGGAGGGCAGAGGGGAGAAGGGGACCGGGGGGGGGGGCGAATTCCGTCATTAGTAAATTTAAGAATATTTAAGCCATGATTATTAAAATTTAACGGTATATAGCTCGTCCAGTAATGTTTCCTTTGAGGCAGGTAACAGGAGATGAGTTTGAACAAGAGATTATCAAGGTACTTACCTTGGTAATCTCTTGGTTTGAACCATAAATCCTGATCCGCGGTTTCCCAAAATAATGCAGCCTTGAGTACAAGAACCATTTGAGGCGAAAATATACACGGACATTTGTCCGCGGGCACCATCCATTCCGAGACGCGAGCTGTTTTCTGAGAACGAAGCTACAGGAACTTCAATCTTCGACGAACAGATCCCGGGCCAAATACCTGTACATATGATTGCCCCAAGGGGACGTTACGTTGTTGTCTCTTTATGCATTCTCCAGTTTTGTCTGCGTAACGCCTGTGACGAAGTCCTCCCTCGCATCGTCCTGCCCGTAGAATCTACAATCTACCCACTTTCCTCAATTTCAGTAACTGCTTGACTACTGAGTTCAAAATAGACTTTTGTGATCGAGTGGTGAGAGTTTGTGGCGCAGTGGTGAGAGTGCTTGCCTCTCACCAATGTGGCCCGGGTTCGATTCCGTCCCGGTGCCATATCTGGGTTGAGTTGTTTGTTCGTTCCTGCGTTGCTCCGAGGGTTTTTCATCGGGTTTTCCGTTTTTTCTCCCTCCACAAAGACAATATATTCAAATTCCAATTCCACCAGGATAGAGGACTTGCATGAAAACCAGCTAAGGCTGATGTGGCTTTCTCTCTAAATATTGTAATTTATTTATTTATTTATTTATTTTATTTATGACATACTGTACATGTATACGAGTCAGCTGGCTTACCTCCGGCAAAATGCGAAAACAGGTACATTACCGGTAGCACTCCATGCACCGGAACAGAGTCTACCATTAGGATCAATGCCCAAGCCGAATGACTGACTAGCCGGCCAATCACCGTAAATCAGCTGACGGTTCCCTTGTATCCCCAACAGCTTGATCCACACGGCAATAGTCAGGTCTGTGCTGTGGACTGGAAGAGCTGGTGTTTCAGCGTACGACAATGGCTTGCCATCGAGTTTCAGAACTGTAATCCCGTCCTGACCGTCGAACTTTGCAGTCGCACTTAACCTGCGAGAAAAGTTGAACTTAACGTTTTTTTTTTTCCCTATTTGTACATGTTTCAGATGTAAGCACGGTAACACAGGGGCGGATCCAGGAATTCCTGAAAGGGGGGTTAGGTTGTACACTTCAATGACTTTCGACGCCATCAGCGTGGGTGGTGAGCGCCGCTGGCGCGAGCGTCTAGATCAGAGGGGTCAGGGGTCATACACTCCGGAAATGTTTTTCCGATTTTACCCTTTAAAAAATGAGTTTCTTACCTGAGAAGTCTGTCCGTACCATTGAGCGTCCAGTGGAAAGGAAAGCCTACAAATTGGCAAACGATCGATTAATACCTTTGAGTCTGTACCGGCTAGGTGCAAAATGGATACCTTCGAATCTCATCCTGGATTCTGTAGCATTACCCATTGAAAGGAATACTAGCGATCACATCTACGGTATTCTTATTTCTACTCGTGCGTGGAGAAAGGCACCCTGAGTTAAGCCAATGAACACAACACAGTGACATGGTGCAGTAAACCCTTGAACCTGCGCAGCTCGCCTCAGAGTCCACCGCGACGCTTACCATCAGGCTGTGGCGCCTCTGACTTTAACTTCTTTGTCCATAAGTACGTACAAAATATAGGCTTGAAATATCTTTACGGAAAGTTCAATGAAATAAAGTGAAATACCGTTTTCTCGAACCCTGGACTTTTAGAAACTCCCGATAACTCGCTCCAAAAGTCGTTTCCCTCAGTCCAACACTAAGTTTTACCCTCGATCTCTCGAACTACCCGATCTTTCTAACCAGTTTTCATTTCCCTTGGAGGTTCGAGAATCCAGATTTCATTGTATTTCGTAACAATTTAACGTCACCATAACAAACCGCAATTTTTTTAGTCCTCTCCCTACTTTTCTTGCTTAGCCATAACTTCTATCACTTAGTTTAATAGCCACAAAAGAGAAGCCGGTTCATACCAACGCATGTGCCTCCATCCCGGATCTCCTCCTCAGAACAAGAGCACGTGAAACTACTAATCGTGTTCACACAAGCCTCAGCGGAGTTACAGTTGTGTTCGTCCCTTGAGCATTCATCTTTATCTGTTCGGAAATATTTGCAAACAATGCATCTTAGTTTCTATGACGATACCACACGTTTAATGAATCAGCGATAGCTTCACCAAGTGATCAATGTTAGTAAGTCAATGCCTGCTTGTCTGCATATACACAGGTGAAAATGATTGAAATGATCTTTACAGAAGTAATATCACGGGTGACAAATTCCTCCTTAATTTTGGCGCGGAATTATATAGATTTAATTTATGATTTCACGTGCGAATTTATAAAATTGCCATGGCAACGTTTGGCGCAAAATTTTTCGATGTAATATACAAGTCAAAAACCCACGATTATTTTTTTAGCGTAATTTGTCACCCATGATACTAAAAGGTAATCAAATGGTAAACTAGTAAAATCAAGAAATAATTTCACTTGCAGTTTGAAAAAACACGCGTGAAATTATTTTCTAATTTCACTCGTCTCCATTTGACTACCCATATACCAAATGGGTTTTAAAATGAAAGCGTCAACGTGATCCGAGGTTGTGTCCTCGTGTACCGGTTAACGAAAATTGCGTGACCAAGTACCGGTTAACG
The DNA here is from genome assembly GCF_964199315.1 of Orbicella franksi. Taxonomy (NCBI): domain Eukaryota; kingdom Metazoa; phylum Cnidaria; class Anthozoa; order Scleractinia; family Merulinidae; genus Orbicella; species Orbicella franksi. Next base: position 27,473,997 of record NC_138145.1, read on the forward strand.
AAAATTGAAAATTGAGGACACAACCTGATCCGAACTCATGTTCTTTGCCGGCGATACCTGTGTGGTGCTCTACCAACTGAGCCACTAAGCCTTGATACTCGAGTGCGGGTACTCCACAGACAGGAAATTAGAACCTAGCATTATCCTGTTCCCAACGTATCAAGGGATTCGTAGCTCAGCTTGTAAAGAAACTGAACGTTATGTTGAAATTTCAGAACAAGTATTTTCAGTCATAACGTCTGAGAGAAAAACCAATGAGGAACTAATCAGGCATTTAATCATACGTAATAATCAGTGTTTATGTTTGCCATTTGGTAATTTCCGCACCTTGACAAGTTTTGCCGTCGCCCTGATATCCGTCATGGCAAGTACAAATAAACGAGCCTTCGGTGTTCTTGCAGTCTGCTTCAGCAGCACAGTCATGCGTATTAGCCACACATTCATCTATATCTAGAAACACAACGGATACGCTTAGCAAAAAGAATGGGATGTGTTTGCCGTGGAAACTAAGGGCTTCAGACAACTTCATAACTATTCTCCCTTGAAAACTAAGGGGTTTGACTGACCTTGGTCCAACAGAGGGTGAAACCATTCTATGTTGTGTCCAAGTTGGCAGAAGCCATCTGACTTAGAGGGGGCAAAATTGCTATACTTCATTGCTGTACTTCAGTTTTCTGTTGGTGGCAAGACATTCATGCACTCTTTTCTTTCAATAACTGATACATCGCTGCCCAAATAAAAGAAAAGCTATTGCAACCACATCAATCAGAAACGATCAGGTACACATCAGATCCCGAGGTTGTAACGGCCAATTTTTGCATATTTAAACTATCAACTCTACCTTCGGTGCAGGTACTTCCGGTAAAACCAGAATCTGGACAACGGCAGGAATATTTCCCCGCGTTGCCAAAAGACAAACATGATTGCTTCTCTGGACAAGGAGCACCACAGGGATTCTGTCAAAAGATGAAACAATCCAACGTAAGGCAATGTCTCAGTTCCTAACTACCAACGCAATATGAAATTGTGGTTCACACAAATTTTCCGACGAATGATTTCATGAATATTTTTCCCGATTTCGCAAGATTATCGCTGACCTATAGAGCATCGTCAATGTCATTCCAGTGGTTTTAATTTCACTAAATACTTTCCTAATATGACAAACTTTGTTGAGAACTTTCCCGCACTGCTCTGTCAAGAAGAATAAACTCACACGAGAAACTGCCTCTGTGTTATAAACTTACCACTGAGGAACGGTAAATGAAACCAGGTCTAGACACTAGATGCTCCGGGTGTAATACATGGTGAGAGCTGCTCAGTTCACAAACTCTTCTCCCTTCTTCTCCCACCTGAGGTGGTCCAAGGTTGTAGGATTTACAGGAATCATCCAGAAAACACTTCCATTGACACAGTTCTTCGTCTTGTACGGTTACGTTTCTGACGATGCTTTTGTTGAGAGCTTTGTCTTTAAAAACGCCCACGAAAGCCAGTTCGCGACAAAGCTCTGGGTCGAAAAAAAAAAAACAGTGACAGTAAATTCATTCTTGGTTTTCTGTAAATATTTCTTTAAAATTACGCGCTAACAGACAAATCGGACGATCGACTCAGTAAAAGCTCGATATGTTTGTAAAACAAAAACTCACACAGTCGTCCCAACAGTTTGAATTTCTGTAACAGCTCTCTTAGCCCTGTCCATGCCACACCACGCCGGAGAAATTTGCAAACGGTGTTATCAATCTGAAAACGCATCAAATGTTTTCTGTCCACACTACGCCGGAGACATTGAAAATGTAACAATCACCGCTCATTTTGGATTCGTGTTTGAGAAAAACTCGGGCAGAGAAATCACAGGATTATCGTAATGTCTTCGTTTTCGAAATGCTCCGTTTTCAAAACGTTTTCCGTCCACACTAAAACGGAAAGCTGGCTTTTCAAATTCCTCCAAGCTCCGCGCTTTCGTGACGGATTAGTGTGGACGGTAGGCCTAACCGTAGAAATAAAGCGACGTTGTCAAATTTCTCGGGCTTAGTGTGGACGGTGCCTTACTATAGTGGTTACATTTATGTGTAAATTTATAGAAACATTAGCCAAGAGTAAAGACAATTTCAATTTCAAGTCGACACCTATTACGTAAAATCGCTAACCTTGGGTTGCAGCTGTGATACAGTGAAGCCAAATTACCCAAACAAGCAACATTGAAGTTTCTAGAACCGAAGGATAACGGCATCTCATGTTTTGTAGAGTGTTCTGGCCTGTGAAATCACAACCTTCTGTGGGAGAACTGACAAAAAAGGCTACGTTTCGCGTTTTTCCTCCCAAGTCGTAGAGAATAACTTCCTTGCGTGCGCTTAGCACGCCACCAACTTTGGAAAAACAATTGTTATTTTGGACTGTTGGTAATTAATTTTTTATAAATAGAATCCAGTTTAAATTTTAAAAAAGGCAGCGTGAAAAACATATTTAAGACGATAAGAAGTGAAAGCAAATCAACATTTTTTTTCTTTTTCAGATTTACAAGCCTGGAAATGTAAAGACTATTTTTGTTCGGATAATCTCACTTTAGAAATTGAGGTCCGCAATGCTAGAGTATGAGTTGTAGAGGGTATGATGTGAACAAAGTTTAGTAGTAATATCTTCATAACAATAAAACTACTATAAATAGGAACGCTTATATTCAGTTTCAATACAAAAGCTTCATTTTCTGAATTCGGTCACGCTGTGAAACTTCCTTGCTTAAAAGATAATCTTCTTTTAAGAATGATCTAATACAATATATATTTTTTAACAAAACACAACAGCAACATGTTCTGCAGTTTGCAGGTAAAATAATGAGAACGTTAGTGATCGAACAGGTGAGGTTTCGTATTATAAATTTACAACTTTTGCACATATTAAATAAACGATAAACATTGTTACTGACAGTGCTATAATGCAAAGAAGAGACCATGTTCGTATTCTCGGTATGGACTGGAACTAGCTTACAATAAAGGCTCATGCGGGGGAATATCATTAAAAAGAAATAAATGTCATTTGCATCTGAAAAGACTCCCCGCATTAGCCTCACTTGCAAGCTAGTTCCAGTCCAATACCGGGAATATGAATATGACCTGATGTCAGCGCTGCCACTCGGCACTGTTTTGATTCCTTTGTGATATCTTTTTTCACACTATGACTCACTATGTGTTTTCACTCACTTGATTGATCTGTGCACTGAACAAGCATCTCTTTCTAAAACGCCTGTAGGTGAAATAATAGACAAATCATAATTTTTCCGGATTCTTTTAGTGATATATCAAATACGAAAGACCGTGTTTGACCACATTTCCAAACACCAAAAAGAGCTTGAAAATATGACGCGTAGAGGAGTATTTTTGACGAACTTCGAGGTGTTTGGAAATGTGGTTAAACACTCTCTTGAGTGTTAAATACATCTTCTCAATCGAAATTAACATAAAACTAAGGAGAAAATGAAAAAATAAAATCGTAAAATCTATGCTAATTAAGCTCAGATATCCAAACACCGCCACGGTCATGATTTCCTTTGTTTAAACTAGATGAATTATTAATGGCTTAAGAAGGCTAATTTCCATATGATGGCTGGGAAAATAGGTCAGCGATGGTCGCGATCACCTGGGAACGAACAAAACTGCAGCGAGCTAGCGATTGTTGCGATTATGGGAACCAGTCTCCAGAGATAGCAGCGATCATTACAATGAAAAAGATACCAAAATAAAGTGCGTCATTACTCGATCCAGGTCCTTTCGGGCATTTTTTATATTGTTTACCAGTAATTGTAAACAGTTTCTAGCTTTTTTCAAAAGCTACAAATAAATTGCCGCTCATGAACTTTTTTGTTCGGCTCTGCTTTTTGCATTGATTTTTGGGCGGTTTTCTAAGTTTTCTTCATGCTGTTGCCAGCGGGAGGGTATCTGTGCTGGTGCCCTAGCGCTACTCCGGCCTTTTATAATATCCGGCCTCTGTTGTCAGTTTCTTTCATTATTAAAGGTACTTTCTCAAAGTATTCGTTAGCCTTGGCATAATCACTTACAGATTGCGAAACAGTTTCAAGGCTTTCTGAGCACGGGACTTCTCCATTTTGTCAGGTGACTTTGTGCCGACTGCTTTCTCTTTCTTTTGGCGAAATTTGAAAATATTCTGATCATGGGGTTCAGAGCCACCATAAAGTTTTGAAACTTTGAAGTGGCTCTGAGCCCTACGAACAGATATTTTTTCAAACTTTGCCAAAAGTGGCGTCTTATTATACTAATTAAAATTTTATAATATAAAAAAAATTTCACCGTGTTAGCAGGTCATACTGCTGCTATGGTAACCTATTGTGTCACAAAAATGATAATATCGTGTTTACCAATGATTGGGCAGTTTTTTGACCCCATGATTGTAGCATCAAGTGATAAAGAGTGGTTGAAACGACCCATCAAAATCTAAACGCTGGAAACAGTTTTGAGCTATCTTAAGGTCATTCCCCAGTATTGCATTGCGCATCCTTACTGCGCATAATTTATGGCGTCATTAGCGCGCGTTCGTGCACGCGCACATTGAAAACATGGCGGATTTCCCGTGATATTGAGTTCCGTCAGTTGAAAAATGGCTATAGCTCACTAACGAGCTCGGGCACCCCAAATTTTGTTCCAGTCATTTTAATCAACTAATCATTAGCTTTGCGTTAGAAAAGACTGATCTGATTTCTATGTTTGAAAATTGAAGAAATAAGAAAAATAGCAGCTGCAGTGTAGTCTTTTCTATTTTGCAGTTTGATAGCCGTGGCAGGCAATTTGGTTCCAATATTTTAACAAGGATTCAGCTGTCTGTCAAAATCAAACTTAAAACGTTTATTTGTGTCCGACACAAGTATTGGCTGTAGTTTGAGGCGTGTTCTCATGAGTCTGGGCTCACAAAGAGTTTACAATAACTTGGGATACATTCTTGTAATAAGCATTAAATAACGCTAAAATGGGACATTTTCAATGCCTCACTGCTCCTTAACGAGCATGGGCACCCCCCTTTTTTATTTTATAATTTAAGTTCTCATATGATAAATATTCATTGGACAAAGTTTGAACAAAAATCTATGTGCAATTTTATTTCAGGGGAATTACCTTACATTGCTCCCCAAAACTCCTAAGTTTCTGTAAATATTGTTTCTCTTTCTCTAACACTAATGTGCTCCTTGATTGTAAGTGCTTTCTTAGATACTTTTCAGCCCTGCCATACCCAGCAAGATGGAAAAACTGAGTTCCTAGGTCTCCGCAGTTCACTGCAGAAGAAAGAAAGAAAACAAATAAATGTGAATCAAGTAGTTTCGTTTTGACGGACACCGTAAATCCTCGAATTAGCAACCGGGATGCTTATTTCAAATATAGAACAACGCTGGGGGAGGGCGCTCAACTAACTTGAGTATTAAATACAAAGTTGTCTATATAGTAGTTCACCAAATTGTAAAATGCAATTTACAACTGAAAGGAACATGCTTTCTTGTGTTGTAATGATGTAATGGAGAAAAAATACCAATGATTCTAAAAAACTTCCGCATAGGTGATTAAACATGGTTACACTGTACTAAACCTTTGTTATTTTTCCCTCAAAAAAGAGGGGCAGGAGAGGGAGGCGCCCACTTATTGGGGCTTATTTCGAATTTTGCTAATACTAGGGGTTGTTGTTAAAGGAGAGGCTTATTCCAGGGGGGGGGGGGGTTGCTAATTCACAGATTTACGGTAAACGTCGTTCTTGCACCTTTGTGACACTGATTGACCAAAAATGGCCTCTAGGTATCTCGTGAACATTTCAGAGTCAAGAGTTGAATACTGTTGGGAAATATACAGTTTGAACGTTAACTCAGTCTCCAGATAAGCCTCCTTATTTGCCAGAAAAACTTAAGTCTGCATAGCTTAAATCCTCTTTTACCTCACCCCCTGAGGAAGGTAAGTTATTACAGGATTGGACCTATTTTAGAGTGTGGGAATTTCAACTAAGGATTAATGGTACTTTCATGACTTTTAGAACTCTATTTCTAAATAAATCACTTGACATTAGATTTAAAAATGCAAAGTAATGTTTTCCAAGTCCATGTTGGGCAAGTGACCTTGTTGTAGTGGTGAATCTTAGATCTGTTAATAATGTCAAGAGCTATGCTAGTTGGAGCATGGCCCCCTTTAGGTTCAATTTGGGCAGAATGATTTACAGGGGGGGATCTAACAAGGACATGTTGCTACTAGCCCTTCATGTTAGGTGGTGAGTGTGGACCCAATTACATGACCCCTTAAAAACCCAAACAATTGCAGAAACCTCAAGAGAATACGGCTTAAAAAGACCTAAGCAAGGAAGCTAGCTGGACCATACTAGCAACAGCTATGGGGAGGGGTGTTGATAAAAAAAATTGTCGTGTTAGCACGGTCAGCTATTATTTATCAAAGTACACCACCCACTCTCTCCCCACAACCCCCCAAAATAAATTAATGTTCCTAATAATTTTCCTTAGATTAACAGCAAAAGCTTCTTCTGATACTGGGCAGCCTAGTCAAGCAGTCAGTCAAGCTAAATCCTTTTAACCAGGGGTCCATTTCTCGAAGGTCCCGAAAAGTTTTCGTACCTGAAAAGCTGTATCAAAATCGCAAACCTGTTGACTACCGAGCTGTTTCAATCATATATTCTTAATACGAACAGAGGTTCTCTTCATACAAGAATTTTCAGGCGTATGTATACACTTCTCTGTCTTTAAATACCGATTAACTAGAAATGGCTTTCCACGCCCAAAAAGATTTCGGGGCTTTCGAGAAACGGGCCCTAGGTCTTTAAAATTGGGCTTGGTTCACTTCTAGAATATCTAGAAGCTAGATTTTCTCACGAACATACGTCCTTTATTGACTTTACCCAAAGGGTCTTCTCAAAGACAATCACTGCTACCTTCTTCATTTGCATGCAACAACCTTGAAACAATACTTGCATGTTATCACTATTTTAATACATTAAAAGATAGATTTTTAATTATCCTTTGTTGAACGATACTAGATTATGTAGAATTTCAGAGTTTTTCAATGTTTTCAATTTTATCCAGTTACTTATTGTCTTTAAAGCTTAGGTATTTCCTTGTCAATTTCATGAAATTCTCCAACAAGTGGTTCTCGAGAAATAGGCATAATTCTGAGAAAGCCATCATAGCATTCAGTCTCAATTTTTTGACTAATTAGGAATGCACTGCATGTAACTGGGTTCTCTTGGTAACAAAGAAAAACCTAAAGAATTGCTGGCTTCTTTGCATCTTCATTTGTTAGTTTTGCAGTTTTAATCACTTTTACATCTTACTGACATACAAACAATACTTGGGGCATAATAGAAGAGGGGGATTTTGTTTCTTCTCCTTAACTCATTTGTGTCCCATGGGTAGAAGCATTTGATCACCTAGTATGGCTCTATGGTGGGGCATTAGGACAAAGTTTTTGATCCAGGGTGTGGGAATACTCCAAATTTCTAAAACCCGATGGATTAGGGGAGGGCAGGGAGGGCGATGGTGAAATTTCAATTCGACTGATTAGATCGAGTTAGACTAACAAAGTATTCAGTGTTAACTAACGAATTATATTTGATGAACTCTCTCTTCATTACTTCTGTCCTGCCATAAGGTACGGTGGACCATGATGTCTTCAGGGTGTCTGGAAAACCCCAATAGCGAATAGCGAATAGCGAATAGTCCCGAGTAGTGCGAATAGTGCGAATAGTGGCGAACAGTCGCGAAAAGTGGCGAATAGCGACGAATAGTCGTCAATATGCACCGCTTTAGATCTAATATCCAGCGTTAATTAATTATCCAAATAAGCAACAGAATTTCAGTGAGTTTATTACCTTTTCTTCTCCAGACTCAGGCTAATAGGCTGTCCATCGCCGACATTAAGAAAACAGAAAACACAAGGATAACCTAATAAAGACGTATTTACGCTTTTGCAGCGGTTAAAACAGAAGAAATTACGCTTAGAAACACCTTTTGTCCTGATAAGCGTCTGTGCTTTTTAGCGGAAAAATCCCATCCTAAGTTGCTACGAGGTTAACTATGAGATACTGAGTATCCTATTTGTTACTATTTGCCAGTATTTGCCACTATTCGCCACTATTCGAGACTGTTCGCCACTATTCGCACTATTCGTATTATTCGGTATTCGCTATTCGGGACTATTCGCTGTTCGCTATTCGCGACTATTCGCTATTCGCTATTCGGGTTTTCCAGACACCCGATGTCTTCATTATTAAAAGTACACAGCACCACTTAGTCCAATTCGAGTCGAGTATAAATGGAAACAAATACCACGCCACTTTGTGTAGTGGTTAAAGAAAGCACTTAATATCCTTAATAAGTCAAGATTAACTTCTCCTTTGTATATACGAGCATTAGAAAAGTATACTTACCACATTCCCGCTCACCTTGTCCTTCATTTTGGAACGGTCCCCTGAGCCCGCTATACTCTTGATCAGCACCAAGATAATTTTAGAACATAGCAGCCCAGGCCTCCCCAGGCATCGCCAGGCAGGAGCCGACCCAGGAGCCGGTGTTTATAGTTTTTTTTAAAAAGTATTTTCAAAATATCGGAAGGCCTAACAATATAATAAAAACATTTGACTCTCTTGTTACATTGTATGCATATGTTGTAACGCAAGAGAGCCAATAAAACAAGGTTTCCAGTTTTATTGAAGAAATAAAGAAGGCATATCCATGAGTTATACTCGTATATCAGTCATATAACACTTAAACACGACAGGAATTTGTGAGAAAACTGACCGAGTGTTGTTCTGCATCTGCGTAAGTGTTCTTAAATAACCGGACAATGAGCCTGCTGAACGCGAAGCGCGAAACACGAGCGCGAAGCACGAAAGCTCGTTTCTCCAGTAAATTTTGTCATGGAAATGATGAGTCGATAAAAGGTTTCTCTTCGTTAACTGGACCTCATCGAACTTCATGTCCAGTTTAATCAAACTCGTGATTTAAGAAACTGGACTCCCGCCTACACGGCCGTCCGATTTTGTTCGTCTCTCCCATGATTACATACAAAACTGGACTGCTACTGTTACGATTTTTACAATAACAGCCTATACAGGTCTGTAAAAGATCGTTCAGAACGAATTTATTTTTACCCAATGCATCGCGCAGAATTCTATTGTCTTTCGCGACATATACTTGCAGTGCTCAGTTTTTCAATGCGCGGAATAATAATTACAAATATTAGCTGTCGGAATTCCGACTGCTCTCGTCAATGAATCGGCGGCTGTCAATCAAACGGTCTGATGTGTGAAGTAAATCCCAAGGTGTAATAAGCTAACAAAAGCGCTCTAATTTAAAGGCGGCCTGCGCTCTTCACAAAGACTTTTGTCAACAAAGTCGTGTGCAGCGACATTCTCACTGTTTTTGTTGACATGTCACACTCGAAATGGTTTGAGCGCGGGAGCCAAAAGTTCTCCCACAAAAAATTCTTCTTCCAAAGCGTTGCCAAATGGAAAGAACGGTGCGCATAAAACTTCCTTCTACTTTATCGTTGTCCTCTTTTACTCGACCGGTCAAAGCAGTTCATCAGACGTAGTCTTTTACTCGATCGGTTTACGTAGTCTGTCGTTGATCGAGGACTTAAAAGACAACACAGGTCTTTATCTATTCGAAAGATGAAGGGGAAAATAAATGACATTTCTGTTTGAAATCCAGAGCCGAACAAAAAAGCAAAGGCACGCAGCGCGTCTTACGCCTGAGTGAGCATTGTTGTCCACTGCATGTGTGAGATAATTATTCAAAATTGGAACCGTTTTAATTGATCAAAACATTTAAAAGGCCCAGGTTCGAGTATTCAGTTATTAGAATCTTCTTTGGAGTAACATGTCAAAGCGTACGAGACAGCAGCTCGGCTTTTACGCATCACTATTTGATGACGCTTACGATCGTCGCCTCAGTTATAAGTACCGACCCAAGCAAAAGCCCGTTGTTATGGGTATTTATGAATTGGATTAAACACGCACAGTCGGACTGTGCGTGTTTAATCCAGCCTGTTTACAAATACATATTGGCGAAGGGTATGTAAAAAGGTCTAAGGAAAATCTGGCGAAGTTACAACAACCATTAAAAATCGTAGAGAAAAGTTGTTAGTTCTTGTAACTGTATGCACCAAAAGGGTAAATCAAAAAAGTGTTGTATGTTAATCTCGCAAAAATTTGACATTTCGGTAAAGTTTTATCGAGTAATGAACATTTACATTTTTCTTTCCCTGATTGGAGCAATTAGATTTATATAACAACAAGCCAGGTAAACAGAAGACGGTCTGTTAAGCTTGATAGGCGAATCTTTGTTGATGTCGATGCTCAAAATATGCCTCATTAGCACACATGTACCTCTTTACCGCCTGACACAGAAAAGGCATCATGTTATAAATACGAGTTCACTCTGTAAGGTATGGGTCGCACTTGGGAAATCTTTGCCAGAATTTGTTTACTTTGCGGTGGAAATCTGTCATCGCGAGCCTTTGCCTAGTGCGATCGCAGGTTTTTCGCTTTAGGAAAAACTTTGCGAATCGGCAAAACATCAAAGACACCGTAGTGCTTAGGTGGGGCAGGCAGATTTTCGTAAAGTTTGGGATGACATCGCCAAGCAAATAAATTTGAAATTTGGTGCTGACAATTATCTCCCACTAGTGCGACCCTCCGTTTCTGTCTAAAAGTTTTCCACTTTCCGGTTGCGGTTTCAAATTTTTGTGTTTTTTTAGCCGGCGAAGATGAAAACTTTTCCCAAGTGCGACCCATACCTAAGTCGTAAAGTTGTAACATTTCTGGGTGGCAAAAGCACTAATAAACCAAAGCATTATTTGTAAAATCTTCTTCAAACCTTCGTCACACACAAAAAAAATGCATCATACTCAAATTTTCTGAGACAGTTGACAGTGTCATGTTCAGGTTGATATTTTTGTATTTCGATAACAGAATAAGGCGCTTATGCTAATGTGGCAATGTTGCAAACAAAGATTCGCTTGTACTCTGTACCGTACACTGCATCTATCATTAACATCATCATGAACTGTAAAGATATGATTACGGTAATTACGTTTTTACTCTCTATACAACTCATTTGGAGAAATATTTACACTACAATACATTGCGGACTTAACCGTATTCTGATACAAACTATTTACATTAGATTTCAGATTTCTAAAATTTCCTAAGAAGCGATCAGTCCTGAACGTTTTTACTTCGAATCCTCAGTGAGCTAAAACAACCCGGAATTCGTGTCAAATACAAAAATGTCCTTTAATATAACGACGTCAAAGCAATATTAAGCCACATCAATAAAGCCGTTATTATTATTACTAATATTACTCAGTTTACCGTACTGCGCGTACTTTTTAAAAGGGCGGAAAGTAATTAGTACAGGTAATCACATGATCATGATTCCTAATGCAGTTTGGAAGAAATAACACTAAAAAGAGTAAAGACTCTTTAAGCCCATGACTGGTTCATAGCTCTTGGCGCTTAACTCTGGTATCTGTAGCATGAAGCGGCTAAGAGTATTGCTATTCTCTCCAGATGATATGTTAGTCCATCACGTGTTACTCGCCAGCATTATGTCACGTTGTCCCGACAATTCCCCAGAACTCATTTCTACACCTGGGTGGAGAGAGGCACTGTGAGAGTAAAGTGTCTTGCCCAAAAAGTGTTGTATGCTAATCTCGCAAAAATTTGACATTTCGTTAAAGTTTTATCGAGTAATGAACATTTACATTTTTCTTTCCCTGATTGGAGCAATTAGATTTATATAACAACAAACCAGGCAAACAGAAGACGGTCTGTTAAGCTTGATAGGCGAATCTTTGTTGATGTCGATGCTCAAAATCTGCCTCATTAGCACACATGTACCTCTTTACCGCCTGACACAGAAAAGGCATCATGTTATAAATACGAGTTCACTCTATAAGGTATGGGTCGCACTTGGGAAATCTTTGCCAGAATTTGTTTACTTTGCGGTGGAAACCTGTCATCGCGAGCCTTTGCCTAGTGCGATCGCAGGTTTTTCGCTTTAGGAAAAACTTTGCGAATCGGCAAAACATCAAAGGCGTCGTAGTGCTTGGGTGGGGCAGGCAGATTTTCGAAAAGTTTGGGATGACATCGCCAAGCAAATAAATTTGAAATTTGGTGCTGACAATTATCTCCCACTAGTGCGACCCTCCGTTTCTGTCTAAAAGTTTTCCTTTCCGGTTGCGGTTTCAAATTTTTGTGTTTTTTTTAGCCGGCAAAGATGAAAACTTTTCCCAAGTGCGACCCATACCTAAGTCGTAAAGTTGTAACATTTCTCGGTGGCAAAAGCGCTAATAAACCAAAGCATTCTTTGTAAAATCTTCTTCAAGCCTTCGTCACACACACAAAAAAAGCATCATACTCAAATTTTCTGAGACAGTTGACAGTGCCATGTTCAGGTTGATATATGTATTTCGATTACAGAATAAGGCGCTTACGCTAATGTGGCAATGTTGCAAACAAAGATTCGCTTGTACTCTGTACCGTACACTGCATCTATCATTAACATCATCATGAACTGTAAAGAGATGATTACGGTAATTACGTTTTTACTCTCTACACAACTCATTTGGAGAAATATTTACACTACAATACATTGCGGATTTAACCGTATTCTGATACCAACTATTTACATTAGATTTCAGATTTCTAAAATCTCCTTAGAAGCGATCAGTCCTGAACGTTTTTACTTCGAATCCTCAGTGAACTAAAACAACCCGGAATTAGTGTCAAATACAAAAATGTCCTTTAATATAACGACGTCATAGCAATATTAAGCCACATCAATAAAGCCGTTATTATTATTATTAATATTACTCAGTTTACCGTACTGCGCGTACTTTTTAAAAGGGCGGAAAGTAATTAGTACAGGTAATCACATGATCATGATTCCTAGTGCAGTTTGGAAGAAATAACACTAAAAAGAGTAAAGCCTCTTTAAGCCCATGACTGGCTCATAGCTCTTGGCGCTCTAGATGCTATGTTAGTCCATCACGTGTTACTCGCCAGCATTATGTCACGTTGCCCCAACAATTCCCCAGAATCCATTTCTACACCTGGGTGGAGAGAGGCACTGTGAGAGTAAAGTGTCTTGCCCAAGAACACAACACAATGTCCCCGGCCATGACTCGAAACCAGACCGCTCTATACGGAGTCCAGCGCGCCAACCACTAGGTCACCACGCCCTTCCGTGGAAAACGAAAACACAGGTAAATTTTTCAAATGTTAACAAAATTGCTCGAGCCTGTAGAGACGAGCCTGTAGAGGGAGTGCAGTGCTTATTCATTCCAAATTGCATGAGAAAAAAAAAAAAAAACGATTACCTGCTATTAATACACTTACGGACTATTTACAGGCTTTAGATGTACATTAAATTAGGCAGTGGGTAGCGCCCTTGGTCTTCCAAATACCTTCGAACATTTCAGAAAGTATTCGCACACCCGCCTTCCGATTGTGATGAAAAATCTTAGGAAATCCTCGGGTAGTCTTCGAAAGTATTCGGGAATCTTATTATCTTGGGCTATCTTTGGAAGACTTGGGGTGAGCTTACAATGCCTTCGAAATACATCGGATGACCATCGGCAGTCTTCTTCTTTGCACTTAATTCGGAAATCTTCGTTTTAATTTGCGCTTGTATTATAACTTTGCACTCAAACAACTTTGCTCTCCTGTCTGTTAGCCTGCCAGAATTCAGTAATTGTTTTCAAATGATTTCGACTGCGTTTGAGATACGAGGGTTCTGCCTAATGAAACTGTTGCTTTCGTTACTTTCGTTGTTACCAATAATACATTCGTTATCTTGCAATATTTTCGTCCACATTAGTTCAGTTGTTTTTGCAACAAACGGCAGTAACAACAATTTCGATACAGGTTGCGGTGTAAATGAGCGTAGTTGCTGCACATAGCTATTGTCAGTCGCAATGGGCAGAAGAAAACCAAAATAAACAGTCACAATTGTACCTATGACAATGCAAAATTCAAAAATCCAAGTGACTACTAGGGCTCCCTTTAATACCTTGCACTTAAAACGCGAGCGCGCCACATTTCGAACTTGAACATGATTTAGAACTCCGACCAGTGCCACCTTTGTAAAAGCATTCAGTAACGTCATTACAACCCCCATTACATACAATGCAATTGTTTTATCTGAAATCACTTTCATCGTAGCGTCTCCCTTTTGTAAAGCACTGGAAATAAAGAACCAAAGTGCTATTGCGGCGCCTAGTATGTAAAGCACAAGAAGAAAAACCAGAGTCCAAAACCTCGGCAAACGGATCAGATTTTTAATTATTGTGGAGCAGCAGACGAAACGTGGTGATCTGGCGACGATTCCCAGAAAAATCCAACAGATCAATATATCTAAAACATTAAGGACGATATCATGTACGAGATAAACCTTAAACTCCTTCTGAGAATCAAGGATTTCCTCTTTGGGAGGAGTAGTAGGCGGAAACGAAGTTGCCGGGACATTAGCAATTACCTTGACGTTGCCAAGTAATGTACCGACGGTAAATATCAACCAAACTACTTGTGCCAACAGCAGCAGGATATAACCACACCAGCGAAACCAATCAAAAAACTTGCCGCACTTCTGTCGCCAGTTTAACGGCCCGGCTTCTGGCAACAGCGAAGTCGACTCGTCGGGCGGAGGCATGATATCTAGTTGGGTGGTTGGGTAGATGAGTGTTCTGTACCAGTTCGCAGACAGTAAAGCAACCCCCTGGGAGTTGATAAAAACTTTCCTCAATTAGTGGCTCCCCAGCAGGATTCAATATTTCGTAGCTTATAAAATACAAGCCCTGAGAAAAAATGGTCAAGAAACTTTATCAGGGGCATTTCAGCGTGTCAAATGTTTCCTCGCATGACTTGACGTTTCCAAAGCAAGTATCTTTGGAATTTTCGCTAACGTAAAGCTAGGTGAGTTGAAACGTATACCGATAAAAATAAAGACAGCAACGGGATGAATGTTGTGGAAAAGAAATAACGTTACACCAAACAGAGTATCACGAGGATCATGAAAAACAAAAATCAAATCTTTTAGGTCTCATCTTGTTGTACTTGTTAGACCAGTCTTCAATTGAGTGTCGTAAAACCACAACCAAAGTAATCACTCTGGCCAATCACAAAGAAGGCAATCAATACAATAAACCAATCAAAACTCGAAGTAATTACGTGTAGCTGACACGAAGCGCGAGAAAACGTGCGCGAACGACTCATGATTGGTTTTGGTTTTACTTCTGATTGGACAAAAAAAATTGCACGAATTTTTTAAGCCAATCGCGTAACGTAGTAAGTGCAAAACCTTCATTTAGGGTATCGCTAGCGTTACTTTCAGGATTTGCTAATAAACACGAAATATGATCATTAAAGTCAAGAGTATAGTACAATTATGGAAATTAGATATGGCGGAGTTAAATATGGCGGAGTTAAATATCTTTGGATGTCCCCCGTATTTTGGGGGAATTAAGATGATTAGAAGTGAAAAGTGGTTACACTTTCTATGTTCCTTTCGAAAACGTTCCAGAAACTCCAAAATGAAAGTAATCCAGTTTTTTTTATCCTATAATATGTCCCATATGTTTAGATTTGGTTTATTGTGCAGTTACTCTGAAAAGGTCAAAAGAGGTTTGCACTCACCTCCTGTTGTCGGACGATCAGAGTAAAACAAGAGTCAATCCTGGTCAAAAATAGGGATTTTATCTGTAAAGCAATAATAAAACAATTTACAGATCTGTTACCACGCCCACAGTCCTGACAAAACAATTGAAATTTTTTAGCGGACAAGCAATTGACACAATGGATGCTCGGGAGGAGGATATTAATTTAATCAGTAAGGTTAATATCGTTTTCCTTTATGGACAGGAATTCTCCATTCCCAAAGCTTCATCTTGCACTTTATCCTCATCCCCATGCATTCTCCCTCGTCGTCCGTCTCCTACGTCGTCTGTTCTTGTTATTCCTCCTTATCCTTCAGTCCCTCTTCCTACCTCTTGTCCTCTTCTCATTCCTCCTCTCTGTTGCTCCCCCTCCTTCTTATTCCACTCACGATCCTCCTACTCCTTCACCTCCCTCTTCTTCTTCCTCCTTCTCCTCAGTCCTCTTTTTTCTCTTTATAAGGTAACCGGTCGTTTCGCCTACATCGAAGTCGATTCGCCTGCACGATCTGAGTCTATTCGCCTACGTTACAATACTACTTTACAATACTAAAAAGCTAAAAAGCTTTCACATCTAAAAATTGACAAATAGCTTTACAATAATTATAGACATTATAGTAATGTTTTTCGGAAGAGTATTCCACTGCGACAGCGCGGCTATGCTGAACGCTCTGTCTCAACAAACTCTTGCACGCTGTGATAGAGTTACACTGATTACAAAATATCGCCCATTCGCAAAAATAAACTGTTGTTGCGTGATTTTTCCTTTCGACGTCACTTTCACCAAAAGAAGTCTGACAGTCATTGTTCATCTATCTTCCCAAAATAACTTCGACTTAAGGTGGTCTTATACCTAAATTTTTTTTTTTTTTGCAAAACAACTCTGTGGAACAGTTTTGGTATCACGTTAAAGGACTTTGCACTCTGACTTCAAAAATGAGCTTTTGCAGCTCACGTGCCACGATAGTTAATGAATAACTAGCTCCTTAGTGTTAAAAAGTGGTGTTCATTATAAACACGATAACATAATAATGAATGGTTCGGGAAGTATGGAATTAAGTTCATCCTGTCCATAAGGAAGTTGTCCAGGAGACAAACCTCAGAAAACAGTGTTTTGAGGGGGTTTTTCTCGTGAAATGTTGAAAAAGTATATTAATATTGACTAATATTAACTATATTAACTAAATAACAGGAAAAAATTTCATAAATTGCAAATCTTGGAGGTTTAAGACCTAGATAATTGTGTCCTTAATCAATGTTGAAAATTTGACAACATTCGGTTAAAACCCAGTGGAGATATCGTGTGCGAGATATTGATGATCCGTCTATTTGGTCATTTTGAGAAATAAGGCTTTAAAGTTTTACTTCGGTCTCCGAGAGCCCAGATTAGCCGTGTGAACTAGGGGGGGCGGGAGGTTAGGGGCAGGGGGAGGGGTATATTTAAAGGTTTTACATAAATGTTTCATTGAACACTCGAATACACACCAGTCATAGAAATTTTAACCAAGTATAAGGAGCGTATAAGATGGTAGAAGAAATAATGTTCAGGAACATGATGCAAAATTCTCATAACTACACATCTTTAAAGCGTTTGTGTAAAGTATCATTAAAATGTACTGAATTGAATCCATTTTGTGAGTACTTTTAGACTGTAAACAATGGTTGCTATGGGTGTTGCTATGTTGAAATATAGCTAGAAGTGTTCAGATTTCTTAATTTAAACGTAAATTCAGGAGTAATTAGAGGAAAATCGTTTCAAAATACGATTTACAAATTGACAGGGATGTTGAATCTTCATGTTCCAAAAAAATGGTTTTCTGGAGAAAAATTTATATCTGAGAGTATAAGACCCCCTTAAGTGTAGGCGAAACGACTCAGATCGCATGGGCGAATCGACTTCGATCGTGTAGGCGAAACAACTTCGATGTAGGCCAAACGACCGACATTCCATTATAATAACCGTCCTACTGTTACTGTCCCACCACTTCCTCTTCTTCTTCCTATTCCTTCTCTTCCTCCTTCTGATCCCCATCCTCATGGATGGTGTCATATTTTTGTCTGCGAGCCCAAATTAAGCAATCCCGTAAAATTCCCAGGAGTAAGTCCCTCCGAATCTCTGGTTTTCAGTGTCACGCCATTCAAAATAAATCCAAATAAAAATCAAAACTGTTCAATAGATAAGGTCCAGAATCTGGGAAATGAAAGAAGGTAAATATACAAAGACTCTCGCGAAGATTCTCGCCACCGCAATTTTTCTTATTGAAGATATGTGGAGAAATGTTTTACCCAAATTTATAGGGCCATCGATAAATCCAGGAACATGGAACATTCCGGAACATCCCGGAACATTTAATAATTATAATAATTATGAGAAAACTACGCAAAATTAATTTTTCAAAAATTAAATTAAACAAAAATAAACTGGTATCAGCTCGGAAAATAAAAAGCAAAGCAAAAACGTCAAACAAAGAAAGAAAAAAAGAAAGAAAAATGAAAATGACTGCAATGAGTGACGGCTCACAACTTGGAAGACTAATCCATTCCTTCCAGTCGTTCGCCATCAGTTTAATCACATGGCTGTCTCTTATTCCCAGATTTCGTTGTTCATAGAAAACCAAGGTGGTGGCGTTCGAACTCTTTAATCAGACCCAAAAATATGGGTACACGAGTGTGATTTCTTTATTCAATTCATTACGTCAATTCAAAGATATGCGTATACACGATTTCTCATGACGAAATAGTTTCTCCATGAGATAGAAATACAAACTCTTCGGCATTGAGTTTCTTGTGCAAACTAGTTCGGACTACTCAAGCTTTGATGACAGTGTAAACAAATACAAACACGAAATTTAAAAACATTTGGCGACGCGCTGTCTTACAGGGTCGCTGGTCAAAACTTTATTGCCTTAAGAAATATTTGTTACAAGTGTTGGCGATGTGAAATTGAATTCAAAGTGTCGCCAACAGTTCAAGTGCCTTTCCTGGAAAATATTTTCTCCAGTACAAGTTGATTCTTAACTAATTAAAAACACTTTTACCGTAGGCTACAATCTATTCATCGTTAGTTCAAGTTCACGAGCAAATCATTATCTGACATTCGATCAAACTTAGTTTTCTATCGCGCCATTCGAACGCCACTAAAGTTGACCAAACATGCGAAGTACGCGCGTGAACGCGCTGCTCTAATCTTTGACCAACTGAGTCTGCACTTGCTGGGTCATAGTGCCAGACGTTCCTAGCGGAGAGCGCGAAACTGGGGATGATAATTGCAACACGAAGACGGAACAGTATACGTAGTGACAAAACTGTGGCTACTGACTTAACAAGCAACTGTATGATGCTCATACGAGCACCTCAGATGTTGAAGAAATCGGGGTTAACAAGGGAAACGCAATGAATTACCTGGCATTGATCGACCGAATCGTCCAGGTTTGTGCTGTAAAGCCCCGTGACGCAATTGGCCGAAAAGAAGAGGAGCCTGCACTCATTGTGGTCAGTTGAAGGAATACTCAACGCTCCCTACCCCCCAAAATATCTTTCCATATTTCGAGCTGATACCAGTTTATTTTTGTTCCGGGAGGTTCCATGTTCCTGGTTTCATCGACGACCAATTTATAGAGATTTGTATAGAGACGCCATGCTGGTGCCCATCCGTATGGGCACCAACATGGCGGCCGGAAACCAACAGAAACATCTGTCACAAAGGTTTGCTACGAAAGCGTGAATTTATCCCTCGAGGAACTCCAAAACATTAGAATAATACTTTTTCTAAGACATGAGCTGTTCAGATAGCCAAATTCCCCGAAATAAGTCACTTTTTTAACCATCATGACAGCTCTCTAGGCCGTCATGTAAATGCCGCGTCACGCAATAGCTTAGAAATTCAAGCGTAGTGTATCACAAAATCAAGAACCCATTCGGTGCGAAAATTTGTCTCAATATTAGTTTTCAGCTGCTCTTATACATCATTAAAGTAAAATCTCAGGAAGATTAATAGTTTTGTTTGTTTATATATCAATATCATGTGACGTTAATATACAGATAGGTCATGGCTAGCGTCATTCTGTGTTGAATGCCTCCTTGATGCACAAAGCAGCCTAATCTACAATTTCATCTTCTACTGTCAAGATCATGCAGCTAAATACAAAGTACTTCATCTCGCTTATGACTTTTTGTACTTCATCCGAACTACAGCTACAAATCTTCATTTGCTGTCTCATAACACAGGGTCTCCCTTAATTAACTCATCCATGTCGAATACACCCAAACTGAGTCGAAGACAGGCACGATTCAAGGTGGGCAGTTGAGACACAATTGTTTACTAAGGTTATGTAGTGATGAAAGAAAGGCTTTTACATTCCAAATACATCATAATTAAACGATATATGCGCGTTAGAAAAGAATACTCACCACGACGCTTTCAATACCTTCTTCTGCAAAGCGAATCGAAAGTTCACAAAATCCGGGACTTCCCCGCATTCCCATAATAGGGCAACCTCGTTCCCAATGTCCTCTCTTTCTGCCTCGAGAAAGTACCCCTGGTTGCGGCTGGTCACGTGTCTACGTATGCCAACCAAAGCCGCACAGAGGGTGGGTCCTCAACTTAAATTTAGCCAACACTGTCTAGGGAGGTGAATGTTGCGCTGCTATACAGATGTTATTTATTTTGAAAGTGAAGCAAGTCGTTTGTCAGAGATCCTGCCTGACCAATGCTTCGTCGCTATGATCTGAACTTCTATGAGTATGAGATGCTAATTGAGAGTGAACTTTGCTTATTTTTCACTGCTTTTTTAAAAACCGTCAACAACCTGCTTCGGATTAGTTTAATCAGTTTTTCACAGCAAAAGAATTAAGTAACCGTCAAATTATCGACGGGACGCATTCAGCTAAATGAAGGGGTGGCGAATGGTAAATGCGAGACTTTTCGAGACGGCGAGGGAAGCGTTTTTCTTTGCGAGCCCGAGACATTTTGACTTTTTAGATTGCGAGACCGAGACTTCAAAGCGCTTTGAGTGCGATCGCGAGACATTCGGACTCTTAAAATTCGAGCCCCAGATTTAGTTGAGAGCTAGAATGAGCTTGTACAGCCCTAAGCCAGCTTCTTGGAACTGACTGGAACTGGAAATTCGATTATAATACGCTACGTCATGATATCCTAGAGAAAAATAACTGTTTTTCTGGCGCTAAAACGGACGTTGCGGTAGGTTTTGTACCTTTTTGTGGAATTAAGACAATTTAGGAGAAGTTAGGATTAAATTTCTCTCAGAAAATTTGTAAGTTGCTTCATTGAAATTCAACATCAAGCGAAGCCGGAAGACGTCATTTATAAAAACAGATAAAGGAACGAATTGAGACTTCGAAACCCGTAGCCTTGCGAAAAATCGAGACTCCGAGACAGCTTCGTAGAAAAATCGAGATTGCGAGACGCACATAACCGCTAAAAAACGAGACCCGTGAAATTGGACTAAAATTTTACGAGACCCAGAGCTTTTGAAGGACCACTCGCCACCCCTAACATTGATAATCTTCGTCATATTACATGCAAGCTTGTTTTACACTGTACTCTGCTCAACACTTTTGTCTCCGTGAAAACGCGCTAAATCGATGTTACATGTACCTCATTGATCCTTAACTAACTTTTTTTACATTCACCTTCAAAAAGCAGACGCTGTGTCTCTATGTCCGGTAGCCGGACAGGTTTTTCAATCTAATCCGTGTCCGAATTCGGGAGGCTTCCGGCCGGTTGCGGTGGCGCAGCGGTACTAGGTTTCGCTTGCCATGCGGGTGACCAGGGTTCGATTTCTCTTGGGGTCGCCTGTCATAAAGTTCTTGATAAGTTTTTCTACTTTTTTTTTTTTAAAAAAAAAACATTAAGTCTCACTACCGGACACAGAGTATTTTAAAAAACCTGTCGGGCTGCCGGACATGTAGCCACAGCGAAAAGCAGAATGTCAGACAAACTACTTAGCAAAATAATTCGTCGAACGGATGGCGAACAAATCCAGAGCGTTACTCTGAATCAAATAAACAACACTTGAATTCATTCCAGAAAACAACTCGGGTCTTGTTGAGCTTTAACAATTGTACGATTCAATCACAACAAATCGAAGATGTATACGCCTCAAAAAGCAGAATGGTAGGCAAAATAGTTCCGCACGCAAAAGAGCTCAAAAAATATCGAAGCCTCGTAACGTCACAAAGAAAAATAGTGTTCTGATTGGTTCTGCGATATATCGACAACATCCGGCTACATCCTAATATGGCCAAAAAAATATCACTGACGGAACCGGATTACACGAAAATTGAGCTGAAAGATCTGAGATTTTTTCTGCATAGCCATCAAACTACGCACGGCTCTATATCCTGCCGCCTCGACAGGCTCGCGTTTTCGCTCGCCTGTCTCGTTGGCAATTATTCCTTCCCACCCAACATAGAGAAGCAAAACCTCGATCCGATCCACATGTTACGATGCAAATCCCCAATTTCGTATGTGCACACTGGTCTGAGATGGTCGATACAAGCACAAACACAAGAAATTAAAATTACGATCAAACTTTATTTCATTTTGCTCATATTTCTAGCCACAAACATGCCTTGCTACTATAAAAACATTTAGTTCTCTTTACCTTTCTTCAGCTCCTTGATCGACTGTTAATATAACCTAACTATACTCTGTCTGTGAAATTTTATCTCCAGTCCCGTTTAATGTGAAAAGAGCGGTTTTAATATGGAATGCCATTATCTGCTTGATAAACATACTTAATCTGGTCAAATGTTAATAAGTAGGGACTTGGGACAGGGGAGTTGCACTCTTCAGTTTCAAAATGAATTTTG
This sequence comes from Orbicella franksi, assembly GCF_964199315.1. NCBI lineage: Eukaryota > Metazoa > Cnidaria > Anthozoa > Scleractinia > Merulinidae > Orbicella > Orbicella franksi. The sequence continues at coordinate 27,496,535 of NC_138145.1, forward strand.
TTCACTGACACTGTGCCATTCTTGCTTTTCGTGTGACGTCATCGCCGTCATGTTGATGGTCATTAACAAAAGATTTCTAATCAGCTTTTTTTGTTTGCACCACCAAAATGGCCGCCACGACTTTGTTATTTCGGTCTCTCGCTGGATTGGTGACAAACCACCTTTGATTTCTAATCAATACGAACACATGAAAGGTAAACCGGAGAGTGAAGATCAGAACATGTTTAACAGCAGTTGGTTTTCACAAGCACTCAACAATATCTTGATTTACCAGCTTATTTACTATGTAGAGCAATACAAATGCCCTATCTGGCACATGACATTTTCATTACGGAAATGTTTGGGTCCTGCAACGCTTCAAATTCCGACACGTGACAAAGTTTTCAATTTTGCGTAGTGACTAATAAACGTACATTTAAGCTAAAATAACTTCTTGAAATCAGAAATAAACGTTGATAAATTATTACAACGTCTCTGTTTCATTGTAGGATTCAAACTAACGGAAGAATCAAGTGCTTTAAGAAAACATATATACGTACTAAGTTTTTATTCCAATAGAAAGAAATTAGTTTTCTACGCAATGGCTTTGGCCTCCGGTAGGAAACCTTCCCAGTATTTGATCAGCTGTGAGAAAAAAAAATAGGAAATCATTAGTTGACAAGGACACATTAACAAATAGATAGGTCACGATTCATGTATATCGCATTTTATTATCAGCAATCGTACCAACTTAGATAGCTATAAGAGCATAATAGTTTTTGTTAGCAGTTATTTAGGCCGTTAATTGGTTATCGTCTATCTTATCTAGATTTGATCGTCCGTATCAGAGATGGGCCTCTACGGGAGGGGGCTCTACGAGAGGGGGTTCTAGAGAGGGGGCTCTACAAGAGGGGGCTCTACGGGAGGGGGCTCTACGAGAGGGGGTTCTACGAGAGGGGGCTCTACGAGAGGGGGCTCTACGGGAGGGGGTCAAAGGGGGGAATCAAGTGGACGAGATTCGGGGCCGCCTTTTTGGTTTCTAAATTTCAACATTTTTGCTTTTTTCTGCGGCAGGAAATGGGCCAAGTTCGTTTGCCACCCTTCCCACTTCCGCTTTTGATTTCACCCAGAAAGTTATACTTTCACAATTTTCCGGCAATCTTCGTTTCTTGGTTTAAGAAGATTTAGATAGTAATCGCTTTTAGAATCAACTTGCAGGTGGGAATCAATCATGTTAATAGCATTGACCAGTTCTTTTTACCGCGTGTAAAGGCCTTTTTGGCACAAATTACTCAAGTCATCATTGTAAAAAACAAACAACTAAACAATAACAACAACAACAAAATTATTTCACGCTACCTCCCCTCCCTTAGTAACAAACCTGTTGCTGGCTTTCCATCATGGCCTCTAGGTACTTGACCATCGATTCACGGAAATCTTTCACTCGATTTTTCTGTCGAGGAAACGAAATCTTTAGACCAGTTTATTGTAAACTGGGTTTGCGTCAGCCAAGCTCTGAACGATTGCTTCAATCATCATGCAACTCGTGTAAACTGCTCCGACCAATCAGGGTATGCATGCTGTGATTTCAACCAATCAGAAGCAACAACCAAAACCAACCGTCACTTGCTGTTCGCGCGTTTTCCCGCGCTTTGCGCCGATGGCACGTTTTTGCTTTGAGTTCTTATTGGTTGATTTCGATACTATTCGTTCGACATGTTAAAAGAGATGAAAAAAATGGTTTGATTTAAGAATATTAATTTATTAGTTTTTTTTTTCTTCATTCAAATGCTTTTATTTTCATTAGACTTGTAAATAGGCTAATTTTTAAATTATTCTTCGGTTTTGTAATTTCTTTTTAGGTAGGTGCCCTCTATTAGCAGAGGGTTATCCCTTGGCTAAACAATTTCGACAAAAAGTTATTATTATTATATTCAGAAGCTCAAACACTGTACCTGAAGCTAAATAAATTGCACCACTGTCAATGAAAAGTTCTTTTCTGCTGTTGCTTTTATTGTCCTTTTCACCGGTGTTTACTTATTTCTTTTTTATTAATTTGCTCAGCAACAATGTCGCTGCAATTCATTTTGGATGAGATGTATTAAGCTGATCTTCAAATCCACAAAATGTGCACCCTTCCTCCCCGGTATATTGGATGTTCTTCACTTAACAGGCGACTCGCTTGTTCACATTCGTTATACATATTTCTCACCTCAAATCGTGCCATCTCTTTCTGGATCATCTTTGAAATCTTTCCAAAATCTTCTTCCCCTTTCTCTACCTTGTGCTCCCACTAAAAATGTAAAGAAAAAGAAAGGGAGAAGACACAGTATTTTCGCTTCACTCACATTATCACCCGTCGACACAAAAATTGTTCAATCGTGTACGCCAAGTTGACCAAAAAAACAATGCTTTCTAATCAGGTCTCAAGCAACGCAGTCGTAAGACCCCAACCAAATTTCTATTCGGATTGCCAGCTTTCTAACCTCTTTGACCTCCTCCTGTGCTTGAGGGAGTTTTTCATTCTTAGAGGCCAGTTCCAGCTTGACCAGAGCTTCTCTCTTCTTGGTCAACATCTGCTGTGCATGCTGCCAGTTACTATATGAACGTACACGTTCCTGGAAACTTGCCTGTGGAAAACAAGAATCACAAAACAGTTTATGTTTTGACGTGGGTAACCGCCGAGTATGAAAGGACAACCTTTGGTTTTACGTCATGGAGCGGGGCAGCAGTGGTTGCACGTGACCGCGCGGCATGGCGAAGAAGAATCTACGGTCCAATACCCCAGGGGGGTTGTGAAAAAAAGGTCATCATAATATATAGATTTAGGTTAGCCTAGAAACGTAGCTCCTGGAACGGTTGTTCAGAGCTGAATTAAGCTAACCCAGGAAAAGGTAGAATTTTGATTTGAGTTTTGTAACTTTGCATTGAGGTTTGGCCTTCTGTTTTGAGTTTTAATAATCACTATAAACACAAAAAAAGCACCAAAAACCATTTGTATAGAAGAAAAGTTATAATTCGCTTAACTTTTAATCCTGGGTTAGCGTTAACCGGCTTCCCAACAATTCTGCCCTGTTTTTAACAAGTTAACCTGAGATGAGTCCGCGATGCAATCGAAAATCAGCATTTGTAAACTTGAGCCTGCGATATGGTCACATGATACTGGTCAGCGGATACTTTGTTTTGACAGGAGTCAATTGATCATAACATGGATGTCCAATATTAAAGAAGTACACGGTAAATCAAGGCTGCATGTCTGTCAACCTATTATTTGGAGTATGGCCGCCATGTTGGGCAACTCCGCCGCCGCCGTCGTCGTCGTTGTGCGTATGCGCCCACGAGCAATACCGCTAGCCATGATAACCATGAGAAAATCAACTCATGGGTTTCCTTTTCTTTCCTATATGAGTATGGGGCTCCGCTTGACGGCCCTTTGGGCCGCCAGAGCTCCGCTATTACATGTACCTTCATAACATGATTTCACTGGAAGCTTACAACACTAGGAGAGTATATTTTTTCGGAAAGAACAAAACCAAGCAAACAATATAAAACATCCTTCCGAACTACCAGGAAACTTCAGAAGGAGTTTAACTGTTATATTGTGACAGAAATGGCTTTGTTTCTCTGATGTAATGAGCCATCCTCAACAGCAACATAGAAAATGGTTTAAAAACTGTCTGTGCTTTGCTCTGAATATTTCTAAGAACATATCTAGCGACGCTTCATAGAATACCACTAGTGGAGATTTTTTAAATGATCTTCCAGCATTCAGGGTGTTGAAATCAGAGACTGATATATAACAGTATAGCAATTGATCATTGAAATACTGTATGATAGCAAACATAATGAAGTACATACATTTACATACATACATTTTATTTTTGTTTTCAAATCAAAATTATAATTATAACATGCCCACGGATAGCTGAACTAATCTAGGTGGCTCATGTTTACACGAAACATAAAAACATCAAAACATCAAAACATCAAAACATCATTCCTCACCTTGACTGCCTGAATGAGACCAATGTAATCCTTCAACAGTTCAGCCACCACATAAAAGTCAGAGTCCGCCTGAAATGCAAAGGAACAGACTACAAGTCAAACAACCTCATAAAAAACGTACGTACCTAAGTTTCAGTAGTCTTTTGTTAGCAGCTGTTAAGAGTACACATCCCTTGCAGCAGTTTAGAATTTCTGTTCGTGGTCACTTAATTGCACCTTTTGAATCAATCATCACTGATGGTGTGCATTTACAATGCAATTTTTTCAGAATTTCCTTATGTCTCCCCTTGACCAGAAAACAGTGGCTCATTCTTCAAACATGCATGACTGTAAAACAGGCAACATGCCTTTTCAAATCATTGTTGCTCGTATGTTAGGAATGCACTTAGCTGGTGCAAAGGAAAGTTTCCTTCAAGAGCTCAGTGCATTCCTCATGATTGCAACTGATTGAGATCATGTCAACTCTATACGACTATACTTAAACAATTCCAAGCAGAGATAACAGAGCTTTAGATATACATGTGGCAAAACAAGTACAAGTTTTGAGTACGACTTTTGAATTTCAATGCAGTTATGCTCCCAGAGCCTTCACTTCTCTCTGTTGCTGACCCGTTGAATACATGTAAGAGACTGGTGTGAAACAGGATAATACAAAGTATCATCACTAGCTTTGAAAAGTTCCACTCATGCTCACTACAGTACCTGTACACTGACTTACAAGTCCCTATTAATATCTAGCTTTAGGAATACCATTAAATTTGTGAGCATGATCAGCTCACAAAAGAGCAAACATCAAACTCTCCCAGCCAGACCAATATAGAAGGGCATGGCAATTGGTAGAGAGCCTCATAACTCAGGGCTGCCTTACACTTTAGAGTTATCCATGAATAAAGTAAGAGAAATCCCGGGGGGGGGGGGGCACTGCCATATATGGGCTATGTAGGTATGTGCCCCTGTGAAGGGTATGGTTTTCAAGCAGTTTACTCTAGGATAGGGTATATAAATCAGGGCGTTTGGGTCTAGAATAGGGTATCATTTTTCCAAAAACTGACTCATTGGTTGAAGATTTTATCTAGACTAAGGAAACCAGGAACTGCCACTCAAAAATATAAAAAAAAATCTAATCAGCAAGTTTAAATTTACGCAAATCAGCCTCAATAGTGTTGATAGATTGGGGGATTTGGGTAGTTTACTCTAGTATAGGGTAACAAGATACAGCTGAACTAGCTCTGGTGTAGGCTAAGGGTTCCAGGGTCCCAGTGGCACATCCCCACCCAGAAATTCCCAAAGTACCCTCTCCCCCGGGGAGAAATCCAATTTGATCAGATCGTATACCTGTTGTATGTGAAGCTGTTCGATTTTCTCTTCAACCTCAGCAAGTTGTGACAGTGCACGAGACAGCGTAGCATGTTCCTCGGCATTACCTGTTAAACAGAAATGGCAAAAGTTGACTACATGGGATTTACGGAATGAGTCATGGATGAGTTATGACTTGCCACCAATATGTCTCATTATCCATAAAGATACAGTACAGCATACTTAACATGTTACAACAAACCTCTCTGTGAAAAAAAAAAACTGAATCGCAACTACTGTTGTTGTCAAGGAAGGGAGAAGGGACTCAACAGATGTAATGCATGCTGACAACATATCAGAACATACAATCATATAATAATACAATGTATTGTAGACAAAAACAAGAATTCTCTTACTAAGCATAGCAGTTGACTTGGCAAATGCTGCAGTAGAAGAACTTAAGTCTGCAAAGAAAACAGATTATGTCAATGAACACATACACTGTAAACCCAAAAAGAAAGTTTAAACTAGTAGGGACATGCATCTCAGTGGATGTTGTCTGTCACAGGCAAACTTTTTCTCACTAACATAAAATTTTTATGTAACATATGTGTTCTTTCTCCAACAAAGTCCCTGAAAAAGTTTGGACAAGAGATAAGTGACATGGCTGTTACCAAAAAGAGAGACAAAAAGTAAAACAACATCAATAATAGCACTACATGTACATGTACAATAATAACTCAATGGGTATAAAGGAAACAAACTAAAACAATGTTGACATCTAAGAAACCAACCTCGTCTTTGCATGGCAAGCATTTCTATACTTTGATGAAGTTTCTTCAACTGCTGATCAAGAGTTTCAATCTGTTGCTGCTTCTCTTCAAACCACTAAAAGTGTTAACAACAACATCAATCAGTTTATCATGCTAAGAAAGTTTACAACTGTACATAATTATAATGTCTAGATGAAATCAAAATATTTTTTCAAATTCTAATTAAAACATTTTGTACCATTGATACGAGTATAAGGAAAATATTATCTTGTGGCTATATTGAGTAGAAACTTAGAGCAACAAGATCCCGGAGCAATGACTGAGAGCCAAATGGCTTACAGTATTGAGAGGTAATTGATCAAATTAACTTTTATATTGAGCTTGATCCTCTTGTAGAGTTTTGGCAATGTCTTACTTATAAATGTTCTGAAGCTAGAAAATAGGGTTTCCACATTACAGAACCATGATGATCACTGCTATATCTGTTGCTTTGATTTGTTCCTCTCAACCTTCACAAACCCAACTCCGCAAACAGCTGCCACTGACAGATAGTGCACCTCTGTATCTCACCTGGTCAGATTCAGACATCTTTGTGGTCAGCTGGAACATTGTGTCTCCAACAGATTTTACAAACCGCTTCAGACCACCCCCACTGAGTGCTGCAGTGTCTTTAGCTCTGGGTAACTAATGTGCAAAAGATAAAAATCTAAGCATGGTATAAAAATGCTTTCTACAAGAACTTATTGAACAATGTTCAGTAAACTCTATTGACAAGTCATTAACCTGTTTTACTCAGCACTCTTTCAAATTGAAATTAGGATGTGCAAAAGGCCATGTCAGGGTCACAAACATTTTGTATCCAAAGACAATCATCATCTTTTTACATACTGCATCTTGCACATTTATGTCAACGTAAGTGCTGTTATAACAATAATAATACATGTCCATTTCTAGTATATTATACTAGAAGTGAACGCATACTTCTCAACCCAAGAGGCTGTCTGGACTAAGAAAAATGAGGTGAGTACTGTACATGTAAATGTTAGTGTACATGGAAAAAAAAGACAGAGGCAGGGGTTACAATACGTTTTTTATGCAGGTGGCCAAAACTGCACGGCAGGCAGCTGGTTAAAGTTCAGTTTTTACCATTATATTATTAGTTTGTAATAGTATTTGGACCAAGTTGAGTACAATTCAGGTAGTAATCGGGTGAGTAATTTCAAAATCGGTAGACCATGAAGAGTGAGGCATGGTTACTCCCTGAATTGTATGACACGAAGTCCAATTACTAATTAATCGTATCTATAACAAATTTCAAATTGACAGTCTTTTGAGAAGTAATTTCGTTTGAGCAATAAAGGTACTAGCATTTTCCATAAGCTTTAAAAGCTGTAGGAAAAATTGAGAAGGAAGCCATTCTAAGAGTGGGTGTAATTAAGGTGCAAATCACATAGGTGTCCAATTACAGGTATCCAATTGCAAAAAGTTGTAATTGGATACTTGTAATTGGACACCCACATGATTACGTGATGATTATGTAACAAATAGGCACACAGAGAACCAATCATGATCAAGAATTTTGTTATAGATACGACGACAGAGGAAATATACGGATAATTTATGTAAATTTGCTTCCCATAGATGGCGAATTTTGCAGGTTACCAGTTCTTACTGAAACATATGTAGAAGGTTGACAAGTCATCTTCTTAACTGATTTAGTCTTGAGCAATTAATTTTGCTGTAAACCATAGGGAGTAAAATTGGGATGGGCAAATTGACCATAAAGCATACAAGAAAAACAATGCAACATTACCACATCAGCCTCTAAGAATTGTCGGAAATCTGGATCTTCACGCAGGGTTGGATGCCTTGCAACTCTGTTAAGATATCTGAAAAGCAGAAAGCCAGTGATTATTGAGATGATTTCCACAGAACATTCGAGCAATAATGGCAAAAAATAAGTTACCAAAAAAACCTCATGGCATGGTAATATTTTGAATACAGTTAAGAAGAACTTATTGAGACTGTGGCTCTCAAGCTGACCCCGTGAGAGAAAATTAAACTTCAAGTTATCCATATTTCAATTAAAACAGACGTTTCGTGTTAGTTAAAAACATATTAACACATGCTTTAAGCATTCTTACGAGGTTTGACATGAACTTTCTTGAGAACGCTTGAAAATTTAATCACGGGGTCACTTAGAGAAGTGAACTCAAGTGAGTTGTTTTAAATAGTATTCCAAAAGTTTCCGTGCTATGAGTAGATTTTCAGTAAATAATTTTTGCACTTATTGCTCGAACTTTGAGCGGAATCTGTCTTAAATCCCTGAATTGACTATGATAGACAAGCATGTCAAGCATGTCAAGCATGAGATGGCCGAGTCACCTAGGTGCTTTATGTACACGACAGCTCTGTCAAAAAGTTCCTAGCAACCAGCAGTTTTGCTGTCTACAGTAAAGTAATTACTGGCTGCCTACACGTGTACTTCACACTACAGTTCACAAATCCTGGCTAATAAGCAACCCTAGTCTAGCCTTTACTGCTTTAGTACATGCACGTCTTCTGTTATCCTGCCTGATAATACAAAACATTTTTACAGGGCTGAAAAGAAAGCAAATTAAATGCACATGAACATGTAAATGTGATGCACATGTACATGGCACATACAGTTCCTATCTTACCATTAAAGAAAGGAAATTCACTTGGCTCAGCACTGGTGAACAAAAGGATATCACTCACCACTGCCCTCCATTTCTGCACTTACAGGCTATATTCAGTAGTAATATTGGGAGAGTACTTCATGACATCATGAAACATTTTACATTAGCTAGTACCTTTCCAAGGCAGCTCTCCTCTTGTTAATAAAGTCTACTGGATTATTTTCTTCTCCCTTTCCCAACTTGACCATAGTCATACCTGTAAAATAAACCAAAATCTACTCAGAAAATATCAGCAAAAAGGCAGCTACACATACACACACATACATATTTGTTTTATTTTTACCTCATGACTTAATATGTTTTATTTTTATTTGACTTGACCCTTTAAAATTATTGTATATTTACTTTTACATTTACTTTTGCAGTACCTCTCTGTAGATGTTACATGTGTCGTTCAATTTTTCCTCAGCTTTAAATTTTTCACACCAGTTTCATTGTTCACATCTGTTTAATTTTTACAAAAGAGGAAGGGGGAGTCATACCCATAATTTATCAGCTAACAAACATGGGGACATAAACAATGATTCCTTGTAGCCTAGTGGAGACGAAGGCGAACTACCAAGTCCAAAATTGAATTTTCAAATGTAAGTGCGACCAAGATTTTTCTAAAAAAATTGTTGTACATGTAGTATACGTACGGTAGTAGTATGGTAAATGTTGGGGAAGGATTGGATATGGGTTCTTGATGGGGTTAGGGTAGGATTAGGGACTGAGAAAGGGTAGAGTAGAATAAGGACTGTGGTGAAGTGGATAGTGTGCATGCTACTAATTTAAGATCCCCACCCACCCCCCCCCCTCCCCTGTCCCACCCAAAAAAAGTGAAAAAGAAAATGGTTTGAATAATTTAAAGCAGAGGTAAAAATTGAATCACAACATACATATATATATACACATATAGATAGGTGCCTGCAAAATGTAATGCTGGGGTAACCTTACTATGGACTAGCATCCCATTTTGGAGTTAGAATTCTCCAAGTTGCCCTATGTGTGCCTCTTGGCTCAAGAGCAGACTTTGCCCGTATAACTTACCAACAACAGACTTCTCAGGAGCAGGAGGAACAATCCTTCCCAGGTGAAGAAATTTACCATTCAGTCTGTCATGAAGCCCAAGGAAGTCACTGAATCGACGCTTTACTGATGTCTCTGAATTCTTGAAAGTTGGCATGCTTGTCTAGGAGAAAGCAGACATTTAAATTGTTTAAGTGATGTTGCTGTGGATGTAACATCTATACTGGAATGTTCTCCAGTATTTCTCTCTGAGAATTTTGAACTATTGTCTACTGGGGTGTCTAGTTTGGCTTCCTATAAATTACTATCAGTAACATTATGGTGTGATAAACATCACAAGGCAAGGGAATAAAATTATAAACTTGGCAAAGAGCCAAGATACTGTATTGGAATGATACAAAAGACCAAGTTTCTTACCACTGTGGTAACTTTAAACACCATATATGAGCTCATGCCATCACCTAGAAAGTAATATCACACACTGTAAGTAAAATATTGCATTCAAGAATACTTTATCTACTCACTTTGAGTTCTGCTGGATGAAGCCAAAAAAGACCTACTAAAACCCAAAATGATACAGAACACTTACTAAAGGTATGTACATACATGTACATAAACATGCATATGTTGTAGGTCAAAATGAAATTCAGGTGAAAATGATTTTAACCTAATTTGATGCTCAATTTTCTTTGTCTTCTAACCCAAATAATTTTACTCATGACCCTGCAATAATAAAACAAAGGAATTTCATTTTAACCAGGATTTCATTTTGACCTACAACATATACATACAGAAAATAAGCAGTTAAAATATTTTAAAAGGAGTTCTTTCTTTCAATTGGAATGTTATATTTGAGATTTCTAGATTGAGCCAACTGGTAATTATTGATAGCAGCAATTCAAAATGCAAAATTCATTTTCTGTTTGCAGTTAACTAACATAAGCATTGTACAAGTTGAGAAGAGGACTCAGTTGGCCTACATTTGTAAACCGATCAAAGGTACTGTGATAGGTTGTGCATGTGCTCTGAATCCAGGCTGCAGCAAAGATTGAGTTGCTCTAAGTCCCTGCATCTACTTGTGCAAACTAATGTCCTTTTGACCAAACCCAATTAATACACCCACAGAAGGTTCAAAATAAAGCACAATTTATCATTTTGTTTCTGAAAAATAAATGTTGATAGATTGACTTCCACATGTTTACTTTGGAGTTGGTAGCAGTTACATGTAGACCTTTAAACAAAATTACTGTAAATGCCAAGTAAAAGCAAACACACCAATTTTTTCAGGATCTGTTACTTTAATATTCATGTCAAATGTGTCGTCTTCTTCTTCCTCTTCCTCTACAGTTTCTTTTTCCTGTCAACAAAAGAAAATGTCTTAGATGAAGGAATTTTCTAAAATGTCTCTCCCAAAAAGATGACACATAAGTAGCTGAATTCATTTACTGTACTATTCCTTTTCATCCATGGGGGAGTAGAGAAACTCCTAGTTGCTTCATGCTACAGAAACTGGAATAAGCTCCAGCTGTAAGGGCCACTGGCCTGAAACAGACTTTACCTACTTCAAAACGTGCAGTTGTTGTCTGTGTACCAAGATTCATTAGGGTCAGAAGCCTGTCTTTCACGACCGTGTCCGACAAATTGCCAACATGACAGTATACAAATACATCGTACATGTTTATAGTAGGGTACATGTACAAATCTTGAGTATATTTGTAAGCTCTGACATGTAGGTCAACAAGACCCCACCTAGGCTGCACACGATCATTGATGATCTGTGAGAAAGTTTGGAACATCTTTAAACTGGAAATTAGCACAATAATGTCACCTGTCACACACTTTCAACCCAATACACTTGCCTGATTCAACCTAACAGGGGCTCCAAGGAGTTCCTAAGAATAGAGATCCCATCAGTGAAGGTTGTCATGTTGCTTGGCTGGTTCTATCTTCACTGTGGTTTGTCAATGGATTTTAGTTGTACCATCAAAAGTCACAGATTTTCAATTTAAAGATCACCTATTTCACACATTAAATTTGCAATTTTGGATGGCTCTCTCTTTTCCATAATTGTAAATTTATACCATGTTCCTACCTCAATACACACCCTCTCTATGTACACAACAGCTGCTTACAAGCAGTAGTGTATGGGATATATATATTGGAAATGCCTTCAGCAAAATTCTTACTTTTGCAACCTGTTGGTAGATTTCTTTTTGAATTATTCTGCACAATAGTGAGATATATAATTCTGTGTCAAAGAAGTTACAGTGTAAACAAAATAATTAAGCTTAATGTCACTGACTTTGAAGTCTGTTTTTCACTGATTTCAACTACTTCTCTAATTCAGTGAATCATGAATAAAGCACGTCAAAACCCTTATTTAAATTTACCCCTATGTTTCAGTATTTTTTCCCGTCAATTAAACAATTAATGATCACCAACGGAGTCCTTGACGTTATTTTGATTAGCTTATCTTGAAAATGTGATTAGCTGACCAATATGGTAGGGAAATTGAGATCAATTATCGGAGTGATTATGTTTGAACGTGAACAGAAAACAGGCGTAAAATATAAGCTCTTAGCTGCATTCCAACCTCGGCCTTTTCTTTAGAAGGTGGTTTGCTGTCATCTTCACTCGGTTTTGAGAGGTTCGTGACATCCACGGAGGCTGCAGCAGAGGTTTCGCTCTTCTGTTCCTGCTCGTCTCCCGCGCCATCGGCAGCACCCTCATCACTTTCTATAGGCGCTTCTTCATCTTTTGACTCGCCATCATCTAGAGTGATCTCAGTTGTCTCTCCGATGAAAAGATCACCGTTTGTTTGCTCGTCTGGCTTGGATTCTGGCGTGTCACCGTCGTCGTCGAAAAGAGCAGGAGGTTCACGATCGTCCGCCATCTTGACTTGGTACCGCGGTCACGTGGGGATTGCCTCGACTGCGTGTGGCCGTGAAGTTCCTTTTGCTAGTTTTCTTTTCTTTTAGTTTGCTATTTTTTTTTCCAAATTTTGTTTCTATTTCACTAGATAGAGCAAACTGGACTGGGGACGGTTCTAAAGGATTTTATGAAGCTTTAATCTAAATGCCCGTTTCAAAAAACTTTCGGTATAAACCATGTCTGCTTTGTTCAGACAAGTCACAATTTTCGGCTGCCTGAGATCATTTATATTATGCTAAGACCTAAATTTCCAAGAAACAGAAAGCCCAGTATAACGCACTTGCAAAATGTGTTTACCACTGTACATGTACGAAGGGAGTTCGTTATATCGGTGGATTTTGCAGTCATTTTACCATTACTAAGTTGAAAAAATTCGCTGTATTCGATCATGTCTCTCACAATTATTGTGTAACTTCAAGGTATATATGAAAGCTCACGCTTATTATCACTGTTCCTATGCAGGGCCTCGTTTACCGCGTTTTTTAAACGCGCCGAAACCTAGCTTTTTTCCCCGCTTAGCTCCCCCAAATGAGAATGCAACACTGCTGACAACGACGCAAGTTCTTAAGGGATGCGACCGCCATCATTGAATTGCCGCGTGGAGAGCGCAACTTGACGAGAAACAACCACAAAGATTTTTGACAATGTCAAGCCAATAATTGCTCAACAGTGCATCCAGCAATACAATTAATTGGAGGAGGATGATAAAGATCGTTCGTTTTCATGTAGTTAAAGCTTTCTTACTATTACTGTACTTACATAGGACTCATAGAATTGGGAGACTTACCTTCAGCTCCGGGTTCTTTATTAAAAATAATTCACATAAAGTAAAAGATTGTTATAAAATAATCATACACTGACTACTGTAAAATTAAATTAATAGCTAAAAAACTGATAACTACAATGGTAAAATGCTACGTACAAAAGATACTGTGTCTTATTAACATATTTTTTTTATCAAATTATCCCGAAGCACTCCATTATCAAATTATATCAATTAGGCTAAACGTTAAAAAACATTGCGGGCGCATTAAGGCCATGAAAAATATGGCTAAAAAAGGAATTGCCCGAGTGTGCTAATTTATTTTCCTCTATATACAGGAAATCAGCACTGATTTGAGCTTTGTCTTATGTATAATTTAAAATAATTTAATGATGTAGATGGAATGAAAAGTTCGTTATGTCTGAAAGCAAAATTCTGGCTAGTTTACAACTAACGGATAAACGTGTCATTATTTTTCACCAAATATTAGCCAATATGGAAAATCTTATCCTTAGAAAAAAGGAAAAAAAAATGAAAAAGTAAATGATTTAGCCGCCTTCTGTTCCTCTCACCAAAATGTTCTCTAATAACTACGAAGTTGTTCAGTGATCTTGTCTCATTTCATTGCCAACAAGCTTGAAGAATTCTCACAAAATTAGTGACCCACTTAATTACAGATCAATCATTTTTGGCCAATCTTTAGCGGTTTTATCTCTTATTAAATTAGAAATTGACAAATTGGATCTATGGCACTTTTCATAATGCTTTTTTGGTGTTTGGAAAAGATAGTCGAGACTCTTTAAACAAAGACCGTTATCGCGAAGAGAGTCCGTATTATGGAAGTCTCCGTATTATTGAGGTATCCGTATAAAATAGAGTTATTATGCGATTTCTGGTGTCTCTTAAACCTGCTTGAATTCAAGTGAACTAGCCATATCAAGGAGAGGTTTGACTATATCTGGAAAATCCCCTTACAAAAAAAGAAAATCAGCTCATGCACCTAAGAGAGAAATGTCACTTGATATTCGGTGTATATATACGTACGGCTGTACATCGACCTGCATAGTTAATTTTGTTTCACCTGACCGATAGTTTAATTCTCATTACTTTAGTTTTGATTAAGTTGTCAATTAAGTTTCTGTTTAATTTACAATATTTGTTTGCTTATTTCAGTGTCCCCAATTAGTACAATAGTGCCGAACACTTTGACACTTAAATAAAGTGATTTACTTATTTTATGTTTCATTTTAATTTTCATCAAAAAGATTTCGTCGAGATTTTGTCATTGTGGATTAGCGACGACATATCTACCGCCAGCAGATAACAATACGAGAATTATTTCACGGATGATATTGCATTTGTAAAACACAGTCAAACCTCTTTTACAGTTACCTCTATATTATTAAGTATGCATGATTTTTCGTATTCATGCCCGGGGGTACTCCCAGAAAAATCGGGAGGGGGTGTGCGGCCCGCTTCCCAAAACCCTTACCCTATTTATGACCCTGATCTGCGATTTTCCCTACCCTATTTACGGCCGTTGCCGCTGGCACAGTTGCTCTAAACATAATTTATGCAGGGCTTTTGTTGATGGTCTTATCGATAACTATGAAAAAGTAGCTTCTTCTAAAAAACATACTTAATTCAAGACCAGAGTGCAAAAAACATATCATGTTTCTGACCAAATTGGCCAAAATCGATACTCTATTTATGACCAAAGCAGCTGAAAACCTATACACTTTGGGGCCGCACATACCTATATAGCCCATATAAGGGAGTACCCCTCCCCCTGGGAATTCATGATTGACTGTGAAAAGTGAAAGTAACATGGCGCGCGCGCGCTATTTACATGTATCTATTGTTTTACCTCTAAAATGACTGAATCATTTGCATTCTTGAAATGTTCAACTCATGCATTTCTAAGAACATTTTTAAAAGTACATACATTAACGTTAGAAATCTACCAAACTAATATTTTTCATTGGGCCACTTCTGAAAGGAATATATCTATTTGTAATTATCAAAATATGACCTAATATACTAAAAGCTAACTATATAGATAAACTGCTCAATGTAAACATTAGGTTGCGTTTGTTGAACTACGTAACTACGAAAGTGAAAGAATCAACGCACGTAAAACTTTTTAAAACATTCTAAACGTAAATGTGAAAGGAGAAACATTTAGATTTACCTTCTTGTTTGCGAGAAAAGAAACCTTCGTTTGTAATAATTACCGTTTAAATACTATTTTTTTCCATGGCTTCATTCCGAAAAACCCCATTGTAAAAAATCATATTCGTTAGAGTTGTCAATGTCATAATCCTCGTTATCGTACGTTCGAGAGAGACGAACTGTCGCGTTATTGATGACATCTCGTCGAATTTTCCAATAAGGCGGACATGAGTTGCCGTAGATTTCTACCTGGGTGTGCCCCTCAGGAGTAACAAGTCCCAGTGCGAAGTACTCGTCCAGAAAGCTTGCGTGCTCTAGATAATAACGAAACAAAACCTTGGTCGTTTCCGCTTCAGAAACGACGAAGAAATAAAGTTTCACAATGTTGTCATCGTCTTCTTGTATCATTACCGGCTTAAAGTATTGTCCACCTGTTAACAAGAACGATCCCAGTTCTGTAATTTCCCTGCCGAAGGCGTTGATCTGCGCAGCTTCGAAAAAGTCATCCCCAAGGGCATTTTTCAGTTGCATAATCTCTTTTACGACTCTTTCCACTTCGTGGTGTTTGCGTTCTTTCGTCAAGCGACTCATTTCCATTGTTGCCGCATTGAGAATACCAATTATCTTTAACCTGTAGTTTTCAAGTTCTGTCTTCGATTTCAACCGCTGGACTTTTTCTCTCATGTTGTGAGCGTGCTCCAGTTTGAGCAACAGCGTTTCTAATCTGGAGTCTGTAGACTGGTTATTTAAATCTCGACCATGTTTTGACGACCAGACAAGATCGCGATCCTCGCTTGGGTCCTCCGATCTTGAAGTTTCTTCAAGTAACGGAGCGTTATCAAGATCCAGTTCGTCGTCTGGCAATCTCCTGAATGCTTTGATTGGAAAGCACCCCATTTATGCTGCAAATGCGATTTTCTCGGCAATCTGTCAGCGCATCGATCGTGACCAGAAGCCGGTAAATCAGCAAGCTGATACAATGTTATTGACGCTATGAAGGAAGTTGAGTGTGAATCGATGCGTAAATGCATGTATTAACTAAATGCAAATATGCAAGTAAACAACACAAAACAATAACGTCCCATGAGCTTTCACCCATAATGAATTGTTTGATCCTTGCAGTGAGTAAAGAAAATGAAGTCTTTTATACAGCGGCTTTAGGCTTCCGGTTCGACCGTAAAAAATAACACGCGTCACGTATTTTTAACATTAAGAATTAAAACCATTCTTTGCAGATCGAACTCTGTTAAGCTGTATTTCAACATTCCTCCTAGTTAAATAAAGACCTTTAAACAACATAAAAATTGATTTGCAGAGCCCGTCGACGGAGAAAATCAATGATTTTAACTACTCATTACTTCGTGCTATTTCATTTTCAAGCGATTGATTCTGTTGCATACGTATAAGGCCTATATAGACAAAACTTTTTGACGCAATAGAAACACAAAAGAACTCCCCAAGAACAAACAGTATGCTAGCAGGGAGTATAGATAATCAAAAAAAGAAAAAGATGGGATGGAACCAGATATACGACGCGTTGTTCAATATACGAAACGTATAGAAACTAATTTCTCTTTTCTATTTGTATCAGATTAGCTTCGCACGTTTCAGTCAGATGTTAGTCGAGATGATCGTAACTTTTGTGACGTAATAAACTTCGATTTGAAGAGCTATCAGCCTGCAGAACAGGCGGATTAGCAGGGTCAGCCACCGGCAGTGATAGATTGAGATCTTTACAATAATTCCTTTCTTCCTTGCATGGTTTTTAGCTTGACTGGCTTCTTCCAAATTTATTCGGAAGAAAAAAGTAAATACTGACTTTGACAAGAATGAGGAAAGATTTTTTTTTCGTTCAACCCTCCATTGAGGAGCTCACAAACGCTGGGTACACCGTCAGTGTTTTCACTCCAGGCAGGTATTCTTTTTGTCTTCCTCTCGAAAGTTTTATACAAACTGTTCAAAGCACGGAAGAAAATAACCGAGAAAGGGCGTAGCCTTTGATGATGTCCTTCCCTTTGGGGCTTTCTTCAGTCTTGCGCGGCCATTTTTGCTGCTCGCGCGTTCTTTCGTGTCACGCATTACGCAAGCCGGATTTTTTCCATTTACTGAAAACTGGGTAATGCAATTCAGGAGTTTTCATTGGCTTAGCCATCATGGGTTATGAGCCATTATACCATGCTCTACAAATATGGTAAGCGTACGCGTGATTTGTTTTTTTGGGACGTTTTTATTTTTTATTTTAGTTTAGTTTTCTATATTTTGGGGGCGTTTTTAATAAAACAATTCTTCCACTCGTGCTTGTCGGATATAACATGATTATAGCCACCGAGGTGCGTAGTTGGCTATCTACCATCTCATATCCAACGCGCACTCGTGGAATAATTGTCAAATATATGACATCACAAGGACTTCTCCTTGTATCAATGTGGTGAAGAATAAAATCAACATGGATTATGAATCAAGTCAACTTGGAATTAATTTAGCATTGGTAAATTAGATTTAAATTTTCAAAAACACTCATAATTATATTGGTACTAGAACTTTTTTAAGCGATCACAGTGGTCCACGGTCCGTGTGCCTGACCAGTCATTACAAATCTCTTTCTCATTGTTTTCTCCTTAGAGTAGAGTTGATTTTTTTTACTTTTCATAACACGTCTACTAGCCCAATCACTTTAGCTTGTCGGGATCGAGAAGATGCTAAGCACTTTGCCAATTAATCTTTTTTTTTGTAGCGCTTTGTTTATCTCATTCTGCATTTAACGAAGTGACGCCCAAATTTTAAGTTCATTTTAAGTTCTTCTGATTTCTCTGGAATCAGAACTATTGCACTTCAGTTACCAGTTTATGAATCTATCAATTTAACGATGTTTACTTTACGGGCTCCAAAATTGCATGCCATTTTACCGGTGATCAGTATAAGCTGGATGTTATGAATTTAATACTTTATTTTAAATTTACATGTTAAAAGTCGGATTTGGTCGTGAACAAGACAATCACTCACTCATTCACTCGATCCTATTCGGGCGCTTGGGCTAAAAAGTCGGATTTGGTCGTGAACAGGACAGTCACTCACTCATTCACGCTATAACAATAAAACTCTGGCCAAATGGACTCGTAAGTAGCCGCAAGTTACGCATAGAAACTTCCGGAATCGCAAACGGAATCGCAAGTTTCCACGCAAGTACACGCCATTCGCAGCGCGGCCAAAATCCTGTATTTCATTGGCTAATAGGTTGCTAAACAACTTGCGTTGACTTGGGTTAGGTGACAAAACGATGAAAAACTCGCGTCGACTTGCGTGCAAATTTGATCTCGATCAAAGTGAGCGCAAGTAATCGCGAGTCAACGCAAGGTCACGCAAGGCCTGGCTAAACGGAGTCGCGAGAAGACTTAATTTTTTATGTTGCGTCTACTTGCGAATCCATTTGGCCAGGGCTCTAATAACACAACACCCCAACGGCATAAACTTTCTTCCAGTAAAATATTAAGCGTTGTACTTTCTTTCCAGGTCTCAACACTCACAATTACGAACAAATCATTTGTCAGTGCAGTTTATCCAAAGCGTTAGTAATTATCATTTCGTTAAGCCACAAACGATGTGCAAAGTATTTGCGCGTGTTGACTTTTCCGTAATTGCGCTGAAAATCTGCACAATTAATAATTATAGGTCTGTATAGTGTTCATGTGTTTGAAGTGTGCGCCAAATAAAAAAATTGCCATTTTATTGGGAAAAATTGACCGGCTAAATAACATTATACAAACGATATCTATTTCTATGAGGCTTCACGGCTTTTCTTAACGAGTTCGTGCTTGAGATTGAAAATCAAACTATAGAAGTGAGAACTGACACAGACAGGTGGATTTTCTTTATTTATGAGACTAGTCGCATCATTGAAACACAGCAAATAAGGAAAGTTCAGTTATTGTAAAAACAAAACAATGGATCTAAAAGTTTTTTTTGAAGAAAAAAAAAGTAAACTAACCAAGTTAACTGTCCAGCTAAAAATATTCGTTTCCATATGTGGTCTTGTAGCGAAAGCAGACCATCCATTCGAGAGTTAGAAGTTTCCATAGTAACGAACTCTTCCCATTAGCAATCACATGACGTGTGGGTGGAGCGACATCAAAGAACTTTAATGAATCGTTATTCGAAAGCGTGAAATTTTGAAGGAGTTTCGATACGCCATATTGATTCTGCTTGCATAAAATATCTATATTTAGAGATTAGCATGAATAATAGATTTAAGAGAGCAATTGCAGATATACTTCGGTCGTTCAATATCGATAATAAACAAACACAGTTATTGTCCTTGGCGGGTGTTTTGAGATTCATGTAAGTTTGTCCGCATTGTGTTCTGACTTTTCAACGTTTCGAATCGCTCTGTGTTAAGATGGGAAGTTGTCCTTCTCGGTCTGAATACGAAGCAGACATGCACGTCACAGATAAGGCGAAAAGAAAAGATGTAAAAAGGAGAAGGCATTCGGCAGAAATTTCGGCGACGCAGTTGACGAACGTTTGTCTTGAAGACAGCACTCTACGAGAAATCACCTCAAAATTGGAGAAAGCCCTTTGTTGGACGAGTAAACACGACGTTTCTTGGAGCTCCGAGTTTTCAGAGTCAGTGAGCGAATTATTCGTGGACGCTTGTGAAGAAATCAGCCGTTTGGCCGAAGGTGGAGACTATAGTACTGCCGACGTAATTGTAAAAATGATCCTACGATTGAGAAGCGCTTGGGGCAGCAAACCGTTTGAATTTCTGAAGATTAAGTCGTTCCCACGCGAGAGAATCGAAACGAAAAGTGCAGTTGTCCTCGCTGGGCAGTACTTTAAGCCCGAACAGTTCTACGAAAGCGACGATCGAATCTTGCGATTGTACTTCTTCGAAGTGAGAGATGCAGAAACAAACGCTTTCTTGTTAAAGTACTTCTTGGAATGTAGCAACATTTTGCAAAGGTTCTATGTCCTTTGCCTCGTGTGCTCTGGCAGGCATTTACAAATTACAAAATACGGAAAAAATTGCCCTTCATACTGGACAGTAAGAGAAGATATGCTGAGGGATTTGAATTATAAAGAAGAAAGCGCTCTTGCAAAGTATGGTAATTCTAGCATTGAACCACTGTGATTCAAAGCAATTCTTATTAAGGCTCTTGTTTAATAATACAAAGCAGTTAAGCTACCAGCAGACAGAAGAACTAGCAGCGAGTAATGGAAAGTGCAAAGACCGGGACCGGCGTTTTTGGCCTTGTCAATAGCCAGTATTATGTAACTCCTGTACCGCTGGTACACTGAACAGTTTGTTCGCTTTTTGCTTGTGCAATAACAAAAACAATCAATTGACCTCATTCCGGGGCTGTTAATTATTTGCATTATAAAGATGTCTGTGATTATTTCCTTCCTAAATTCAAATTCTTAACGAGTGCTATTCTGATGAAACGATGACCAGACTGCAACGGCTCGATTGCCAGCCGCTGTTTGGAGGAACGCCGTAGGTCGGACACGAGGGAGTGGCGAAAATCGAGCACACTGTAGCGGTTGAATCAACGGATTACGAGCTAAGTGAAGAATACTGTCATTTCAAATAAATGTTTAACAACAGATGTTTAACCCGATAAAAAAATGTGATTATTCTCCTAAAATGTTTAACTCTGTAGGGAGCCTACTAAAGAGAATTGTTTTCGCTGTCTGTTTTCAAACTCTCATAGTATATATTCAAAATAAGGGCTTCTTTGTGAGAACATATTTTCACAGTGAGAACAAGATACAAACTAATTAAGATCAATTAGTCATGTCTAACAAAAAACAAACAAAAAACTGAAATACGAAAATGAAGGAACAAGACAGAAACACCAGAAAAACAGTAACAACGTTGGCATTGGGAGTGAATCAGTGTTGCGGCAAGATCAAGCATCCTTTTTCGCCGCAAAGACTTTCACCATGTTCAAGGCGCGGGTGAGAAGAGCGGTTTTCAAACGAGTATCGAAAGTAATCAGGCGATTGCTTGTGGTTTTTGTCGTTGGTTTTTGTTTTGTTTTACTAAGGCGTGAGATTGGCTGAGTAGTCTATTAAATTGGTAAGTAATTGGTGTGGCACTCAAGAAAAAGGGTGCGCGAAGAGCGATGGGAACAGGCAAGAGACCTCTGCCCAATCTCCAGGCATCGTTAGCAAGCACGCCGAGTTTTGCAGTGCACAGGCTTTCATCGGCACCCGGTAATGACGAAAATTAGGGTCTTTTCAGGGATCGAGAATTACAAAATTCAGGTCCGAAGGCTGAAAGAACGGTAACTAAAATCGGTATTAAAACGTCGGTTTCCGTTGTTTTACCATTACTAAGCAGAACTTGGAATAACTTATGATACTAGTAAGATATTATCTTCCATTAACTCATTAACTTACTCGCAGAACGTAACGTCATTGGTAGTTTTAATGCGAACGGCTACTAGAGTATTGTGCTACCGTTGTATTTAGAAGCTCTATTAAAATGTAATTAATCAAATGTGCATGTAGCGTGAATTAACAAACCAATATTGAATACTTGTAAGCTATTCAGGTTTATTCAGTTTGTGCGCAGTTATAATGAGACGTGACGAGAAACATATTTTGCATATAGCAATGCGGTTTTTCCGGTAGGCGGCATTGAATGACCCTATTGTACCTTGGACTCAATGCCTATCACAAAAAATAAACTTCTCTGCTCGACATTTCGGGACGTGACTGCTGCACGAGACAATTTAAGCAGAGATCTTGCACATTTTCATCGTTTTACGTTCCCATGAGGTTACGAGCAAACGTTCTGACTCCATCACAAGCGAGAACAGAATCCGATGAGCTTTGGTTTGCGTTACACAGACGCTCCGTCTAGCATGGGCCACTGTTGTTCCTGCGTGTGCAAAAACAAGAACGCTTTCATTCGCCAGGCGAACGACGACGAATGGGTGTACGTAGATTTCGATTCTGACTTCACCGACTTTGATGATGATGAAGAAACAATCTGCCGAGACGAAGCACTGGAAGAAATTTTGTCAGCCTTCGAAGATGCGCTCTACTGGCCGAAGCAGCAAAGTTTGTTCCCTAATTCAACGGCCATCGAGTCTATGAACGCAATGTTCTGCGTGGCGACTTCACAAATGTCGCGTTTGGCGTCAGAGGGAAAGTGTAGCGAAGCCGATGAAATTGCCGACGCTATCTTTGAGCTTGTGGACGTTTGGGGAGAAAGCGTGTTCAATACTTTGAATATGACATTCTTCACGAGAGAGGAAATTTCCCTCGGCCGGTTTGCCGTGAAGGTTGGACAATACCTAAAGCCAGAACCGTTGCAAGAAAACGAAGACGACATAGCTGTGAAACTGTTTTTCTTCATTGTGTATGACACGGATCTTGAGAAATACATTTGCACCTATCATTTGGAATATCGCGACTATGACGGTATGACTGCAGGGGTTTATATGTTGAAGCTGAAATCCCGCAAGGGTAAAGTTCAAGTGGCATCTTACGGTGACACTTGTCCAGGATACTGGAAAACTCGACAGAACGTTTTAGCAGACTTCTCCAAGAGAAAACGATCTTTCATCTCATGTTGATATAACAAACAAAAACTTCGGTTGATACGAGCTCCCACCCCCCTGCCCCTTCCCCGCCCTTGCAACTATTTCCCTCGGGTGTGAGACTGCTGCATTGTCGACATGAACCCCTCGGGTGAGGGGGTTTAAGACTTGACGTAGGGTGGGATAAGGTGTTGAATTCCGTTTGTTTTGAGATTTCATGCGCGCGTGGGGTTCGTAAGCATGACAATTGAATGTCTCCCAGTCCCAGGGAGATTGCCCCCAAAATACTAGAACTGATCATAGATATGGTTGGGGATTAATTTAATTTGTACAATTTGTATAAATCAATGTAAATAGCCTAATATTGTAAATTAAATGATTCTGTCAGTAGTTGAAGTCTGTGTGTAGTAACGAAATTAATTTAACAAGCTTTGAGTCTTGAGATGGGTGGTAACAGTTTTGTACAGTTTTTTTAGGACTTCTACTTTGCTGGATCGATACTACCATTCAAGTTACCATGGCCACGCATAACCTGTTAACAATACCCTTAACTGTGATTCAAAAACGAGTTTTGTAACCCCCATGGTTTATTATCGAATTATGAGCAGCGTGT
The DNA here is from genome assembly GCF_964199315.1 of Orbicella franksi. Taxonomy (NCBI): domain Eukaryota; kingdom Metazoa; phylum Cnidaria; class Anthozoa; order Scleractinia; family Merulinidae; genus Orbicella; species Orbicella franksi. The sequence continues at coordinate 27,520,339 of NC_138145.1, forward strand.
GAAGATTCGACTTTTCGCAAAGTTTGAAAACAAATTAAGGGAGCGCCGGGCTTCATTGCAATCCTTAATCCCAAAAAGAGGTCCAGAACTCACTGCCACAACTTGGCAAAAAAAATTGGAGTCACTAGACTCGTTTTTGAGCGCAAATTAAGGGTGTTAAAAACGGGTTGTTAGTGTGGTTACATGGTAACCGTTTACGTCACGAAAATGACCGTAATTTGTATACCCATGATTGGGCAGTTATTTGATATCCTTATTGTGACATCAACTGAAAAAAAGAACACCACAATTTTTCCATTTGTTACGAAAATGGAATGTAAAACGTGAGATTTTAGAATGTTCTTCTCCGCAATCAATTGTGCACTGCATTTCTGTCTTCGTTTTAAAATGATTTAGATTCACCGCAGCACAGCAGGGCGAGCTTTTTCTTTCAAATTATCAAGGAAAGAACATGAATATTTTCAGGTCAGACCCATTGCAAAAACAAATGACGTTCAGTCCAAACAAGAGTGCGCGTTATTTCTTGAAGAGACAAATATAAGGTCGTATTTTAACTTGAAACAGATTTATTTACAACTCAACAACTGCTTAATACGTCGATGTTTAAACAAACGTATATTTTCTAAATATACAACTATGTTCTATAATTCTAAAAAGATTTATCCTTCTCGTGCTAGAAGCTCCATAAAAAAATTTACTCTTTTGATACTCAACTCTTTCTGAGCCGAGAGCTTCAAGTGGAAATAAGTAAAACTTCTGCACTACATTTTCTTGGGAAAAAAACGTCAGAAATATGAATACTACTTAGAATTCTGGCCGTCTTACCCGACGTACTAGAGCTAAAAAAAATCTTAAAATTCCTGGGTAACGGTAAAGATTAAATTCCCAATTGCCTGCGTCCTTGATTCCTAGAAGTTACTTCTAAGGAAATTTCGAAATCTGGGCAAGCGTTTTTTTCTGGCTTTTTTTCCCCATCTTCTTTCATCCCCGCTAGCTGATTGGTTCACGAAAAACGCGCGGGACACTTCATCCAATCAGCAGGAATGTGTTACGTTTTGGCCAATGAGAAGTGTCCAAAAACAAAATGGCTGACGCCATTTTTCCCGTGTCTTCAGTAGCACGGGTGAAACGCCTCTACTAACAGGCAAAGAAAGCGTTAACTGTCTAATTTACACTACTTTGATCTCCACTTTCGTAAACTTCGTAAAATCGCCTTGTAGGTTTAGTATATTTATTTACACAGACTGAGAGTTAACAAAAAAAATAAACTTCTTTTTCAGAAGTTACTTTTTGATTACTTCGGCCGTCGAGGTTTTAAAACCGATCAAAACCAATTTGCAGAACTTAACTATCATTTTTTTGGCCTTATTTTTTACATTTTTACGAATTCGTGGGCCCTTTGGCATACTACCTAAAACGGCCTTGAAAACAACAATAAATAACATATAGTTTCTATATACATTAAATATTCACATCTTAGGCTAAAACATGTCACTGAAACTGTCATAAAATAAGTTGTCGTTGATTTTTGCTGTTTCATAACTCTTCTGAAGTACGACTGGTGCCCCTTCAGACATATTCTACTTAAACAATGTTTCTTTTTTCTTAAATTACAGACAAGTATAAAATTTTGCAGATTAGTCAAAACTGTTTACATGCCAGTAGGTTTTGTTAAGAGAGCTTTTCGAAGATTTGTCTTAAAAAGCAAGTAAACAATATTGTTAAAATGATTAAAAAGTTTAGACCTGAAGATTTAAAATGTAAAAACGGCGTAAAAATGGCATAAAAATGACGTTAAAAGGAGCCTATTTTCACGTCGATAAAGGAACATGTGGATCCTACTTGGTGCTTGAAAATGGACAATGGATCTGTCGATGAAACATCGAAATCAGTAACTACGCCTTTTAAACCAAGCGCTTAAGTCTCAGATAAAGTTTAGCCAATTTTTTTATCAAGTTGTTTGATCGTAATCTGTTTCCACGGCCCAAAGCCACGTAATTATTTTACAGTGAAATAGCCTGACTCACCTATGAAGTTTGGGTGATACGCAAATCTCCAGCACGCAGCTGTCTTTCTCCCTCACTAAGTAATATTTTGAGTGCTCGCTTTAAAAGAAAGACGCCCATTTCTCTCCTCTTCGACTGTGGCCATGTTTGCGCTCTGCCGTAATAGTCTCCCCTCTTTTTGTTGGTTAGACGGGAGAGACCTGTCGAAACAGAGATAAAAGGACTAAGGGTTAAGGTTGCGGTCTAAGAAAAATTACGAGCCCAATGGTTCCTAACCATGAAATCCTGGGTGCGCAGCTCTAAAGCTTACATGAAAAAAGTAGATTTTTCCAGTTTTTTACAGTTCAAATAGACCTTGTTGTTGTTGTTGTTGTTGCTCACAGGCAAAAGCTGGTCACCTGTGGCACCCGGGCGCCTCTAGAGCACAGCCCTGAAGGATTATGACAGGTTCGCCTGACTGAAAGAAACGGAGGCCCTAACTAGGAAGGAGAACGCGCAATCTCATAAGCCGCGATCCTTTTAGATAGCAACAAGAAATCGAGACTTCTGGGAGAAATCGGAAAGTTACCCAGCATTAAATCGGCGGTTACTCTCTCTGCGCATGTTCAGGGATCATATTAAATTTGGACGCCCTGCGCATATCAAACCGGAACCAGGATTTCCTGGTTTTGGTTTCTGATTTCGTCAAGAGTTTGATCACCACTGACCGAAAAAGTGCGGGCTCTGAATACTGGATTGACAGCAATGGAAGTGTGTTACGCGGGCGCATTTTGAACCAAAAGAAAGGATTGTGTTTTTACACGTGATACATCTTTTGATGTGACGTCGATCGTTCGCCTTGCGAAAAATGTGAAAAATAAGACAATATGGAGTCCACCTAGCGAGAGTTCAACAAGAAACGCGTAAAGTTACAAAATTCCTTTACTTGGCTTCGAAGTAACTTATTTCACTGTTTTATAGTATCTCCGCACTGGTCTGATACTTGCTATTATCCTAAATGTATAAGTTGTATTAAACCTCTTCAAATGTGTTACTGCATAGAACTTACCTAACGCGTCTATCATACACGCTTCACGTGTGTACGCCTCGACTGGAATCACGCTCTGAAATATATGCAGAGACACAACTCCTAGACCGGCCGACCATATGTCTTTAATTTGCTGAATTTTGGGATTTTGCTGTCGGGGAAAAAAATCAGTAAAAGATGATGATAACTTGCTTTAAAAAGAACAATTAGCTGGCATAGTCTAACTTAGGGTTGAAATAAAACTATACACGTTACAAAATGTTAGTTCCCATGCTGTATCGCAACTCCAAAGTTCTAAGTAAAAGCAGCGATGTGGCAGGTTTGTGAATTAAAATAAAACTTAAGACGGATTCCGCTCAAAGTTCGAGCAATAAGTGCAAAAATTATCTACCAAAAATCTACCCATAGCACGGTAACCTTTGGAAGTACTATTTAAAACAATTCACTTTAGTTCGTATTTAAGTGACCCCGCGATTAAATTCTCAAGCATTCTGGAGAAAGTTAATGTCAAACCTCTTAAGAATGCTTAAAGCGTGTGTTATTGTGTTTTCAACTAACGCGAAACGTCCGTTTTAATTGAAATATGGATAATTTCAAGTTCAATTTTCTCTTGCGGGGTCAGCTTGAGAGCTAAAGTCTCGATCTGATAAGTTCTTCTTAACTGTATTCAAAATATCACCATGCCAGGAGGTTTTTTTGGTAACTTAATTTTTTCCATTATTTAATAAGGAAAAAATTGAAGCAAAAATTGGGAAAGTTTTTTTAAAGTGTGCGAACTACATGAACTTTTAACGCCTGTTATATCATGGCTCTGTGATTGAATTGAAATACGCGTGCAACCTGGTCTGTCCAAAAATATGCTACAATCTCAGCAAATCAGGAGCAAAACTAAACCTATTGTAAATTGGATTATTGACTTTTCCCGCCTATTTTCCAAATTAAACTCATATCCTAGCTTGTTTTCCTAGCTTGTATATATTTCAGACTTTAACTAAACGCCTACTCTTCAACTGAGGGTCTATGGCAAACAAAACTCGCCATCTCTTTTAGTGTTAGACATAAATCACTTGTTAAGGACACTAGACAAAGGTCAATTTTGATTAGTTAATGATTGTCTCTTTATCTTAGTTGCGAACGTAGTTACAATGTTTACTTCTTTTTTATTGGTTTTGTAATCGGACCTTTAAGCGTCACCACGCGCATATAAAAGCTGAGTTAGCGTCCCTTTAAAGTAGTTTTTCTTTCCATCTCGCGTGGTCTTGTCAACCTTGAACTCTTGATGTTTTTTGATTTCCTAACCCTTGGCTCAAGCGGGACCGATATGTGAGTACCTTTGTCATTTTGATTAGGTTACGTTTTTTTTAGCTATGGGCGAAGGAATACAAAGAAAGATTTGTACAATGTTAATTGATTTATAATCGTCTAAATTAGAAAGTGTTCTGAACGTTACTAGAGTGAACGCCCACCTTTTAGGCTCGAAAGCATTGAGCTGTTGATTAGTTCCTTTTGTTGTTTACTTCTGTGATCGAATCTTATTTAGTATCTTAGCGTAGTATTTACGCTGGCTTTTTTTTGATGTATTGTTATCGTGTCTCGTGTAAGTTTTGACTATTTGTTACGCAACTTTTCCGCTAAATTGAATAGAAATTCGTTACATATTGTTATTTCAGTTGACGATCGTTTATGTTGATGCAATAAATCGCCGATAACCGTCAACTTTGGTTTTCCGTGGTTTACTTGTCTACCCTTGAAGACGACCTGTAAAGTAGTCCCACCCACTAGTTTGTCGCGACACGCCTAGAGCTCGTTTTGTTTCGTCTCGTTTTGGAATTTGCCAGTCGCTGCAGACGTTACATCACTTATCCCTTACCTTTGCAGAGTTCAGAGCTTCGTTGAGGTGAGCGTACGGCCTTGAACGTTTACCCTTCCCAACGTAGAAGATGGACATAATGAACACTCTGAAAACGTCTTCTGCGGTCATCTTTTTGGCTCTCGCTGGTAAATTTTGTGTGACACGCGGGTCAATTAGTAAGTAGTTGAAAGATGACTTTTCAGTTCTGAGTAAGGCAATGGAAAAAAAAATGTGATATAATGGTTAGAGAAGACTTCGTACAGTCGCTTATTTTTTTTTCGATGGAGAAACTAGAAAAAGCGTAAGGGAGAAAAATGCGTGGCAATGACTCCAATACGAGAGGCTTCGTATACAGTTTCTCAGTTGACAGTCCTTCACGAAAAAGACCGAGCGACTGGTCTGATTACTTGTAAATGTAAACTAAACAGTAAACCAACTAACCAACTCGTGGGAAGAAGCAATTTGTTTGGCTTTAGCGAACGGAGGAAAACGCAGGCGGTTTTAGTTGGTTTAATAGGGACTATAAACAATCACGACGGCGACCCCGAGGACAACGCCTAGTAAAAGATGAATTTATATTTTATCTTCGAATTTCGCAATTGTCCAGATCTGTTCAGTGCGCCTATTGGTCTCATAACTTGCTCAAGCTAAATATGTAATGCCAGCGTTCAATTCCAAATGAAAAAAACAGAAAAAACAAAAACGCACGTGCACAGCCATTGCTCGTTAAACCTTTTGTTTGGTGACGTTCTCGTTGCCGTTGCCGTCGTGGTTTGCTTAAGGTCCCTAGTAGCAAACTAGCCCAGATGGGTGGATTGCGAGTAACCAATCTCTGACCTCACCCAATTTCAAGCATTATGATAGGTTAATCGAACAGCGCCCTCCATATAAGGGGTATTTTTAGCAGGAAAACGCGCAAATGTTCTTTAAATTCTTCCATCTACCAGGATGATACAAATAGCTAGCATGGAACAGGTTGTCAGGTTCATTCGAAAATCGCTCTATCACTGATGAAAACATTTACATATAATACCAACTCACCCCTCCCGCCAATTCTTTTTACGGTCAAACTCAATGCACATGGATTCTTCACAAGCAAATAAATCCGGGGTCGCCGCTCGTCCTTCGAGATGTTTTCTGAGCTCAGGAAGATACTCATTATATTGTGTGTCCTGAAAAACATTGTTATGTTATGATAAATAACTGCTTGATGTTTCCCACGCTGTTGATAACAATAATATCGAGGGGATTCCATCGAAAAAGGAGTGGGTATTACTTGCAATAATGCAAAACATGCTTTTTTTTTCCTACAACATGAATGGCGGTTTTTAGTAACTTTTGACCTCTTAGGTTTTCCTTTGGAACCCTAGTTACTAGGAAGGCAGGCGAAACTGTAACCTTTGTTAAAAGTCATTTCTTGCATTACTGGTGAAATGTTGGAGCCCTTCAACAAAATAGACGTTGAGACTTTGAAACAAATTTTAATAGAAAAGGAATTAAGATTGAACAAAATGAAAGAATTCTCTACATGCGTAACCAGGCGCGTTCTGTACAGTACTCAGATAAAAAAAAAGAATATACTCAAAAAAAGAATTTTTAACTTTTCTTTTAATCGCCGATTCGCGATATATCGTAGTCAACCATGTGTCAGTTAAATTGATGCATTAAAAATGGGGGTCACAACGCTCGTTTAGCACCAGAGAAAACAAACATTGATTTCGCTGTGGAGCTTAGCTGAAGAATATCTTAAAATTCTGTGTATGTGCACGCACTCGTGCGCGCGGGTTTATGACCCGTAAATTGCCCGCAGTATTCTTGGCATAGGACTGGAACTAGCTTGCAAGTGAGGCTATTGGGGGGAGTCTTTTCAAATGCAAATGATATTAATCTCTTTTTAATGTATTCCCCCGCATGAGCCTCCATTACAAGCTAGTTCCAGTCCAATACCGAGAATACGAAAATGGTCCATTCAGTGGAATCGCCTTAAAGTAAAACTGCAGCTGTGCACATGTAAGTAGGTAAGAGGTGACAAGGGCAGGAAAATATTCAATCATAGAAGTCATGGGGCAAAAAATGGAAGCACCGATTCACAAAGAGCAATAGGCTTTGCTCCTGATTGGAGGAAACAAAAATAATCTCTCTGCTTTGATTGGTTAAAGGAAATCACACAAGAACACCACAAATGCATATAACCACAAGTACAAGTGTCTGGATGATTCAATCATTTCTTAAACAGAATTTCCCTTGAATAGAGATAACAAATGTCTGAAAAGCAGTCTGGGATTAGACTGCGAGCAGTCTCTCTTTTCCTCAAAAATCCGTGGGGAAGAACGCAAAACAAGAGAGCGTGCGAGCGTGACTGTAAGCGACTGTGAGCGTGACGTGCGAGCGGCGAGTGGCTTTGCCGCGAGCCGCTAGTCGCGCGGGCTTCTAGCGCTGGTCGCACGTCACGCTCACAGTCACACTTACGGTGAGGCTCAGGTGCTTACTTGTTTTGCGTTCTTCCTCGTGGATTTTCGAGGAAAAGAGAGACTGCGCGCAGTCTAGTCTGGGATAAATTGATGAAGCTGACTTTGCACTAGAAAGTGGGATAAAGTGAACTGGACTCCAGGATAAAGACAAGCCCTGGGTGGGGTCACTTCTCTTCTCTCAGAAGTATTCACTGTAAATGGATGTTTGGCAATATTCTAACATCCTAATCAGTGGTATTCCCTTAGGTTTGTAAGGTAATTGGGTTTTATCAACTGGGTTGATAATATGAATTGGCCATCATAAAGAGATTCAAAAGCTGACATTTCGAGCGTTAGAGTCACTCCAACAAAGGGCTAACGCTCGAAACGTCAGCTTTCAAATCTCTTTATGGTGGCCAATTCACATTATCAACCCAGTCAATAAAACCAAATTATCTTGTTATACTCCCCACCGATGCAGTACCACAGTTTCTTTAGAAATTTACCCCTCTATTCCTTAGGTTTGTACACTGCTGGCACCAATGAAACAACTAACTCTTCTGACTGAATGAACAGGCCCCACCTTGATGTATTGGGATTACGAGAATCAAGGCCAGAGGTCAGGTTATTAAACCCATTGCCACAACCTGCCACAACCATTCTCATTCACCCCCTCCCCACTTCTCCATTCTGTAAGCTGGCAAAACAGGCAATGTTGTGGGGCAGAGAGCAATGCATGCAGGTCTGTGCTCTAGAAGTGCCCGGGTGCCACAGGCGACTAACTTTACTTGCCTTTGGGTGACTGGAAAAAACTTACACACCCAGGATTTCATCGTTAGGAACCTTTGAGCTCTTCATAATTTTTCTTAGACCACAGCCTTGGTGTGATACACTAGCCAGGGGTGCTTTCTCATGTACCACATTTATGTTTACACTTTTTGCTCTCTCCCATTCTGTTAGTATTATACAAGTTCTGAGCAATATTACCTTTGAATTCGTTGCACCACAATGAAGTCTAGCCAGCCTTTTGATGTAAACATTCCTTGTGCTTGGCATGATAGGACCCGGAATTTCTCCATATTTTTGTAACTCTTTCCTGAGCTCACTATCGGAGAGTTTTTGAAGAGTCTCTGGAACAATTACAGAGTCATTCAAAACTGCAGCTGACTGGTCAAATACAGTGCTGCATTCCTTCCAGTCGTAGAAAATTGTCGTGTCACCAAGGTCTTCAGTTATTGAATCTGAGAGAGAAAGAATCTGTGCATTTAGACAGGAACTGGTAAATGACATAGAAGGAACATGAACTCATCTCAAGAATGCCAAGTTCATAATAAAACCTAAGAAGGAAACAGAGGCTAGGGATGATATTACAGCAAACAGGTGACCAAGGACAGCATTAAAAAGAAGCAATCATGGTAAACAGTTGAAATATTGGACCATATTTTAAGGAACATTGTAAGATAGATATTTTCACTAAATAATTTCAACATCATTAAAAGGAGTCACCTTATGGAGTTTTGAAATCTATATTTTTATCTGTTGAATGAGAAATTACATAAAGGATATTACATGGCCACACAGAGGTGCAAAATTTATCTTCGAGTGTTGAATATTTTTCAACACAAGAACACAAATTTCCTATCTCCAAGCAGCGACCATGTAATTTTCTGTTTATTGTGTAAAATATTCACAATATTTAACAACGTTTGTAGCAATTTTCTGACGATTTCCAACCACTTTCCGAAGATTTTCCAGAATTTGTCCAAAGACCAAACGAACATTTTCCGAAGATTTCCAAACATTTTTTGAAGATTACCAAAGATAACTGAGGATTGCTGAAGATGACTGAAGAAGATGATCTGAAGATGTTTCGATCATACACCAACAAATTTAAGTGTAGTTAAAAAGACAAAACAAAAATGTTATCAAAAATGATATCATTATCGTTTTTATCATTTTGTTACCACTTTTCTTTTTTTTTACCACTTGGTATACCACTAACTTTTATATCATAAAAGAACCTACAATGTGTTACATGTGTCACATGAAATCAAGGCTATATACAAGACTCTTTTCTGTTAGGGTCCAACCAGACCAAAAACGCCAAATAATGATTGATACAGGGTGTGGTATGATCAAGAAGACATGCTGCAGCATTGTCTCTTTTCTATCTCTTTTTGTCTTAAAAACCTTGTTCCATTCTCCTGGCCTGAAAGCTGACTGCAAGCAATCTAAGGCTGGATAGGTTAGCCATCCTAACCTATCCAGCCTTAGACTGCTTGTAGTCAACTTTCAGGCCAGGAGTATGGAACAAGGTCCTTAAGACAAAAAGAGATAAATAACATACTAAATAGTTTATGTTCAAGATTTGATATCAGTGGTTTAGGAAACTTGATCAGAGTTCTACATTGTAACTGAAGACAAGTAATTTTGGAATTGACCTTCATTATTGCCAGAATTGTTATTGTCAGATTACTCTCAACTTATTTTAGGCACCCACCATTCTCGTGAAAGCTCTGTTGTTCAAATGCCCTTTGTCCACTTGTCTCGTCTAAGGTTTGATCGTCCACAAAGCTAAATAAAAATTAATGGTCAAAACTGTAATGGCTGAAGTGTTATGCATACGATAAAATTTGGGTTATAATCGGCTTTGGGTGGGTTTTTAAAAGGGGGGGCTCATATCCAGGGAGAAGTGGGTGATCTTATATGCGGTATAAAAAGAAATAGCACTTCAAATGAGCAGATTAAACCAGTATCCAGCATTATAAAACCTAAGATGTTTTAAGTTGATGAGAGTAAAAAACACAAGCCACAAGTAAGGAAACAAATACACAAAGCAAAGAGGTCCTTGTATGAAGCTTCCTCATAATGGCAAATACCAGCCAGTGAGGTATACAATGCAGGGGGTTATAAATGGGGGATTATTTAAATGAGTTATAATGAAAGGTAAAATCTGCAGCAGCCCAAGTGGTCAACACTGCCAGAGCTTATCCCATTTTCTGTAAGCTGCCATTAAACAACTAGGGGTATGGGTGAGTCCATCCCTAGGTTACCTCCTCAACATTAAATTTTTCGGTGTCCATTTATAAAGCTGGCTGGAGAGAAGCATTAAATTTATGCAAGCTAAGTGTCCTGTTCACTTCTAATATATCAAAATAACCTGGCCAGGGCTGGAACCCAGACTGTTCAATCCAGAAGCCAGTGCACTAACACTAGGCTGCTTTGCCTCCCAGTTATAACATGTATGACTGGCAAATGCATTGAAGATGAGCTGGCAACTGAAACCGTGAAAAAGACTTTCAAAGACGACATCCAGGTGATTCCCCTTTCTTGAAATAATGTAGCCAGTTTCTTTGAAGCATAAAGAGGCTTAACAACAGCCCTGTAGATAGACACATTTTTACAGTGCTAGTAGGCTCAGTAAAGCAATTTTTAGACATCATACCTGTAACTAGAAATGCTGAGGTTGGTAAAGGAATCAACAACAGTATCATCAAGGCCACACATGGAAGAGTGACTAGCATTCCATGGATGCAGCTTTGGAAATGTCACAACTGTGCGATCAAGGATACTTTCATCGATTGCTGTGTGAAAGGATTCTGAAAACTCAGAATCATCATCAGTTCTTGTCTTTAAACAAACAGGCTGTTCAATTATTCCTGCATTTTGCACTTGAAGTGCATTTGCAGAGATGTGACTCTCTCCTGAACTCTCAAGTTCAAGCAGTAGTTTGATACATAGTGTATCCTCGGTAAAATCCAGGGCATTATTTCCCTCGTCATCAGTTTCACTGATGTTTCCGCCAGAGGCTGTCAAAATCTCTAAATTACGATATCTACCCCACAGGGCAGCCACATGGACAGGGGTCAACCCTTCAATGGATTTGACATTCGGATTACATTCAGCTCGCTTTACACACACTTCTAAGATGTTGGAAGCTTCCTGGCTTTCATGTCCAGATAAAAGGTGAAGAGCTGTGATGCCGTCGATTAGCCTGTCTGCTTTGGCACCTTTCAAACACAGATCTTTGGCAACACTAAAAAATAACACAGGATTAACTGGGGTGCGTTTCTTTTAGAAAATACAAGATTGGATTCTTAAATCTGACGACGGATTTTGCGTTTCTTTACTAAACAGATTTAAAATCCAAGATCTCTCAAATGATGGTGCGTCAAAGGAACCGAAAAATCTACTCTAGGCAAGGATTCTTCGGTTCCTTTGATGCACCATGATCCGAGAGATCTTGGACTTATCTGTCTAGTAAAGAAACGCAAAATCCGTTTTCGGATTCTTCCGGATTTAAGAATCCAATCTTATATTTTTTTTAAAGAAACGCACGTCTGCAGTTGTCAAGCTCAACTAAATATGACAGAAGCGATCTAGTTTACCTATAATTTTCCGCTTTGATCGAGTCATATAGCTCCCTATCCATAAAACTGCTGCAGGAGCTAAAATAAGACACACTTAGAACTTCTAAAAACGTTAAAACGGTAAAAATTAAAAGGCATGACAAGTAGATTGTGTCAACACCAAGGATGCCAGAGTTGATGTCGAAATTTCGCGCCGAAAAGAGGTCCCAGCATTCACTGCAGGTGGATCCGTCACGTAACGTAACGATGGATGACACCTCACACAACTACTGACAACCTGACCAAAAAGCATATATTTTTTTCACTTGGAAAAAATATTTCAAATTCATAATAAGTAACCTTAACCAGGCCTCAAGGAAACTTGAAAATTCAGTTTGAAAGAATTTCAAACAACAAACGCGATTGTTGGTACTTGCGTGACAAACTGTGACATCGTCTCGTGGGAAACTGGGCTACAACCGACTTCGAAAGGAACGCCTGTCGCAAAATGTGAGAAGTGTTTATGTTTCTCAATCATTTGCGATCCTAAATGTCGTTGTTTTCAACTTTTTGCTCATTTTTGGGACTCCTTATTGCTTTTACGAGCGCTTTCTCTCCTCCGAAGTATTCTACATGTATCAGCAAAGATTTTGGACACGGAGGAACTGTTTGTGTCTGCTCGGAAAAGGACTGCGACTCGTTCAGCGAAGGAAGTCCTCTCTCGACGAAAGAATATGCAGTTTACACGAGCAGGAAAGCTGGAGATCGTTTCCGCTTGACGACAGCAAGGTTAAATAATAGTTTAAATTTGAAATCAAAGCAAACTGGAGTACAGTTGATCGTGAATTCAAGCGTTACATTTCAAAAGATACTTGGCTTTGGAGGCGCATTCACAGGTATGTGGAACTCATACGTGAACCTAAAAATTTTGAGTTACTGATCATGAAGATCAACGATTCCAAGTGGTTCAGTTAGGCCAGTTGGGAAGAACTGTAGAATCGGCACGAGGAAAAAGAATGGAATGTAATTTCTAATAGTGTGCTATCATTGAACAGTTCCAGAAAATACCCATACTCCTCTCACAGAGGGTATTGGAATTTCATGGGGGTGGGAGGTTCTGTAAGACCAAAAACTTTAAATGTATGAAGCTTAATTGGAATTCCAGAGGGGTGGGGGTCTTATAAAAACTTTCTTCCATGGGGAGGTATATAGTTATTTTTTGGAACTGTACATTTGCATGTAGTCAATAACAATTTGTTTGCTTCCTTTTTTGGTTCCTCAGATGCTGCCACTATTAATATTCAAAATATCAGCACAACCTTGAAGCAGAAACTCCTTTCTTCATATTACTCAGTGGAAGGTATAGAATACGCTATTGGTCGCATCCCCATGGCCAGTTGTGATTTTTCCACAAGACCATACTCCTACAATGACAATGTCGGTGACCTAGAGATGGCCAACTTTAGCCTTGCAGAGGAAGACTTGAATTTTAAAATCCCACTGATATTAACGGCAATGAAGACAAGTAAGAGAAATATCACATTTTTTGGAAGTCCATGGTCCGCCCCTGCGTGGATGAAAACAAATGACAAGATGACTGGGTTTGGTCAATTGAAAGGCAATGCAGGTGATAAATACCACAAAGCCTGGGCTTTATACTTTGCTAAGTTCGTTGAGGCCTACAACGACAAAGGAGTAAAGATCTGGGCAGTTACAGTGCAAAATGAACCTTCAGATGGATTTATTCCATTGTAAGATTCTGCAGCTTTAAATTTTATAAATCAATTAATTTCCTCTATGGCAGATTATGAGAGAATGAATAAAGGAGTAATTGGGGTAATTATATATATAATTTAAAAAGCTAATTGTTAGATTGTGAGGTTAATTCATATTGAAAACAGTTCTGGAGCAAAACTAGAAATTCATTTCATTATAAAAATATCGAGAATACTATTTGCAAATATTTCAGCTGCTAGACTTTCCTGTTACAGTGCCTTCCTCGACCAGTGGGAATCAATGGGTACTGGCAAAGCTAATGCTAATGTTGCAGGTAACACTGCAATGGACTAACATCCTACCCAGGGGGGTAGAACTACTCTAGTTGCTTCATGCTATGTAAACCAGAGATAAGGCCTGATGGTCCACTGGATTTGAACACAGACTATACTCTTACAATATTTTTGAAAAGAATGTTTCTTTTAAATTAAATAAATGTAGTTAGCTAAGTGCAGTATCCCTTAAATCGTGTAACCTACCTTCTGCACATTTTATTGTTACTTTAGGAAAACTCACAAAATAAGTTTCTCATGCACTTATACAGAAACAGCCATATTATTTGTTTAAAATATTGCCTCTCTTAAAAAAAGTCTGTCCTATTTTCTTATTTTCTTTTGTGCATGTGACAGTTTTAGTTTCCAGTGCATGGGATACACAGCTGAAATGGAAAGAGACTTCATCAAAGAGGACTTGGGTCCAATGTTGTCACTGCGAGGTCATGCTGATGTGAAAATCATTATGCTTGATGATTCGCGACTTTTCTTGCCATCCTGGGTAGACACCATTCTCAGTGATCCAGGGGCAGCTAAGTATGTTGCTGGAATTGGCGTCCACTGGTATGAGGACAAGTACATGCCTGCTAAAGTTCTCACTGATGCTCACAACAGGTGATTTCATGCTTTTCAATCATATAATTATGCTAAGTCAGTATTTTAAGAACCCCTCTTGAACCTTGTTAGCGCATTACAATTCATACAATTTTATTGCACCCACATACTGAACCCAGAAGCTGTAAAGCTGGACAGGTTCGTCTTGTCCTTTACATGTAGCAACTCAATTAATATTTGCATGTATAATTTAGAACATTTACCTTGACACTTTTTTTTTACGATGTTCTGAGAAAATTTAGTTCAACAATTGAACTACAGTTGGACTCGGGTATTTCGAACTCAGTTATTTCGAATTCCCCATTACTTCAAACTCAAAACCATTTTCCTTGGATTCGTTTTTCAGTTAATTACTATCAGCTGTAATTTTAAACTCCCGCTATTTCGAACACCTGCTATTTTGAACTATTTTTCAATTCTCCTGAGAGTGGGAAATAATGAGGCTACAGGCCAAGTCCAGTTTGGTAGTCAGAGAATTGAAGTAATAATTAAAATTACATTATTGCATGTGGACTTACTTTGAATGTCCATATACACTGTGCAGAATGAACAAATAATCATACAAGCTCGCTAGGATTGAAAAATGGGAAAGTGGGCTATTGCCAATAATAGAATGTTCAGCTCTTGGCTACTTGGCCCTTGTAGCCAAATTCTTTCCATATTTGACCTGACTTTATTCAGTTATTTAGTTCACATTTATACCATATGATATTTAGTGTTTTGTGTTTCTTTCTTGTACAGATTTCCTGATCATTTCATTCTTGCCACTGAAGCCTGTGCTGATCCCCAGACCTCCAAACCGCCAAGAGTCAGTCTAGGGGACTGGTCGAGAGGAAATCAGTATAGCCATAGCATCATTGAGGTATTTGATATACAGTTACTGTTAGTAATAAATGTTTTTTTTTTTCCTGTGGCAAAAATTGCCAAAGTTTCAAGTCCCTCCAAAATGGGTAATAAATCTAAGTCAGTCAATGTAAGTTGGGGAGCAATCTCGTCTCTAGAGGTTGTAGTCTCCTTCGCAGCCGTTTTTTGGGGATGTCACGCAACGTTGCGTGACATCCCAAAAAACGGCTGCGAAGGAGACTATAGAGGTTGCGACCGTTGTGGTGGTCTAGCATCATTGACGTGGCGAGAGAGCAAATCACCACTTGAGTTATAAAATATTTTAGGCCCATCCACACTACGCCGGCGGAGGAATTTGAAAACGGAGCTTTCACTCTGAAAACACATCAAATGTTTTCCGTACACACTACGCCGGACGAATTTAAAACCGCAACAGTCACCGGTCATTTTGGATCTGTGTTTGAGGAAAACTCAGTCAGAGAAATCACACGATTTTCGTGACGCCATCGTTTTCGAAATGCTCCCTTTTCAACATGTTTTCCGTCCACACGAAAACGAAAAGCCGGCTTTTTCAAATTCCTCCGGTTTGAAGAGCGTTTTCGAAAAGCTTCGTTTTCGTGACGGATAAGTGTGGACGGTAGGCCTAACCGTAGTAATAATTTCAGCGGTGTTTTCAAATTTCTCCGGCGTAGTGTGGACGCTGCCTTATAGGTATACCTCTGACTTACCTTTTCTTCTCGGTCTCTGCTGTAAGTATTACTTACAGACCGTTGTTTTGTCCCTTTTGATTATTTCCAAGTTGTATTTGAATGGTATTACCTGTTATTATCATGTCGAATCATGCATAAACCCGAGGGAAAAAAAAGGGGATCAGTAACTTACAGCAGGGCCCACAAAAATTTGAGGTTAGTAGTACATTTGGGTAAAAGCGGTATCCGGTCATTTCGCCCCATGGTCATTTCGCCCCCAGTCATTTCGCCCCAACCAAAAGTCACTTCGCTCCATAATCGAAGTCACTTCGCTCCATACAAGAGTTACTTCGCTCCATACAGAAGTCATTTCGCTCCATGATATAATTAAAGTGCATATATTCTTACAAGATTGTCTTTATTTGCCTAGCTGATGTTATAATGGTCCCATTTACAAATACGATCTTGATGACATGTTTGTAATTGCTAGTTTCACTCGCCCTAATCTCTCTCCGTCCCCCACGCTATGCCGATGTTGTTGATGCGCTCGTTGGTAGCCTGCAGAGCAGGCGAGATTTTTTCGAGCGAGCGCTCACATCGTAAAAAGTTTAGCCGCCATCTTGAATTTTTCACGCAGTGGAAGACTGGGGAGAGAAAGAAAGTTTTACCAAGGGGGTGAATGATAGGCAAGAGGAAGGATAGGGGAGGGGTGGAGCTCATTTTTCCCCTCCCCCATCCCCCACCGTCTAACATGGCGGTCTAACATGGCAGTCTAAAAAGGCGGTCGCAAGGTTGTGACGCTCACTCGCCCCAATAAGACGCCTGCACTGCAGGCTAGCTCGTTGGTAATTCGCGCTCGTTTATCGATGGCCGATCGAATTTCAGAAACTGTAACCCTGTAGAGAACTTAAAATGCGACCGAGGTCTTGGCGTGGTTTAAGTGCGATTGAGTCTAAATATCTTTGTTTGATTACGCGCGTTGTTTAGCATTCACTTGTAGCACTTACATAGCAACAAGGTCAAACAAAGTCCGTTGATCGATCGATGGCCGATCGTATTTGAAGAACTTTGAAAACCATCCAACGACTTTTACCCTGTAAAGTTTCACCCGCCTGTAAAACCAACGCCCACAACCACCCAGCAGACCCTGGAACAGCAGTATCTGCCGCAATAACAGCAACAGTTAAGGCCAAAGCTGCAGCAGATATCTTCAGACCAGCCTCTGCCATCGTCGAGGAAGTTCTGCTAGACCAAATGACCGATGGACCCTGCTCAGGTTTACCCTGGCCAGAGTATATCGCCCGAGCTGCCAACAGAAAGCGTTAGCAGCTACGACCGAAAGACCCGCTTGATCTAGACTTCGAGTTAGAGGAAGGCCACATCCCTGACGGTTTCTTCCGCTCCGACGTTAAAGTGCGTGGTCGTTGCCACCTGATATTCGCCACTGATCAGCAGCTCCAGTTCCTGGCCCGTGCAAAGAGCTGGTACATTGACGGCACCTTCAAGCAGTGCAGACAACCTTTCACCTAGCTCACAAGTTGCGCTGTTATTCGTCCTTATGTCGGGGAAGAAGAAGAACGACTACTTCAAAGTCTTCAAGCAGCTTCCGGAGATCCTGCCATCAGCCCCAGCCGCAGAGCAGGTCACCTTAGACTTCGAGAGAGCAGTGTGGGAAGCCCTGAGAAAAGCCCTGCAGATCCGCCTTGTGTCTGACAGGAAACTCAAAAGAATCCAACGACGCAAGTACGGCGAGCTCCAGACCAAACTGTTTGACTTGTGGGACGAATACGAGGCCAACGAACGGTCAGCCAAGCGGTTGCTGAAAGCCTGCTCTTACCTGAATGCACCGAGGGACTAGGCGGAGAAACCAAACAAACAAAAAAACAAACGGCTCGGGAGACCATTTCAAATCACGAGGAATGGGTTCAAATGACTGACATAGACGTCAAAGGCAAAACGGGTTAATTCCAGATTGCTGCATAGTACAAGTGTAGTTTACTTCTCTGAGTGTGCTTGTGCGCGTTTTTTTTTTTTTTTTTTTTTTTTTTTTTTTTCGCTTTTTCTGTCTTCCTTTGCTTTTGCGCGTCTGCGCGTTTAGCTTTGCTTAACCACTTTTTATCCTAAATTATGATCATTTTGTGTGATGTTGACAGCATTTATATTCCTTTGCTAAGTCTTAGGTATCTTTGCTAAGTCTTAGGTAGTTCTTTACATAAGCCTTATTGGTTTCCCCGGGAATCCTTGCTTTATACATTGAAAGTTTGTAAATATATTTATAAATTAAATGCCAAAAAAATAAAACCAACAAAGCCAACATGTCTTAATACATGTGGTCATGTCTTTAACAAAGGAAATGTATTTCGCGTTTATTTGCAGTGACAGTTAAGAAAACTTGGCGAAAAAATCACAAGACATTTTGGCGACAAAAACAGCTTCAAATTTTTAGTGGATCTCTCAGTAGAAATATCCGGCCCGCTGAATTGACCAATGACGACGCGGAAATACAGCTGCAGAGAAAGCAATTGAAAAAAACTGCTAATGATACCGACCCTTACTTAATTGATGCTAAGATAAATTGGCCAGTTTTTATGTCAACAAATTTCATTTTCTAAATAAATAGTCTCGACTTAATTGTCGTACTGGCTTTTCCTCGAGAGGTCGCTGTCAGTGAGAAGCTCTAAATCTTTTGGCAATTTTTTTTTTTTATTTTACTTTGAGATTTCTCAGTTAAACATCGAACGTCTTTTCGGTAAAAGCAACTGAATTACAGCATTCCACGTATTTCACGTATGTTCACATATTTGTCAGCTATCTGAATGAACTGCTTATGACTGCATGTTTCAAGACTACACTTTTTTTTTGCTTGCGATGTCGGCGGAAGATTGCTTTTACCTAATTAGATTTCCCTCTAAGTTATCGAGGATCAGAAAACACATACTTATGTAAGTAAATAGTGAAATGATTAAATTTCACCAACGTATTGGTAGCATGTTAGTTCAGGAGATATCGATTCCTTTGCAACACCTTTTCATGATTAAGTTAAATTACCTGGAGAAAGGAAAGCCCATCGCCTGATTTCGATCGAAAATGGCAGGCGATTCAATCTCTTATGTCATCAATGCTGCGATGAACATTCCGCTTTCGTTGCTTGCAGTAGCTGGAAATTCACTGATTCTCGTCTCCTTTGTTAAGAACCCGTCTCTCATTTCACCATCCAATATTATTTTGATCAGCCTAGCATTGTCCGATCTTTGTGTTGGACTTGTCGTTCAACCGATGTACATTGCATGGAGACTTAACCAGTTTGACTCCATCAACGAAACCCGGAGGCAAGACATTCTCTTTTTAGTGACGGTGTTTTTATCTGCCATCTTGTGTATGTTTTCGCTATTGACAGTCACTGTCCTCAGCGCAGACAGATACCTTGCCCTACGTCTTCATTTGCGATACAACGAGTTCATTACAGAGCGACGCATGTATTGCTTCCTTGGTCTCCTTAGCGTGGGGTCAGTCGCCATATGCTCAGTGACTTTGTTCTTTCAAGCATACGATGAGTTCTTGGGATCATTCACCGCTATCGCTTGCTTTGTAGTAAACGCAGTGTTGTACTTGAAGATTTATCGCGTCGTGCAACGCCACAAGAGACAAATCAACGGACTACAATCGGGCCGAAGACTTGTAAACATCTTGCGATTCAGAACCTCGTCACTGGCTATGTTCTATGTGTATCTTATTTTTCTTTTGTGTTATCTTCCATACACCTCGCTAGCTATCTTATATCCACTGTTCAGAAGCAATACTTCTGTTAAAATTGCATTTGAAGCTTCTTGGACATTGGTCTACATGAATTCCGCTTTGAATCCCATGCTTTATTCTTGGCGACTTAAGAGAATTCGCATGGCTGTTACGGATATCTTATGCAGACTTTGCAGAAAAAAATTACTTCCCCGTACCGAAGAAACTAACAGGGGCGCAAGCCAAGCAATACCATCTTAATCATTTTATTTGCTTTCAAAGAAAAACATGTCTGATGTGTAGTTTTTATAATAGTAAACAAGATTAATAAAACGAAAATGGCTTGTATGTTCACAAAGTAACTTGAAACTGATTCATTTAGGGTTCTTTCCATTTCCGCCCGGTCAGAGACCAGTAGCAGGGACGTAGCCAGGATTTTTCAAAGGGGGGATCACACTGTGTGAAAGTGAGGGTACTCACCATGAAACATACTAGCAAAAGTATGGCTCAGTGACATAACAACACAAGTTGACGAGGCTTACTCAACACAACAACTTTATTCTCTAAGCATCTTGGGTAATACAACAGCTTAACACAACTTCCGGTTACGAATATATTACACTGCTTTCCCCCAGATTTTCAGGATGCACTTATACCCAAGACATAGTGATAACCTACAGTTACAGGTTAAGTTTAACAACTGGTTTTCTAATCCTTTGAGATCTTCGGAAAACTGTAGGTGGACTACTTACAACTAAAGGAGATACAACAGTATCCTCGTTTTCAGGCAGATCTACATGTGGTTCAGAAGTACTATCGAGAGGATTCACATTATCATCATTTATTTTCTGACCACTTGATTCAGGCACCACGACATCTGGCTCACTGACATCATCTAGTACATTATCATGTGCTCTTATCATGTGATCAGTGTGCACATATCTGGTTTTGTGTCCTGTCCTAACTACATAGGTCTGGGCCCACAAACTTTAATTATAGTGCCTGGAATCCACTTATCAGTCTTAGAATTAGCCCTCGAGTTTCGTACCCGCACCCTGTCATTTCTTACAAAGGATCTTTCCCTCTTACATTTCAAATCCCTATACATTTTCTGTTTCTCTTGCTTATTCTCTACAACTTGTGCCAGATTAGGCTTAATCAGACTTAATCTTGTTCTTAGGCAACGCTTCACCATCAACTCAGCGGGGGTCACGCCAGTTGTACTGTGAGGGGTTGTGCGATACCGAAATAGAAAATTAGCAAGTCTGTGTTTCAAAGGGATGCCCTTTTCACCCTCAAGCACTTGTTTAACTAAAGCATCCTTAACAACTCTCACAGACCTCTCCGCTGCCCCATTAGATTGAGGGTGATAGGGTGGAACCAACGTGTGCTTGATGCCGTTTTTGCGCATGAATTCGGCAAATTCAATGGACGTAAACTGTGGTCCGTTGTCAGACACCACCTCTTCAGGTAAACCATGAGTAGCAAAAATTAAACGGAGCTCATCAATAGTCCGTTCAGTAGTTGTAGAGCTCATATGTTTCACTTCAATCCACTTTGAGTGGCTATCGATTACTACAAGGAAGTAATCATTACCCTTCTGACAGAAATCAATATGGATCCGTTGAAATGGTCTAGTTGGCCACTTCCATGGGATCAGGGGTGCACTGGGTGGGGCATTTCTAACATTTTGGCATACTGTACATACTCTCACTGCTTCCTCGATTTCCTGATCCATTTTTGGCCACCACATGCATGTACGAGCAATTGCTTTCATACCACATATACCAGGGTGTTCCCAATGCAACTGCCCCAGCATTTTGGCTCCAAAGATTGGTGGAATAATCACCCTACAGCCCCAAAGGACACAATCCTGTTCACAGGACAGCTCATTTCTTCTATTATGATAGGGTTTGAGGGTCTCATCAGGACACCCCTCTGGCCAACCTGACATCACAAATTGATGTACCTTACCAAGTACAGGATCTACAAGGGTTGCCTTTCCTATATCTTCTGCAGTGATTGGAAAATCATCATCAATTACCCTCACACTGTAGACCACACCCTCACTTCCCACTGTGGAGTCCTCATGTGGTAGCCTTGAGAGAGCATCACAGTTGGCATGGTCTTCAGATCTTTTGTATTCAATCTCATAGTCATATGCCGAAAGTACTAGAGCCCACCTCTGCATTCGAGCTGCTGCTAGTGTGGGGATAGCGGATTTTGGATTGAAAATTGCCAACAATGGTTTGTGATCAGTGATCAGGGTAAATTTACGCCCATACAAAAACTGGTGAAATTTTTTTACACCAAAAACAATTGATAATGCTTCACGCTCAATTTGTGCATAGTTCTTTTCACTTGAACTCAGTGTCCGAGAGGCATAGGCTATTGGCCTCTCCTGGCCATCATCCATCACATGGCTAATAACTGCTCCAATTCCATAGCTGGACGCATCACAAGCAAGTCTCAGTTCACGGTCCCCATCATAATGCACCAACAGTGCATCACTGGTGAGACCTTGTTTACAAGCTTCGTATGCTTGCTGACACTCTTTTGTCCATGTCCACTGGACACCCTTTTTGAGGAGCTCATGTAATGGTGCTAGTGTGGTTGCTAAACCTGGTAGAAATGGGTGATAGTACTGGACCATGCCCAAAAAAGATCTCAACTCACTGACGTTTTGTGGTACTGGTGCCCTTTTTACAGCATCCACTTTTTCCTCAACTGGATGCAAACCTTCAGCATCTATCTTCAAACCCAAATAGACAACTTCCCTCTTCAGAAATTCACACTTTGCCATCTTCAAATGCAGGTTATATTTATGCAACCTCTCCAATACCTCAGCCAGGATTTTGATATTCTCCTGCCAACTGACACCACCAATAAGAATGTCATCCTGCTTACACACACATTTTTCTACTCCTTGCAAAATCATATCCATTTTAGCTTGGAATATTTTAGGTGCTGATTTAACCCCATATGGTAATTTGGTGTAGGAATAGAGTCCCTTGTGTGTGCTAATTGTCAGGTACTCACGACTTGCTTTATCAACACTTAGCTGAGCATATGCATGCGACAAATCAAGTTTGCTGAAACATTTTGATCCCAAGAGGGCAGCATACAAGTCCTGTTGGGTGGGAAGGGGATACTGCTCATCTTCAACAGCTGAGTTGATGGTTACTTTGTAGTCCCCACAAATTCTAACCGATTTGTCAGCCTTTGGCACAACTACTATTGGGCTTGCCCAGTCTGATCTGTCAGTTTTAACAATTACCCCATTTTTCTCCAACTTATCCAACTCCTTTTCAACTTCATCTTTTAGTGCATATGGAACCCTACGTGGCTTAATAAATATGGGCTTTGCACCATCTTTCATGGTGATGTGTGCTTCCAACCCTTTCATGCCCTCATAGCTATCTTTGAACAACTCACTGTGTTTAACTAGTAATCCATCAAGTTGACTTTTGGCACTTTCCAACTCGGATCTTGTTAAACTAAATATTTCACCCCACTCAAGCCTTATATGGTTTAACCAATTTCTTCCCAGCAAAGTAGGCTTCTTCTCATAATCAGCTACAATAATTGGCAATGTATATTCATGGCCCTTGTACACTACATCACACAGCATTTCACCACACACTGTAAGGGTTTCACCCATATAGGTTTTCAATTGAACTTTTGACGGACGAAGTGGAAAATTACTGAATTTCTGAGAATGTGTGCTCTTACTCATTATTGAGTAATCAGCTGCAGTGTCTACTTCCATTGCACATGGTGAACCATTTATGGTCATTTCTACAGTATAACTTTTGTTGGTAGGATTATCTGTACCAACTGCATACATGGAATAAATACCTAACTCATCATTATCATCACAACCTTCTGTGTTTGATTCTAAGACACTATGAACAGTACCTTTAGCTCCTGGTTGTTTTGTTTTCATGCCAGACTCAACATCTTTACTGCGACAAACTGATGCAAGGTGACCTACTTTGCTACATTTGTAGCATTTTGCTGACTTAAATTTACACTTAGGTGCAGCATGCTTACCACCACACCGGTAACATGAGGGTTCCTTAGTGTTTACAGTTTCCAGTTTATTTACTATGCCTTGGCTGTCATCACTTGCACTGACAGGACGGAATTCTTGGGTGTTCTTCTCTGCCATTTCCATTGACTTTGCAATCTGGCACGCTTTCCCAAAAGAAAGATCCTCGGTGTTCAAAAGTTTATTCTGTATTTTGGGATTGTTCAATCCGCACACAAAACGGTCTCTCAGAGCTCGGTTGAGAAACTCTCCATAGTTACAATGAATCGATAACTTCTTCAAGGCCACAATAAAGTCACTGATGGATTCGTCTTGTTTTTGATAGCGAGTTCCAAAATGAAAACTCTCTGCTATCTCCAATGGCGCTGGATTGTAATGTTTCTCCAATGCTTTGATAATGTCCGCAAAAGGAGTGTCTTTTGGTTTCACTGGTGCCAGCAGATTGCTCAGGATAGAATATGCTTCGGGTCCAATCTCAGTCAGAAAGATAGCACGTTTTCTATTTGCAACTGCGAGATTGGCTTCCTCTTTACCCTCGCCTGTTTCTTCTATGATATTATTTGCCATGAAGAACATTTCCATTCTTTCCACATAGGAACGACAAGTCTCTCGCTCAGGGCTGAACTCGCCGACACGACCAAACAATCCAATTCCCGCCATTTTGATAGCACGTGCTCAAACTTTGATCAAGTTGCCTCGGTCGAAAACAAACCTTTTTCCTCACACAGAGAAAATCAAAACTTCACTGGATTTCTCATGCGTCTTCGTGCATGTAGAGTATCCCATTCTCGTCGCCAAAATGAAACATACTAGCAAAAGTATGGCTCAGTGACATGACAACACAAGTTGACGAGGCTTGCTCAACACAACAACTTTATTCTCTAAGCATCTTGGGTAATACAACAGCTTAACACAACTTCCGGTTACGAATATATTTCACACGAGAATGTCATGTCGTTTTCGCCACCTGTTGTATGTTGTTTGCTTAAAAGCGGGGTCACAGGCACCCCAGCACACCCCCCCCCCCCCTCCCCTAGCTATGCCCCTGCAGTGGAACTAACCAAAGAAAAATGGAACGACATTATCCGATCGAACCAGACTAACCGAGAGGAGTGGTTGTTACAGTTTTCTATCCCTTTCAATCTCCCACATACGTGAAATCTACTGATTAATCTACTTAATGTCACCGGTTTGGAACTTCGGTCCGACCGATTACCGCCAGGGGTGGTTTCGAATACTCCGGCAGGACCGAACCTTTCCATTTGACTTCCAACTGAAATTTCCTAAATTTTTGGCGTAATGGAAAGCACCATGAATCTACATCCACTTTGTTTGTCGTTGATATTTTAAATAATCATCCGGGGATGATTTAGGCGTCGTCCACACTACGCCGGCGGAGGAATTTGAAAACGGAGGTTTCACTCTGAAAACGCGTCAAATGTTTTCCGTCCACACTACACCGGAGAAATTTGAAAACGCATCAATTACCAGTCGTTTTGCATTTGTGTTTGAGTAAAACTCGGGGACGGCAATATCATGACTATCGTAACCTCATCGTTTTCGAAGAGCTTCGTTTCAAAATGTTTTCTGCCCACACTAAAACGCAAAGCCGGCGTTTTCAAAGTCCTCCGGTTTGAAGAGCATTTTCGAAAAGCTCCGTTTTCGTGACCTATTTAAGTGGACTGTAGGCGTAACCGGAGAAATAAAGCTGCGTCACGTAATCAGGTATCAACCATACTATGTGATGAATTTAAAGTTCGCAACAATCCTATGGACCAGGATGAAGATTTTACAGATAATTACCTCGAATGCCGACATAAAAGTGGCCATTTGGGGTTTTAAATGGCCGATTTGCAGTGGATATTAACCAAAGAAAATAAAACATTCATACAGTCTCACATATTACGTTTTGCAATAAACTAGAAGTCTTAAAAGCAATTGGGAGTTGTGACCTAGAACTGTTTGAAGTTAACTAACAATATTTTACTTTTAAAACCTGAATCGTCTTTTAGGACCTATCCAACTGGTCTGTAGGGTGGGTGGACTGGAACCTAGCTCTTAACATGGAAGGAGGACCCAACTGGGTGAAGAACTTTGTTGATTCACCAATCATTGTTGATGCACAGAATGGAGTATTTTACAAGCAGGTACACTGCCCATGTCCTAAAAATAAATTTCCAAGATGAAGAGAGTGCTGTAATATTTATACTTTTTGAGGTGGAAATTTCACTTCTGGACTAAAGTGCAGTTTATTGTTGTTACCCATTAATTAAGGAAAAAATCCCTGACATTTCATTGACCAGGAAATAATTTTTTCTGACCATAATAAGGCATATGATGGGGAACAAATTCAACTTACCCTTTAAATTTTAAGGTGTCAATACAGAAAATAGTTAGCTGTAATATTTTCGTTTTTCACAACTCTCATTATCAAAACCTAAAGTAAACTCAAATGAAAATTCCTCAACTCAGGGAAGCAGCTTTAGTTTGTGTTTCTCCAAAACAGCTAAAAAATTCTCCAAGTTTTTTTGTGGCCTCTACTTTTTCCTGACATGTGGCAACCCTTCAACATTTCTCGAGATCATAATATCACAACTGGAAACTATGATACAAAAAATATGGAATGGTGCCCATAGTGCATGTTTTTTTTTTTTTTGTGTAAAATTGGCCACTTGGGACAAGAATACCAACACACCAAACATACATTGAGATCAATTACTCAAATCCACACATACACACACACAAAAAAAACACAACACAACAAAATCATATTAAATGTCTTGTTCTATTTGCAGCCAATGTTTTATCATCTTGGTCACTTCAGCAAGTTTGTGCCTCCAGGCTCACAGAGAATAGAAGTGAAAGCAAGTGAAGAGTCTGCACTTCAATTCATTGGGTTCATTACTCCTGATTCTGTGACGGTTGTTATTGTCCTCAACACAGAAGACCAAGAAATTGCTCTGCAAATTCATTCTGAAGATGGTGTGATCAATGAGGCTGTTCCACCATCTTCCATTCAGACCTATATCTGGTAAACCCAGCCACAGGGTTCAAATAGCCTGTGTCATAGACAGTCTAAACCGCCGGTATAGGAGATTTTGTGACACATCCAGCTGCAACCCAGACTAGGTTCAAACGGTGTGCCAAGTTTTGTATGGAGAGTTTTGAAACTCTTAATGAGCCCTGAAGCCAGACCAAGAAATTTGTAATAGATTTAGGGATGACATATATTCAATTGAACCACGAATGTAATGTAGGATTATGGGGAAAGCAATGCTCGTAGGGAGCCAGATTATTATTGATTTGGAAAAAAATAGTTAGCCAGCTTGCACTGGTATATTGAGAAGATTATGCAGGCCTTGAGCACTGCTTAAAAGTTTTTGTGATGGTACAGTTACATGTTTATATATGAAGGATGTTCTGATCTACATTGTGTTTTGTCAGTCAAAGATGTTGTATGTATTGTGGGCAGCTTAAAAATTTCTATTTTTTTTTAATTAAGAGTTTCTGCACTGTCAAGAGCCCAGCCCATCAGGTCTTTGCTCATCAGGTTCTGAGAGTTCATTGTCATTATCACTGGTAGACAAATCAGATGTAGTGCTGTTAGTAGCAAGTGCAGATTCTTGCAAGCTGGCACTTTCTGTTGTTTCTTCATTTTTGCCTCCCTTTTCAAGGTGCCTAAAGAAGGTTCCTGTAAGAACTGTAAATAAACAATAAATATAAACACTTGAATTGAGATAGCAATAATTATTTATTGTGTGACTAAAAAAGAGTAGTCTAAGCATTGCCATACTCTAGAAGAATTATTACTTTGAGGTAAAATTATCTGGCATAATTATATTAAAATTATTATGACATTTTGTATGGTTTACATTGAAAATCAACGTTGAAAATTATTTATAATAAAATTCATAAAAATGATCATTGAAATCAACTTTATGTCTCAATCTTCGTTCCTAATCTAAGATTTGTATTGAATCTAAGACTTGGGCTACACAGAAATTACAGTAATAACACCGTGCACTGTCAGCTTACTTCTTTGTCTTTCGGTCACAGCTTTTATCTCTTGCTGTAACATACTGTCTTCTGAGGCTCTCTGTGCTGGAGTTGGTTCAGATCTTAAACACACAATAATGCAGTTGTTCAGATGTATTCTTACACACATGCATATAGCAGGATGGTCTCAGTGAAAATAGAAAATTCAGACTTCTATAAACATTATAGTCCTTACCATTTGGGCACGGGGGTGGGGGGAGGGGGGAGACCTCAACATTTTTTACAGGACTATGTCAAACAGTATGTTAGTGATGATGCGAACCTCTTTTCTATCAGTTTTGATGTATTTATGACAGGAATTTATCTCGCAATTGGCAGTGAAAAACAAGTCAAACCTTTGCTGTTCCTGTACCTCTGGTATGTCATTTTTACACAACAAGTAAAACCAAAAGACTCCCCTCCCCGCCTCCAGAAAAAAAGTTCTCCTTGAAATTAGCCATGAACTGAATTTGATGTTAAAATCTGCAGCATTTTGAACTCAAAAATAAAAATCAACAGCATCATCAACTCAAAACTAAACTGAACTAGGTACGCCCCGTACACTGGGCAGTGTTTGTGATATACCATACACTGCTGCTTATAAGCCCCCTGCTAAGCCCCCCCCCCCTGATAATAGGCCAATCCACCTGTAAACCAAAAAATGCATCTGCTTATAAGTCCCCCCAAGATATAAGCCACCCCTCTAGCTTTCCTTGTTTTGAGTTTGTTTTATTATGATGTCTTAAAGCTTAATTACCAGTAAATGAAAAACCTATTTCAACCATGTGGAGCTATGGCTCATTGCAAAACAGTTTTTTTTAAAATTTTGGTTATAATTTTGGATATAAGCCTCCTTGGATATAAGCCCCTCCACTTATAAGCTCATCTAAAAGCTCTTACGATGTTGTATAAGCCCAGGGCTTGAAAGTGGCAGTTTATGGGTTATTGACCAACAGGAGGTCAAGATGGCTGCATATTGCCCACAACTTTTTGGTGTGTGTTTATGAACCAATAAGCAGTAAATCAATGTCCAGCCACCTCGACCAAACAAGTTTGAAAATGGTTAACAAAGCACGATGATGCATTGGTTGTATGTTGGCCGACAGTGTAGTGTCGAACCACAAAAGTACATGTAAGCCACAAAAGGCAGCCACGAAGGCGAAAGACAACAGTACACACAGTACAGGTTTCAACACTATCATCCCGCACTAGTACTACCCCAAATGTATATTTTTACATGTACAACCACTGTCCAAATGTACTGCAGACAGTTATGAAAGGGGTGTTCTAAATTGAATCATTACAGTGACACTGTATGGTTTCTTACTTTGCCACTATATCTTGGGCCTGTCCACATTTTTCACACACCTTGGCTTCCTGCGCACATCTACTGCACACAGTGTGATAAGCATGCTTTATGACCTTCTGCTCGCATCTCACACTGAAAACATATTTTTAAAATGATATAGTCAATCAAGCCTGTTTTGATCAAGCACCTATCGATCAGGGATAACATGAAAACACTGACCCCTGGTCCGCGGACCCCCACTATGGACCGGATCCATAGACTACCCATGTACTGGTCCACGGACTACCCCTACTGACCCCCTCTACGGAACCCCCCAAAATAGTGGTGAAATAAGAAATATTTCACTAATGTGTTGTCTAATAGATTACTCATATCAGAGAAATTTCGAGTGTTACACTGTGAAAATGTAATTAACAGCCCCCAACCCCCCCCCCCTCTCCCCCCCAAAAAATGCCGTAAAGCTGTTTTCAGGGTAAGGAGATGCCGATGACAAAAGGAAGGAAAGTTATTAACTTTCATTTGTGGCTCAATCGGGCTATGGGAGGTATGTTGTTAGGTTGTTTAAGCTTGTTTGTATCTATAATTCCACTGAGCAAATTAAAAATAAGAAGCCTGGAATGAGTTCACGAATCCGCCTGAGAATGGGCTGAAAAAAATGGCAAAGGGGAAAGAGCACAAATTTCGAGGCTTCCCAGAGGCTTCCCGGAGGCTTCCCAGCCTTTCATATACTGTATGGCCACAGCAAAGGAAATGGCAATGTGTAATGATATAACTTGTGTCCGAGCCTGAACCCAAGAATGTTACATTTGCACACTAACGTTCGAAATTTTGCCGACATGAGTAATCTATTAGACAACCAGTAAGTGAAATATTTGTTTCTTATTTTTATTCTATTTTTGGGGGTGGTCCATAGAGAGGGTTCATAGGGGTAGTCCGTGGACTGGTCCATAGGTAGTCTGCGGACCCGGTCCGTGGTGGGGGTTCAGTGTTTTCGGGTTACCCATCGATCAGGCCCCAGTTGTTCAAAAGATGGATAACGCTATCCACATCCAGTGGATAAGTGATGACAAAAACAAACTGCACTATTTACTGGATAGTGATTTTTCCGGCAGATAGCCTTATCTACCCTTCAAAGAACCCAGGCCAGGTGGACTTCCCTAGATGGGTGTCTGGGTAGGGGAGGGGAAAGGGGAGAGTGGGGAAAATCATTTGGTGATTTTCATAACGTTTTAATATCCTGATAGCCACAATTCATAACTGCACAGGAAAAGATATATACCACTTTTTAGGAGCAGTAAGAGGCTTGTACTTGTTGAATTTCTTTCTCCACTCTATGATCTCCCGGCATCTCGTACAAACGCCACCAACCACCAAACTATTGATTTGCTTCGTTTTCTTGCTCGTGTCATGAAGATCATTCTTGTAAGCTTTCGTGTTTTGATGTCTTTGGCCTTTTTTCGAGTTGTTTCCCTTTTTTGTGCTCATTGTCGATGATAAATGATACCGCAATTTCCCCAAATTTGCCTGTTTTGTACAACCTGATCAACTGTTCCGATTTCGCGCTAGTTGTCAGCGGTGCTCTTTGTAAAAAGAAGTTCAAGTTGTCTGCTGCGCATAAGCTTTAAATTTAAACTGCTGCCCGTAATCCAACATGGCGGAACAACTGGCAGAACGACTCGCAGAACAGGACTCGTCAAAAGCCTCGAAAGTTCTTATTTTCACCGCCCCAATTGTATGTGTAGATTGCATAAAAAAAACGACAAGCGTTAAAAATAAAGGTAAGCTACATGTAGTTTCCTCCATGGCGTTAATGAGTGGAAATGAACGCACCAACGACCATGTAGCGGTAGTAAGGAATAGATTATCTTGGAGTTTTAGGGATAAGGAACAAATAAGGAAATAACTATGGAGGTAAGGGATACCTTCCTTTTAATAATATACAGAGCCTCAGGAAGTTCATAGTTTCAAATGCTAGTTCCATTCCATTTCAGCGGTGGGGGCCAAGACCCTCCCCCCACTCCACCCCGACTACTGGGGGCGGGGGGAGGGGGGTGAAAACTCAGATCTGGATACATGTTTGTGTCTTGATCGTTTCTCAGTGAAATTAACAGTCTTCTTTTCTTTTTACGATTTCTTTTATGCCCTTTATTGTAAAGTCATTGATTATTTTTATTTTTTACATCATGCAGAAGGTCAACCGAATGCTGGCAACCACTGGAGGAAATCCACCCTACAGCTTAGTGGAAACTCTTTTGTTGTTTGTAATCAGCAGTGTTACAATGGTAGCAGAGATGTTGAACTTACCAATGAAAATGACATCAAACTTGAATATGACCCACTTGCAATTCAAGAGTCAGTTTGTTTCTACCTGGAAAACGAATTTAGGAGCAGTGAAAGCTCTTCACTGCCTTTTGAGCTGTCATTTGGATTTGATAAGGAATGCCACTCAGCTGACAACCTTTCAGATTTACAGAAAGAATTTGAAGATATAAGGTCTACAAGTCAAAGACTTCTTGTTGAGAACAGTGCTCGAAGCTCTAGCATTTCTAGTGATGACTGTCATAGAGGTGTTAAAAGAAAGACTGGCGAGAGTCAAGATTTTTCCTCTAATTCTGATACACATCATTTGACAATGGAGGACGTTTACACTCAAGACAAAAATTTTTCTTCATTTAGTGACATCTGCAGCCCAATTAACAAAAGCACAGGTAGAAGAAAAATCTCTAAACCGATGACCTCCCGAGGGGATGCCGATGTCTCTCCGACAATTGTCGATCACAATGCTCGTGACCCTGGAATTTCTTCGCGTGATTTTGCAGTACCAAGAGCTTGTGACAAGCTTACTGTCCTCAAAGAATGCACCCAAGAAAACGCCTTGGTAAATCTACTCTTCGTTGTTATTCAAGTTAATTACACTCGTGAAGTTCGGGTTAAGTCGGGTGTGAATGCTGGAAGCTTTGTAGCTCTGTCTTCGCTGGTTGTCGCTGATGAGTCAAAGTCTCATTTTAAACTAACATTGTGGCGAGAAGCTTCAACTTGGACTGATAAAATATCAGCAGGTGATTTTGCTGTTGCGACATCGATCAAGGTTGGGAAATGGCGTGAGGAATATGTTGGGCAGACAACAATCAGCTCGGGGTTCTACAATCTTCATCAACCCAAAAGCCTACTTTCAAACAATTGCTTAAAGTTAGTTTCGCAAGGAAGACTTGATGCCCTTGTCAAATGGACTAGAGCAGAACATCCCTATCTCCTTGCTGCCTCTCTGACAAAGAGAAATGTTGAATTTACTCAGATTCTGCAACTACGTGACAACACCTTGGTTCACTTCAGGGGTAGGCTTATTAGTGTTCACAGAACCTCGCCGTCATCGAGTACTTATCGTTTTGGTGGTCAACAACTGACCAAAATTACAGCAGGTGAGTGTTACTGTATGTTGCTATAACACATCTTGAAAGAACTCTTTCCCACGACATTTCCCTGGAAATTTGGACTGGTAGCCTGAGCGTGTAAATTAACCTTATAAATTTCGTGTGAATTCAAGTATGATCATAGTCAGTTTTGACGACGTCCATATATGTTAGTAGGGTAGTGGGACAAGAGTTAACCGTATTACGGACAATGAAAGTGTTAATCTCACAAGTTGTATCCTTTTTGTCTTACAGTTTTAGCAGAGCGACCATGTGATACAATAGAACTAGTCCTCTGGGGGAGACAGGCCGTGTGGATGAACCAGCTTCAAGAAGGACTGGGGCAGGTGTGGGAATTCCAGTTCCTCACGGCCAAATACAGCAGTGATAATGGATGTGTGACGCTTCACTCGACCCCTAGATCAACTAAGTCAAAACTATCCCCAGAAGACAACAATGCACTCTCTATCATGTCACGATTTGACGGAGGCTCCGAGCAAGCTAGAAAATTCGCAAACTTGCGCGATTTGCTGGAGTCGAAATACTCGGGCTTGGGCGAAGTCGAAGCGAGGATTTCTTCGGTACAATTCCAATGTCAAGATGAGGTTATCGTTTTGGACCAAACCGGATCCACAAGGGATCGACTGAAAGAGAAGCTTGAGAAACTGGTGTACATTGGTTGCGGTTCGTGCTCGCGGGTTCTCGAACAAGATCAAAACGAAGTTTACGGTCAGTGTTTGTACTGCGTTGTGGCGAATCCCCAGTACAACTACAGTATAGGCCATTACTACAAGCCATTGACTATAACCCTCAGTGACTGTCACGTGTCCGTAGAAGTGGAAGCGTTCAACAGTGCGATTTCCCGCCTCTTTCCAAATTTTCCCGCCAAAACGTTACTTCAAAGAACCGCTCACGCGGCGTCACGTGACCAGAGTTACGTGGATAGTTTTTTTGATGGCGTGGATGCACTTGTTACTAAGGGTACTCAATGTAAGGCACTCGTTGCCTGCCGTGTAGTATTCGATGAAAATAGCTTTATCGAGAACAGGTCGTTCACCCTTCGACAAATCGATGTTTCAGAGGGTGGGTTTTGTTCTAATCTGGATGGAAAGTAGTTTTACCAACTGGTTTTGTTTTTTTAAGCACGGTTAAGTCGTGCACGGTTGGGTCCTGGGTCGAGGAAGGACCGCCAAATTTGACTTAGCCCGCGTTTTTCCCATGATTGTCGCCTGGTAACATGACGAAGTTTAAGGCGAGAACCTGAACATGTGCGAGCGCTGTTTTTCGACTTGCCAGTGGAAATCAGATATCCTTCGAGTGAACGTGAACTTAGAGAATTTGAGCAAAAGGTCAGGTGTTCGCGTGTTTGGGTGTGGATACAATCAGACATTAAAAAAGTAAAATAAGCTGAGTGATCAGAATTACATTTTTTATAGTTTCTGCAAAAATAAATACCACTTATTTTAAGAGCCTTTAAAAAATCAACAATCAAGACACCTCTATTATAAAACCAAACTTCCGAACAAAAAAGCACATCTAAAACCAGAATTATAACCACAATAGCATTTGCCCATCCGTTTTTCTTTATTGTTTTTATTTCAATTATAATTGTTATTATAATTATTATTACTATTGTTTTTATTGCTTTTTTTGGAAAGGGGAGGAAGGTGCGTGCGAGCTCTTAGCAATCGTGATTCGATTCTCATTCTCGTCCCTAGTACATCATCGATCACCTTTGTCCGCGCTCGGCAGAGAAAAGCATTTAGGACAATAGTGTGAGAATGAAATAGTCTCTTCCAGGTGTTTATAGGTTAGTTGGAAAACATGATACACTGAGACCGCCTAAAATGGCGAGTCACGAAAAATGGCGGGGCTTGGTAAAAAGTCCGTCCTCCGCCTCAAACACTTGACCTTTGTTCTTTTTTGTTTTGTTTTGTTTTGTTTTTTTTTTGCTACTCCCCGTTCTCTTTGCAGCTTCAAGTCTTACCGATCTCGTGGAATAGGCTAAGGTTGTAAAGACCATTCCACGCAGTAAACTCAAGAGAAGAAGTACTCTCCATAACTCCTCTTTTGCCGCGCAATTGATAAGCATCGAAGTACATCGTCATTAAAATGAAACGGTATCTTCTGTACAAACAACTGTCCGCGCATTGTTTCACCAAGAACCCACTGTAAATCCCGGATGTCAATCCAGCAGATTAGTCGTATCCATTCTCCGTGGCACTCATAGTTTGGCCGGCTATCTCTATCTTTCTCGATCCAGTTGATAGCGCGCATTATAAAAACGGGCTGCTGGCCTACCACACCGCCAGGGACTCCTGGATGCTGCTGTAAAGAAGAGTAAAATGTTTCTGGCGGACTTCTTGTGTCTGAAAGCCACTCGATAAACGCCCGAGCGGTCTTGTTAAACAAAATATATTCAACAAATGCCTTGGTCAAGGCCACGTGATTTGCGCCTTTGTAAAGTTCGATGTTGAACGGGGGTGGTGCTTTCTTTCTGAAGGTTTTGAAATATTTGTAAGTTCCATGGTTTGAACCTCCAGTTTGCAGCTTGAACTCATATGAGTATTCAGTGCGGCGTTTTATATCCGGATGATAGAAGCTTTGGATGTTATTCTTTTCACTAAGACCGCGTAAGGCTTTGACCAACTCACGATTAGAATATAGAGGATAATCTTGCCCCACAAGATTAATCAAATACTTCCAGTTGTTACTAGTCCTAACCAAGTCCTCCATGCAGTTGAACTGCGCGTACAAGATACTTATATGTGGATATATAACGTCTACGCTTTTCGCAGACAAGAAAACATTTGGTAGACATCTAATCATCTCAGTGACTGCCGCGCGAAAAGTGTCGGAAGATTTTAAATCGATGTGAATACAGTAGATGTTCTGAGGCATGTAAATGGCCTGTAAGAGTTTTTCCAGGAGTTGAGCAGATTTATACACCGAAATCGTGAAGGCAATTGGAAAGCCAAGTTCATCATCCGAAGGGGAAGGGTGAGGGAAACGCTCTTGCGTGATGGAATAGCATTCTCTAGCACTGTAAGTTTCTAGGACGACATCGTCGTCACTACGCGAAGGTGCGTGACTCGACTTGCTTGGAAAATTTCCCTGGATCAGTGTCACGCACTCGTTCCAACTTTCATCCTCAAACTAAAAGAAAATGAAAATGAACTTTTAGAAACTGTGTCAAGTTTTCACGGGACAACGACTCCGTTCAGTAGATAAACAATTCAGTGAAGTCCTTCCTGAATTAAGCCGAATACCTAAAGACAGGTTTCTATGCAAGTACTTTCTAGCGAGTGAATACATAATACGTCTGCTTCTGACTCGTACCCAGTCGTCTGCTATGATAAAATTGCAACACGCGGTGGATGATGGGAAGGAGAAAAGATAAGTCTGTGGCTTTCTCTTCTGTAGTTTCTTCCCATCATTCGTCACGTCTTTGTATTTTCTGACTTCGATTTTAATGGCCTAATTAAATTCTTGAAGAGTACAGTACTAAAAAATAAAAGACAAGACGCCATAAAAACAGGTTTCAGCGAAAGTGGATAAATAAGCAGATTTGCGGCATATAATAGCGACATTTTAGGTTACGACTGCGCGTGCGCAGTGCGTTTGACCGCAGAGCCTGAGTTTCTAATGTAAACATTAGGATCAGTTTGGGAGGGTTCTTCCAATGTGAAAATAGAATTCAAAGTATTCTACATTTGAAAATGCAAGGTGAGGCCTCATTGGAAACAACTAACTCGGCACGAATATTACATACACGTGATAATATATAGAATAGGTTACTTGGTATTACCGATTGTACATCCCGTTTTGTTTTGTTGACTTCTTGACGCACCAACCAAAACGTTAGAAGAACGGCTAGAATCAATAAAGAGGAGAGAATTCGAGGCTTTGTCCTGCGCCGTGGAATGCAAAACGAAAACATTCTCACATGCAGTAACCTGAAGGAAAAGAAAGCAGAGTTTTAGGTCAGAACGAATGACTTCATGTTTGTCCCCGTGAGTGCACCTTAATTTACTCTCTCGATTCTTTCCCGCCTGAGAGCCATCTGCGCATCAACTTGAAAATTTCAATCTGATGACGTTGCTCTGTGTGGATCAATGTAGAGTCCGCTGATTGGATGTTGTTCACTCGCAGTTTCAAATTTTCGCGCGTAAGTAGCAACCAATCAAAAACGCTACACGGATCTCTGTAGTGGCCGTCATCAGAAAGGAATTTTTAATGTCCTCGTCAAACCTCTGACATCTACTCCAGTGGCCGGAGAATTGAGTGACCTTGAATACCTTAATGTAGTCGTCCTTATATTCTGGCTTTTTATACTTTATACCATATCCCTCGCTAGTGATCATTTTTGACATATCTAGTCTCTTCAGAATTGTAGTGGTCAAGTACATCTGCGATAACTGTCGACCTTGAGGAAACGCAGGAATAACCGGCCACTAAAATGACATTGAAGTCGAACCCTCAAGCAAAACAATCATGGAGAACAAATGAATTACAGAAGATCAGGAAGAGACATATTTGTGCAGTTTGTACTTTAGCACACCTCATGTCCTTATAATACGCTGCCTATAATACAAAGATACGTCAAACAATAGCATTATTATTATCTTAATTTGCAAATTCAAAATCAAAAATTTCATTTTGTCCAAAGTCACTTTATGGCGTTAAAATCGTTAATGCTCCCTTCAAAGGACTTTCATGAAAGGAAAAGCCTTGTACAGGGGTTTTTGTTAAATCCAATTTGATGTCTGCTAAAGTGCTCAATAGCACGCTTACAGATGTCCTTGCGTTCGAATTTTGCGCCGTTTAATTTCTTTGTAAAAGTAAAATTAGCTTACCTCGGCATAACTGGGCCATACAAGTCGCCCATGTGAAATGTGTACTGTACACCTGATAACAAATTGAATGGCTGCACAATGAAAACTTCATATCTGTAAGGAAAACCTTCTTTTGTCTTGCAAAATACTCTTTATGCCAAGTGACACACAATTTATATCTTGTTGTTGCCAAGTCAAAAATTTCCCTTTCTGAAAAATTTCAATGGAATAAATCTGAATATAATTATTTGTCATTTTTTCCTTTTCCGAAATGAAGTCCTCGACTAGGGACACTCCTTTTTTCCACACTAAAACCTTTTTGGTGGTTTTGTTTTGAATTTGGCTACTCCCATCTCATGTATTGACAGAGTGTTTAACACTCCAGGTTTTTTTTTTTTTTTCAGTTTGGCAAACCTGACAAGCACTCCGGTTCACTCGAATAGCCCTGAATAACACTGTAAACAAAGATTCGCCCATAAAAAGGACCAATTACTTAACAACTCAAAGTCGATTGATTCATTTTGTTGAATAACACACATTTCATAAAATACTTTACACACCTCTGTAACGACTCGTATACCATAATATTTTGAAAGAGTGCCAGGGCAGATTATTTAGAACTGCAATATTTAATTTTCTGCCAATTTGCATACATCGGCGTTCAGTTTTGCCACTATTGTTCTTTTTATTGATGTTCCGAACTGTGTTTTTATATTTTATACCCAACATCATGATAAATCGCATCCATCAGTTCATGCAAAGCGAGTTTTGTTTGTTTCTTTAGCGAAGAAACTAATATTATAAATTCATTAAGTAACAACAATTTGAACCCGATTTGTTTCTCAGTTGCAAGTTCCTGTTCTTTTACGACCAATACCTACCTGTTTTAGTTTTAGCCAGTTGTGAGAATACCGTAAATCCTCGAATTAGCGCCCCACCTCCCACAAATAAGCGCCTCTCCTATCAGGCAAAATTTAAAACAAGCGCCCCCCCTCGAATAAGCCCCCCCCCCCCCCATTTTATGGTTGTCTAAGTTATTAGACAACAAAGGATCTACAGTTTCACTTTTGACCAGCCTTTTTCACAGTCATAGGTAATTTACATCTTTACTGGTTTCCTCCTCAAGGGGCAATGAAGAACGATATCTAAGCTACATATATCCATTGGTTACCGGTCATCTCGCCATTAGGGAGTTTCGCCACCAACGAACTCGCCACCAAGCGAAGTGTCCTCGCCACCAGTAATCTAATAAGGCAGTGAATAAAAGAACGAGGAATAATCTATATATGCGACTCGAAAAAAAGGCTAAGAAGGTCAAGAAGGCAATGCATTGTCCATTTCAATGATGCAAAAGAGTACTGCACAATCATAACAAGAAAGTAACAAAACAAGAGCGCGGCAAACCGATTCGCCAGCTAATTCACCTCGACTACTTTAGTCGACTAGTTTATCTCTTTGTTGGTGTTTGGTGGCGAAGTTACTTCGCTTGGTGGCGAGTTCGTTGGTAGCGAAATTTCCTGGTGGCGAGGTGACCGGATACCTTTGCATTCTGTGGCTCCTGCTGAGTACATCATTCTCTGAAGAAGACCGCAGAAGGTGGTCGAAAATTCAGTTTTAACGGTTTTTAAACCTGTTTTAAACTTCTTTTTTAAATTTAATCCATGGACACAGATCGCTCCAACACTTTTGTTTAATACAGGAAACATCAGTTCTGTTTTTCTAAGTTGCATCCTACAATTTCTTGTTTCAGTTTGTGAACACGTTAAGTTTAGAAAAAAAAAAAAAGGAATTACAAGGACTAACCGTGCCGCGATTTAAACTCTAGGATCAACTTTTATTGCCGATAAACAGCTTATGTTTTTGTTTACGCGCACATGATGTATTTGAAAAAAGATCTTGTCAGGCCACAATTTGGAAAAAATTAAATTAGCACCCCCCTCGAACAAGCGCCCACCGTCTTCTCCTAATTTGAAATAAGCGCCCCGTGGGCTAATTCGAGGAGTTACGGTAAATGACTACAGCTAATTGCACCAATTCTCCTAAAGGAGTAAAACGATTCTACATCTTTTTTTAGTGTTACTGATCGTTGCCCAGCCCGAACTGAACTTCCACAGCATACCATTGCGCCAGTTCGCTCGTATCTGAATTCACACTGACTTAGTTTGGAAGTGTGCATTTTGATTAATAACTACTATTAATAGTAAGTAACAAGTAGGCAAGTTTACCGCCAACTTGATTGGAAAATCATGAACAAACGCCGGGAACGGCACAGCCAACGTGAAATGAAATCCATTCAGTACAAACTCAGTCATTTCCTTGTATCTCAAGCTCATAAGAGCGACACGCGAAGGCCAAAATTTCACAGATTCGTTAGTCAGTTATTTAGTCTTCGATAGTATTAGAATTTATCTTGATATTTAAGATTATGGCAACAAGTCAAACTTACCTGGCTCACTAACTTAAAGTACTGCATACCCAGTTGCCGTTTCCATCGATTAATTTACCTACTGCGAACCTTTTCGACGTACAATGGCCTCCAAAAACACAGCATGCATTTATTTTCGCTTCTAAAGCGGCGAAGTCGTGTTGAGTATGAATTTTAAGTTCGCCTGCCTATTGAAGCGGAAAACATCAGTATTTCTTTTTGTTTTGAACACGCATGAGTCGGTCAGTAAACGTATATTGAAATATCAAAGTCTGTTCAAATCGGGACAAATGAGCCAAACCCGGGGAAAAAGGCTGTATTACGGCTTGTATGTTTACACAGAGCGAGCCCAGCATAAAGGTTTCACTTCAACGCGCAACTTTTTTTTAAATTTGATTTTAAGCAATGTTATTATTTTTGTCCCGGGTTCTTGTGCAATGGTGTTAATTATTACTAGTATCTTTTTTATGTTTTAGATCAAAGCATGGCAATTTTTTTATTTTGCACGCACAAAAAGTCCCGCGCTTTGCCGTCAAATTCTCGTATATAGCACTTGAATCACCAAAAGTCTAATATTGTCAGCAGCTCTTGACTCAGTGGCGAGGTATCTTGGACAAAAACATTTTACAACATTTATCTTCTCGAACTATTTAAATACTGGCTGACTCACTTTAAAGCAATATATTAGAAAACAGACTGGTAAGATCACAAGCTTACCTATTCCGCAAAGTCGTATCGCTAAAGATTTACACCTTAATCACGTTAGACAGGCCGTTTAGCTGACATATGGACAACAGCAAAAAATAAAGCTTCACACTTAACACGTTGCCTACAAAGTAAATATAATATCGAAAAGTCTCGAATCCTGGGTAAATAACGTTGTGTTTGCTCTGTCTTTTCGTAAAAGGTTACTCTGCTGAAATATCAATTTATTTACTCAGCTTCTTTGAAAGGCAGGTCTCCCAAAACCAATATCTTCCGCCGACTAGCAAGCATGTTTTCTTTAGCACTGAAGCAATGGTCGCATAGGTTTATCTGGAAAAAATCGCATGATATCAAGCTCACTGGGCAGATTGATATACATGACAATGAAAGCTCTTTATCTTGGGGCGCTATAATCTCAGCTATGATTTAAAATTTCCACTCATTTCTCATTTATAAGTAAATTTGTAACTATTAGTTCAAATAACTCAGATTAATTGTGTTAAAATTAAAATTTGTCATTAGTGTTGTTACCTCAGTCGTTCAGGAGTATGTCATGCAATGACGTAGATGCTTCGAAAGGTTTAATTCAGGTAATCGAAAGGTTGCCTTGTATCTGTCGACGTTTTTGTACTGCGGTGGTAAACACTTTTTCAAATAAGTCCGGATCGAGAAAAGATCTTTGCAAAGTTCACTGTCAGAATCATTATTTTCAGTTAAAGAAGCTTTAATGGTTGCTGCTTATTGTAATTTTCTCTTTAAAACATTAGTGTTTCTTATGAAAAGAGTAATTTCATAAAACGCAAAAGTTAGCTCTGGTCAACCATCATTTACTGGGAAATTCACGCGTTTGCTCATAGAAAACTTTGATCTGAATGTGGGGCAACTTACGTTTTACAATGCAATTTTAAATCCATATAAACGTGGCTAAACATCAGCCGTCAAACGTGGACCATTGGAACATCCCTTTTGCAATGAGGTAAAGGCTTTACGTAAAATTGGAATAAAGTCGAATCTGGCCAGGCTTGCATTGCTCACATTATTTGATGAATGAATTAGTCAAATTTATTCTTTAATCACTAGACGTTTTTATTCCCATTACATTATTAAATACATTTACTGGTCGTTTCCTATATTTTAACATTTCGAGATTTTTTAATATGTAATTTTAAGAGTTTTCAAATAACATCCACAATAAGGCCACTTGTGTCCCATCCAGAAGTTTTTCCACATTAATTCGACATACATCGATTGATCTACTTTGACAACAGTATGACAAATCTTTCAAACTTTCACTAATATTTCATTCATGCTGTACCTTGTACCTTTTGTCCAACTATCTTGTCTTAATACCTTTGTTAGAGATTCATCTCAGGACATGGCTTTTAGAGGGAAATGGTTATGAAGCCTGGCAAACGTCAAAGAAGCAAACAAAGATGCAAAGCTTTATGTTGAAAGGTCCGCGACCGTGCACACTCTTTTGTTTTGCGCTCATACACTGTGTATGAATTACGTAATTAAAACGTTTCTATTGGTTAGTTCCTCAGTACGGAGTAAACAATTATTGTGTTTTGTGCACGGTCAAGGCCGAAAAAGCGAACAAAAACCTACAACACTGAGAACTTTGTGCGGTTTCATAACCATTCCCTTCTATTAACTATTGTTAAAGCGACCTTGGGGAAATTAGCCGATCACTTCAACACTCTTTGTTTGGTTGCTTCTCTTTTTATTTCCACTATTGATGACTTCGGTACAATACTCGCGATGTTCTCTTACCGCCACTCTTGACTGATTACAGCAATTACTACAACTACGAGGAGCTAACTCGTCACGTTCCTTTTAAAGGGACAACCACGTCATCCATCAAATCAATGTCAAACTGTCAATTAGGCTAACGTAATGTCATGCACAGTTCGAATAGGGTTCTATTGCGACTGCGCACCAAGCTACTTAGCATATTTTCCTTCGAGGTTATCGAGGTTGACTAAAACATTTTCTAACTTGATTTTAACCGACTATTCTTAAGTGGTTGACCTAAATAAGGTAACGTGAGCGATATAAAAGTTACAATCTCCGTTCCTACTGCTTAAAAGTTTAGGATAACACTAAGTTAAAAGAAAAAAGTTGTTGTTAACTATTTCATACAACATGAGTGTTACAAGAAATAGATTTGCAAACTCCCAGCTTCGTGGGCGGGATTTCCAGTTAAAACTATCCATCTCATTAACTGAACGTGCTCTTGGTACAAACATCCTCTAACGAGGTGCCGCTGCTATTGTAAGGAATCTTTTCTTTATTTGGGTCGAATTGTGAACTAGCAATAAAGTAATTTAAACATCGCTATCAAACTCCTTGGAAAGGTCAGTAAAAAGGGCAAGGTTTGACTGAAAAATTGGACAGGAGACTAAAAATAAGTTAAGGATTCTAACGCGACTAATTCCAAAAAGAGCGCTTCCAAAATCTAGATTTCAATTTTTATTTTGTTTTCTCGATGGACACCCGCGAGTAAACAAACGAGTTGCTGAACAACGCAGCTGACCCGAAAACATGTAGTGTAGCAACGGTGCTCGCAGAACATAAATGTACCAAGGGATTTTAACAGGTCTAACAAGAATCAGTTAACAAATTATTTATGTCGTGTCTTTTGTATGCGTGTCGACCGAAGATATTTTAAGAACGCCTGCTAGCACGTGAATTCGAATAATTGACAAGTCAAATGAACATCCATCGAATAGAATATCAATAGAATCCGACTGATGTGATAAGTTTCGCGTGCACGTGACATTTTGTTTTGAATAAGTACGTTCAACTTTACTCTTTGAGAATTAGTATGTAAGTTAGTTCGCGAAGTTCGCGAAGAAAGTTTCGTA
Source organism: Orbicella franksi (assembly GCF_964199315.1). Lineage (NCBI taxonomy): Eukaryota > Metazoa > Cnidaria > Anthozoa > Scleractinia > Merulinidae > Orbicella > Orbicella franksi. The sequence continues at coordinate 27,563,590 of NC_138145.1, forward strand.
AGAAGCTCAGAGAATTTCGAAGCGAACGTAGATTGAGATGTGATGCGTAGAAACGCATATTAAGGCTAAGAAAAATTGTACGACGCTGTGGAACTCTGAGGTAAAGGTCAGGATTAAAACGTGGAGTTTTCATTCTTCGAAATTCTGTGGATTCTTCGAAATCCTGCGGATGAACAGATAATTTCTGCGAATGGAGCCGCACAGCTTGGTCGAAAGCGACGATGTTCGGGAACAAGGAGTGCCGAAAGAAAGGATTACGATCTGGAAAAGGTCGAAAGCTGGTCACTTCGGCGAAATGACAAGGATTTTTAGCCGTTTAGACGAAGTGCTCAAGGATTATCGTTTTACAAGCGAAGTAACGGAGCTGAGTCGTCGTTTAAAGGATCAATGGGCGCGGTATTGTTTTGTGTACAATGAAATTACGAGCCATTTATCGGAGGATATTGAAAGAGCGAATGAAAGAGATCGCTTCAATGATCAGACCCGAGCGTACGAAAGATACAGCTTTCTGATTGAGCAGTTCCTGACCCGTGCAGAACTTCAGAGTGGAGGAACAGGAGGCAGAGCGCTTTCAGCTCAGGAACCAGGTATTTCCGAAGAACGTGTTAGTTTTCCTAGAGATGCACAAAGTTCCGTTTTGACTGGTTCTCGAAAATCGAGACGTTCAGGTCGTAGTTCAAGTAGTGGTTCAAGATCACGTGAAAATGCTGCAGTAGAAAGCGTTTTGGCCGAAGCGAAATTGGCTCAGTTAAAGAGAGCTAAAGAGAGAAAGTTGAAACAGCAGCTGTTACAGTTAGAAAATGAGATAGCTGACGCCGAGGACGAGGCTGATTTAGCTCGAATAAAGACTCGTTTTTACGAACATTTGGATTTAGACAAGGGAAGCGAAGGGTCTGAAGAAGTGCCTATCGTCAACGAACCATCTACTGAGCTAGCTGCTTTGGAGAAGGTAGTCCAGTACTCTGATCCGCGAGTAAATGAGAAGCTTGAACCATTTATTCCTGAAACTTGCCTGAAAGGGTCTCAGCCGCGTACCAGCGTTCCAGATCCAAGACTTCTTGAGGAGGTTCCAAGATCAGCATTGAACCCTAGGACTCCTCCTTTTCCTCAGCCAGATGGTGAACGCGGAGCTTCATTTAAGGTTATTAATACTGACAGTACTAGTGTTCTCGAGAGTGTTGTCACTAATATGAACCTGATTGCTACGGGTGCGAGCTTGCTCCCCCTGGAGGTGGTAAAGTTTTCCGGAGATCCGTGTGAGTTCTTCAAATTCAAAACACGTTTCCATCAAATGGTGGAGTCTCGGAGTCTGTCCGACGCACAAAAGATGTCCCGTCTGCTGCAGTTTCTCGAGGGCAACGCAAAAAAGGCTGTAGCAGGATTCGAAGGCTCGCCTGGTGGAGTTAAGAAAGCCATGCGATTATTGGAACTACGATTTGGCCAGCCACACATGATAGCCAAAGCATGTGTTGATGCTTTAATTGAAGGACCAAACATTTCAAACAGTGACAGAGAAGGCCTGAGAGAGTTTGCAGATTGTAGCAGGACCTTATACGAGACTCTGAAAGAAATGAACGCCCTGTCAGAAATGAACCTGTCGAACCTTGGAAGAATGTCCAGAAAGCTGCCTACTGTCCATCAGGCTAGATGGAGGGATGAAGTGCAACGGATCCGCGAGCGGGGGATGTTGCCGAGCTTTAAAGACCTTGTGGAGTTCGTAGAGAAACGCGCAGATGCTGTAAACGATCCAATCTTTGGACGAATTGGCGAAACAAGCAGAGCGGCGAATGTATCTGGCAAGAGAAATTCGAAAGTGCCTCCTCCCGGCAGAACTGACGGTAAAGTGACTACGCTAGCAACGCAGCTTTCTCTGCCTGGCCAGAATGGTTCACGAGGTACAGGCCGCCCAGTTAAATGTATGAATTGCGAGGTATCCCATAAGTTGGCCGATTGCGATAAATTTAAGAACATGACTGTGAGACAACGACGAATCTTTGTTCGAGGTAGAGGTCTTTGTTTAAACTGCCTGAGGAAGGGACACTTCGTTTCCCAATGCCTTGCCAAATTGAAGTGCAACCTGTGCCCACAGAAACATCACCTCCTCTTGCACAACGCCGCGTCGCAGTGTGTTGACCCCCTTACCAAAGCCAAGACCAAGTCAAGGTAACCGCTAGCACTATGATGGGCGATGGTAGTACATTCTCCTCTAGTCAAAACCAGGACCATGTTAGAGTATCCGCGAACGTGATGACGGCCGATGGTGGTACCTCCACTTCCTTCACCTGTGACCAAGCTACCAGTGAAACCCCAACGATCAGTACGGTGCATTTTGCCAAGTCCGCATCCTACAAGGCGTGCAGTCCGACAGCGTTCACCTCGCATAAAGTTGCCCTGCAAGTGGTCCCTGTAAGGGTGGAAGGAGAAAATGGGAACTCAGTGAACACATGGGCGTTGCTCGATACGGGAAGCGAGGAGTCGTTTATTGCTAAACCTACCGCTGACAAACTGAAGTTGAGAGTGAAGAGCTTCGAGTCCTTGGCAGTTTGTACCTTGACTGGGGAGTCAACAGTACGTGTAGGCAAAGTGGACCTGGCAGTTTTACCAATGGAAGGTCCAGAAGGCCATCGAATCCAGATTAAGGATGTCAAGGTTGTTGAACGCCTCAATGTGAACATGTCTAGGCCTCAGGACCTGTCGAAATGGGAACACTTAAAGGACATACAGCCTTCAGAGATTAGTGGAGAAGAAGTTACGTTGCTAATAGGAGCAAATGTCCCTGAAGCCCAGATACAGGAGGAAGTTCGCGTTGGTGGAGCGGGAGAACCATATGCTGTTCGTATTCTATTTGGGTGGGCCATTATGGGTCCGCTTAATAGCAACATTAGAAGCCAATCTGACAAAGTAAATGTAAACTTTCTGAAGTATGGCAGCGAGATGTTAGACCAACAAATGAGTCAGTTTCTTGGTTTGGAGAACATTGATTCGATCAGCAGCAGCAGGAAAGGGATGTCAGTTCAGGATCGAGAAGCCTTAGGCAAGCTGAACAGTTCTGTTCGCCTAGTAGATGGCCACTACGAGGTAGGAATGCTGTGGAAGCACGGGAATCCGTGGTTACCAAACAACCGAATGACCGCTGTAGCTAGACTTCGTTCCCTGAAAAGACGGCTGTGCACAGATGAGCAGTTGTGCTGTAAGTACCGGAACTTTATGGATGACCTTTTGACAAAAGGATATGCACGAAATTTGATGGAAGACGAGGTTGCGGCTCGAAGTTCCAGGACGTGGTACCTACCACACCACGGCGTCTTCCACCCACACAAGCCTGGAAAAATCCGAGTGGTATTCGATGCCGCAGCATTGCATGATGGGGTCTCCCTTAACAGTCAGTTGAATCGAGGGCCAGATTTAACAAACAGTTTGCTTGGTGTGTTAATGAGATTCAGACAAGAACGCATCGTACTTGCAGCAGACATACAATCTATGTTCCTTCAGGTGAAAGTACCTCCCGAGGACGCCGACGCCCTTCGTTTCTTATGGTGGGAAGACGCTGATTTCCGTAAGCCTCCTGAGGAGTACCAGATGGTCTCTCACATTTTTGGTGCGAAAGATTCTCCGAGCTGTGCAAACTACTGTCTCAAAAGAACCGCTGACGATAACAAGAAGATCTTCAGCGAAGAAGCCGTTAAGTCCGTCCAAGAGGACTTTTACGTTGACGATCTGTTGAAGGCCGTAGAAACACCCAGCAAAACGATTTCATTGGCACACGAATTGATGGTCCTACTCGAGAAGGGCGGATTTCGTCTGACTAAGTGGACGAGCAATAGTCGAGAAGTGTTAGCGAGCATACCCGAAGATAAACGAGCGCGGCCAACTGTAAACCTAGATTTGGATGAGTTGCCTATCGAGACAAACCAGCCACTAAACGAGGGATCCTGTCAGCTATCAGTTCCCTTTACGATCGTATGGGTTTCGTCTGTCCAGTCGTGCTGGAAGCAAAGAAGATCATGCAGCGACTGTGGAAATTACAGTTAGGATGGGATGATCCTGTCCCAGAGTGTGAGTTTGCCCATTGGGAACGATGGAAGTCTGAGCTGTCTGCTTTGACGCAAGTGCAGATACCGAGATGCCATTTCCAGCTATGCGGAGAAGTCAAAGAAATCTCTCTTGATCAGTTCTCTGACGCGTCAGATGAGGGTTACGGCATGTGCTCCTATCTGCGGTTCGTCTATGAGGATGGTTCTATTCAATGTTCCTTCCTGATTGGCAAGTCAAAGGCGATGCCAGTGAGACCGATTTCAATCCCAAGACTCGAGCAGCAAGCTGCAACGCTCTCTGCCAGGATTTATCAAGTTTGTCGAGAGGAGTTAACCTACAAGATTGAAAGAGTAGTATTCTGGACCGACTCTCAAACTACCTTGCAGTACATCGAGAACGAAAGCAAACGTTTTCACGCCTACGTAGCCAACAGGATTACTGAAATTCGTGAGATAACCAGCCTAGACCAATGGAGACACTGCCCAGGAAAATTGAATTCAGCCGACGACGCTTCCCGTGGTTTGAAGCCCCAGAAATTGACCGATCAGTATCGTTGGTGGAAAGGACCAGAGTTTCTATGGGAATCAGAAGAGAATTGGCCTCAAGCAGAGGTTGGCGAAGTCTCACAAGACGATCCTGAAGTTCGGGATGAAGTGCAAGTTCATTCAATCAAGATTAAAACCCTGACGCTTGACTCAACTCAGAAGCCCCCTGCGTTTACAAGATGATGACTTACTATAGCTCGTGGTTAAAGTTGCAACGTTGCGTTGCTTGGCTAGTGCGCTTTTGCCATTGGCTAAAGAACCGGAAAACCTCTTCAAATACAGAAGCATTAACCACAGACTGAGGAACTACGTGAAGCAACCCTGCTAATCATGAGGTTAATTCAGGCTCAAAGTTTCGCTGAAGAGCTGAGAGACCTCAAAGCCAACAAGGAAGTAAAGAGTTCCAGCAGACTTGCGAAGTTGAAACCGGTGCTGGCAGAGGCGGTTCTTCGTGTTGGAGGCCGGCTGGAGGAAGCAGTTGTACTGTCCTACGACGAAAAGCACCCGATCATACTCCCAAAGAAACACCACATTAGTCAGCTGATTGTTCGCTACTGTCACGAAAGTCTGGCCCATGCTGGTAGAGAGCAAACCCTAGTGCAGACGAGAAAAATGTTCTGGATACTCGGAGGTAGAGGTTTGGCGAAGAATATCATTAGAAGTTGCTTCAAGTGTCGCCGGCTGAATGAGAGGCCAATGAAGCAGGTTATGGCTCCCCTTCCTAAAGAGAGATTGCAACCGTACAAGCCACCCTTTACATTCTCCGGTGTCGATTTCTTCGGGCCACTAATGGTTAAATGGGGCCGCAGTTCAGCAAAACGCTGGGGATGCCTATTCACTTGTTTAACAACGCGAGCCGTTTTCCTGGAGCTAGTAACGTCATTGGAGACCGACGATTTCATCATGGCCTTGCGACAGTTTATCAGCCGAACGGGACCTCCTGAGGAGATCAGATCGGACAGAGGTACTAACTTTGTTGGGACGGAGCGTGAATTAAAAAAAGCAATCAGGGGCTGGGAAAACACTAAGATCTACCAAGAATTGCAGCAGAAAGGAGTCAACTGGACTTTTCACCCTCCTACAGCGGCGCACATGTCTGGAGTCTGGGAAAGACTGGTGCAGAGTGCGAAGAAGCACCTGAAGGTTATCGTGGGAGACAGATTGCTCAGTGAGTTTGCGTTGCGAACTCTGTTCACCGAAGTGGAATTAATTATGAACAACCGCCCGATTGTAGCAGCGTCGGATGACCCTGCCGACTTGGAAGCGTTGACCCCCAATCACTTCTTGCTGCAAAGAAAGGTGGCTGGATTGCCTCCGGGGGTTTTCATCAGGGAAGACCATCTAGGCAGGAAGCAATGGAGAAAGGTGCAATATCTGACCGACGTCTTTTGGAAAAGGTGGATTAGCGACTATTTACCGACCTTGACCGAACGAAAAAAGTGGCTGAAGGATCAACGAAATGTTAGAGTGGGAGATATCGTGCTCATTTTGGAAGAGAATGTTCCCCGTAACAAGTGGAATTTGGGTCGTGTAACAGAGGTCTTTGTGGGACGAGATTCAAGAGTGCGATCCGTCAAGGTGAAGACTTCCAGCACGGAGTTACACCGCCCTGGTGTTAAGCTGTGTCTATTGGATGGCTAGGACAGACACTTATCACGATTAGCAAACGTTTGGACTTTGACGTTTGCGGGGCCGCTGTTGTGTCTTTTGTATGCGTGTCGACCGAAAATATTTTAAGAACGCCTGCTAGCACGTGAATTTGAATAATTGACAAGTCAAATGAACATCCATCGAATAGAATATCAATAGAATCCGACTGATGTGATAAGTTTCGCGTGCACGTGACATTTTGTTTTGAATAAGTACGTTCAACTTTACTCTTTGGGAATTAGTATGTAAGTTAGTTCGCGAAGTTCGCGAAGAAAGCTCAGAGAATTTCGAAGCGAACGTAGATTGAGATGTGATGCGTAGAAACGCATATTAAGGCTAAGAAAAATTGTACGACGCTGTGGAACTCTGAGGTAAAGGTCAAGATTAAAACGTGGAGTTTTCAATTTAAGTAGATACTACATTCAAAATAGTTAGATTACATGGCACTATTTCCAGTGTAACAACAGTCAAGTAATTTACACATATATATTTCGCTGAAGAACTAGTTCTTAGGAAACTCAGCACCTGCGTATACATCAACAACGATAAGAAAAGCAACATTTGATCAACTAGTCAAGGAGCAAGTCCATAATGTCAACGTATCCTAAACACCTAAGATATTCCAATATTATATTTCGAATGACCCAACACCTATTTCTTAAAACATTACCATTATCTTTTTACCCATTATTACAACGAATAAATATGGTTGGGAATATATCTTGCTTGCATTTTTATTGTTTTACACTATGCTCTGGACCGTAGCCAGTGCGAGGCAAACCGAGGCAGTTGCCTCAGACCCTTGTTTTTGGGTTTTGTTGTTGTTGTTTTTTGTTGAATAGGGAAAGTAAAACACTGCTTAATACCAAGGAAGAGAATTTACTATGGAAATTGCCTCAGTCATAATATTTTTCTGGCTACGCCCCTGCATTTCCGATTGAACTAGCCTCTTCCCGCCTCTTCCAGGCGTCCAGTTAATTGGGGCGCAAGGGCGAAAAACATTCACTAATTACTGCAAAATAGCCAGTCAACGGTCATGTTTCAAACCAGGGAACAGTGCTTGCTTTCTCTCTGAAATAGGATCAGAGAGGTCACGTGTCAATGCGTAACTTAGGGGCGACACGTCTCACTGATTGGACAGTGATTAGACCAATCATCATCTCCTTATTGAACCATGAAGGTCAACCGATACCGTTGCTGGTTTTTCGAAAGTTACATATAATTGTGCATTCTGCGTTCATTGTGGGACACACTGATATCCCAGGTGAAATTAAGACTATGATTTTCTGCGATTTCAGGTGTTTCTCTCTGTCTTTGAACGCTACAATATCTTAACTCATTGTGTACCATAGCATAGTTATACAAAAACGCGGTTTTTTTTGTGAATTTGATATTGCGCATGCGCACTTAACCATGGCGTGTTTAACAAGAGTTTTAACTAGCTTTCCTTTAGACCTTTTCATGACTAGATGTTTTTTTTTTTACTTAATTGTGAATTCTTCAGTGCGTAGAGATAAAATTAACCCTTATAACGTAAGCCTCATCAGGTGGTTTTCTCCCTCTCCCCCCACCTTGCCTCCCAGCGTCTTCTCAAGACTTAATTCAAAGTGATTACTGCACTTTTCCTCTGCGGGTTGGGTAGGGTGTATTTACTACGGCATTGTCCTTCGTGGATTAAACACCCTTTAAAAGATTCTCATATATCTTCTTAAAAAGAAGCACAATATTTTCGTGACCAGCGAGAACTACCTCCGCCATTGAAATAAGTCACGCAAGCTTTTGCAATTATAAATGTCACGCCATGCTTTTGTACATCGTAAAAGGAAGATTCACATAAGAAGGCAAAACCAATTTTTAAATAGTTTATTGTTTTGTCAGATTCCTTACTTAATAGGTACGATAAGGTATTATCATTGTCATTAACATTACAAATGTTTAATCTTAAATGTATGTATGAGTCAACATCTGACTTTGTATTCTCTTGATAACTTAATTCCCAGCAGTTATTGATAATAGTGAAAAGCTGACAGTGATATGGGTATGGAGAAAATTCATCAACTGTGGACTACAGTTTTAATGATTCTCTGCAATTGCACCACATGTCCAGACAAACCAGTAAGAATAACATTAACTACTGTCCTGACTTCCACTAATAAATGACTTACATACTACTTTGTCAATATAGTTATTATTCCTCTTAGCTGATGAAATTCCAGGTTTTGTGTAGATGCTTGGATTTGTCAGCATAATGCCCTTCCCCAGAAAGATTGTGTGAGGACCATTTATTGTTTATTTGTTTATTTTTTGCCATTTATAAATATAAAAATGTCACATCAGTGTATAGTATAGGCAAGGAAGCCCAGAGAAGCCTCTGACAGATGTGAAGAGCTAGGTTTAGTGAGTTCCCATTAGATATTATAGCGACCATTGACTGAAATATGAATGATCCACAAATAATTAATCTCAGTCAGCAGCTGTAGATAGCAACCTTTCTTTTACTTACATACTATATGATGGTATACTGCATACGACAAAGTGTAATGTTCGGCTTATGTATAACTGAATGTAATACAATGTCACAACTGATAGACCACATGCCTTGTCACCAAGAGTCTGAAGTAAGAGAATGCATTTGTTGTTTTTCTTTTGTTCTATATTTTCCTGTTCCCAATCTACTCCCTAATAATTCCTGTTTGCAAGCAATTTCTGACGACAGTTGCACCTCTTAAATCTGGACTAGGGACACCCAGGGGGCAGATTTAAGTGCCCTTACTACAGAGGTGTCTGTATCATGGAAGTATCTTAAAGGAGAGGTTTGACTGTATTTTATGTTATGGTATGGTATTGTACCACAAGATTAATAATTACTGTACAATAAACTTTGCATTTATACACATTTAAATTACAATTTCTAATAATATTACATGTAATAATATTAAATATTAAACAAGGCATCTACCTACCCTACAAAGCGTCTAAAAGAGTTAGAGATGGTAGGGAAGATCACTCCCTGTCATCCTGTTTTTAATTGATGAAAAGTGATTGGACTACATGTACTTGAATAAAATAAACGCATGCATGCATGGAATCCAGGCAGTACCTTATTACAAGTGCATGTGTTAACTCAATCATAACAATACTACAATGTATGAACACTGCTTGAGACAAAACCTCTTGCTTGCCGATCTAGTATTCAACATATTAAGCTTATTATCATGTCTCCACACAGTATCAAGAGAATGACAGAAAAATAAAGCAATAATTGCTCTATTTTTTACTTTGAAATAATTGACTGAAAGAATACAATTCATTGTATGACTGGTTTAGGGAACAGAGATTGCACCCAGCTTTTGGTTGGTTTAGGGAGCAAAACAAGCAAAATGTACTGTTCAAGACTGCCCTTTGATGTCGCACACTTTTCAACATCAAACAAGGCTCTCTCCTTATTAGGAACTGCTCTAAAGAAAATGTAACACTGATGTGATGTTTCACAAAATTCTGGAAACTAAAATTATGTAACATAACCGGAGGGGAAAGTTGAAATTTTGAGATTTTCCCAAAATAAAATAAAAAGAAATAAATTGGGATTTACCATTCTGGCTGTTAATGTGCATATGAAGAAAATTACTCAACTGTTTGTGTTTGCACCATTTCGCGCGTATCTCCTAGACAATGTCATTGAACTAAATTGAACTTTAACTCTCAAGCTGGAAGGTGACTGAAGTGGGAGACCATATTAGCAAAGTGAAAACACCATAAGGTATGCCCATTCATGCAGAATATTTCTTTTCCAGTGGCACGTTGTTGTCTAATAGTTACAGTCAAACGAAATGTTTTACAAATCAAACTTGTCACAGTATATAACTAGTACTGCTACTAACAACAAAACAAATCAATCAGAGGGCAATCTCCAACAAGAGTTATGGTTTTGTGGAAGGCTATTCGTGTGGGAAAAAAAAAAAAAACTTTTCCTAGTTTTGATTGGCTAAAGCCATAGTATCTTTTTTGCATGGGGGTGACTTAATGAATGAACAAATCGCGAGGTTAAGAAAGCGCATCACCCAAGCAATGGCCCCTTGCATGCATTTACCTGTATCATGAATGTGCTTGATAATAATTTATTTGTAAAACTTTTGAAAGGGTAAAGAACTGAGTAATTGTAGTCATCCATCCTGAAAAGGACTTGGTAGGTGGTCTACGCTAGCTACAACCTTTCAAAACTTATACATAATATTAAAAAGCATATTTAGAAGTTTTTTTAAATCCATGTATGAGAATTATTTTAAATCTGCTACATAACCAATGCATTTTCCAACAGCGAGTCAGCACTAGCTTTTAACCTGTCTCTAAACTGCCCTGCTAATGTCCGTGCTGCCAGTGTTAGAATTTGTCTTTTAGAAGAACCTTGAAGAAACAAGAAAATCAAAACATGAAATAAGGCTAAATTGCTGGAACACCAAACACATCTATGTACATGTAGGTTGTGGTTGGTAAAAAAAACAAAAACAAAAACAAAAACAAAAACAGATCTCTCATGTGATGTTGTTACACTAATTTGATGAACGAAAAAGAAACATCAGCAATGTTTGAGACCTCAGCTGATTGCTGTTTCCCTAAGGTCATGACAAAAAGTACACCCAGCCAGAGACAAAACTGGGAAATCTTCACCGCTATGTCATCCAAATATTTTTTTTTCTAGGTGTGAGCCACAATGGCCTGTCGTAAGTACGGACTTCACTTATTCTTGATTGTGAGCTGGGATTTTCTTGACTTCAGTTACACAGATTAGTTCAATTAAAGTAATAGATTTCAAGAAAAATTCAACCCTAGTATAGGCAGGATAACTGAAGTAGAAGACACCAATGGCTGTAGACCCTTGCCCTCTAAGGGGGGTACTGTTCATATGGGTTGATTCTATGCAAAAAAAAAAAAAACATTGCCTAAAGTTTGCTTTTTGTTACAATTTGGGCTACTACAAATTATATTTCTGTTTAACATTCCATAAATGTAGGTTCAAACATTTCCCTGAAGTTAGTAATCACAATTTGACACCTGGGCTGAAATTATTTTATCATCCCTTGTGCTTGCAGTTCTACTGGCAATATCCCATCTTGATGTACCTATATCCTAAGGTTCATTTGCAACAGTTACATTGTATACAATTTAGACCTGCATGTACTGTGTACCTGAAATTTTAGAATGCCAATCACCATGTGCCTGTCCAGATCCTATGATAACTTCTCCAAGAGTAAATGACAGACCTGACCACCTCAGGTTATAATTGGATGGTGTGCTTTCTTCTGCCTTGGTGATGTACACTTTAGGGATGTGAATTGCTTGGGAAAATGTTTCAAGCTCTAACTTTGATGTCGGGTCATTCAGTGCAAGACAGGTCAAACCAAACCACCTGAAGAGTAAATAAGTACATGTGCAGTACTTAATCACATGATTTGATGCATAATTTGAAAATAATATTAAGCACTTGCATGCATGAAATGAATTTCATTCTTTGAAAAATCTCTGAAAATATTAGGGGAGCTTTGCATATTTTGGAACAGTCAAAATATATGGCATTGTATTAGACTTTTTGATTATAATTCTCCATTATTGACTACATCTAAATGTATTTCATGGCATCACAGTATGCTCAGAGTGAGAGACCTCTGATGTTCAGTTCATAACTGCATCATACCACATTCTTGAGCAAAAGTAAACTCGTTTAGACCTCTTTTCAAATATAAGCCAAAATATGTTGAAAAAGAAAACTCCACCTTCAAATAAGAAATGCATTCAATCAAGCAAACAGCCTTAGCATCCCATGCATGAGGAGTATTGCCTGAATACCCTGTGCCACAGATAAAAATGTACATATACATTCTTTCAGAGTCAATGGGCACTAGAACTGCCGACCCATCAGGGTTTTCCAATCCCCATGACTGACAATTAATATATCAAACACACTGTGTTTGACCACATTTCCAAACGCCGCAAAGAGAGTTGAAAATATGATGCATAGCGCAGTATTTTTGACGAACTTTGAGGTGTTTGGAAATGTGGTCAAACACGGTCTTTCAAGTTTGATATATCTTCTCAATCGACAATAAAACTAAGGAGAAAACGGAGAAATATAATGTTACCGTAAAAATCTATGCTTATTAAGATTAGAAATCCAAACACCATCGCGGTCATCATTTCCTTTGTTTAAACTTGATGAATTTTTTAAAGAGTTTGAGAAGTACATGTAGTACCCTGTAACTTACTTGCCAGGTAGCAGTTCTGACACCATTTCCTCCACTCCAATGATCACCTGTCCCTCTTGAACCTTTTTCCCTCTCATTAGGTTTGCTATTCTGTGCTGTGCACCCTTCACACCTGCCGAGAACCCCACAGGTAAGGGTGCAATCCCTGATGCAGAGGAATGCGACTGAACTACCACATGCTCAAACACTTGAAGGAAACCATCCTTTATTGCTTCAATGGCTTCTGCATCAGTACTTGTTACAGCTAAGCTTATAGACTGGTCCCTTCCATCTGTTGATCGGGAATTCAGGAATGAGATGCACTATATAAAACTCTATTAGTAGCACACTTTTCAGGCTATTCCAGTGATGCAGGCCAAGTATCATTTACATTTTGGATTTGAAATTGCCAAAAATGGGCAACATTTACTGTTATATTGAATTATTTTTTACCCATTAAGACAGTTGACTTAGCATCCTCAAAGGACCACACAGTCTAAAACTACTGCATTGGCCTGTGTTTTGAACTCAGAAAATCCAAGTTTGATACAAAAGCTCATGGAAATCCCAACATGTACATGTACATGTAACTGCAAAAAGAGATTTCAACTATGTGCTATTGCAACCAATTCTGGGTCTTTTGTAACAGTAAACTAGTATAATTATTCCATTTGGGAAGTGTAATTTCCTATAGCTTGGCTTGTGTTCTTGAGCAAGAAACTAAAGACCCTAAATTGCTGACAGTCCCAACCTCAACCCAGGCAACATGCCAAAATGCTGCTGGGGGGCAGGGGGTAACCTGAGTTTAAGACTAACGCATTGGCAGGATTAATGGAACAAGTTACAAGTACATAAAAAGAAGAACTAAAATTTCTTACACATATAATCCTCCATTTCTGGGTCAAGTGTTGTAATCACACTTTCAACAGAAGTCTAGGAAAGAAGAATATAACAAAATCATAACCACAGACCGCATGCACATTATGTTTTATCTTCGTACAAGCAAAGCTGTCATTAAGGGCTGTATGACTGATGGGCCCTTGATGTTAAGGGTGAACTAATGCTAATTGTTGACATAATTCCCCTAGAGTGCATTGAGTTTATTACAGGTGTGAAAATAAAGGCAACAGCTGACTCAAAACTTGAAGACAGCACTGACATGATATCTAGGAGATTAGAAAACCCACTCCAACAGGTCAGACTGGAAATTTGGTGAAAGGCCAGGAGGCTCCCAGTTGCCAGTATGGAAATAACAAATTATTCCAGCCTCACGTGGTGTATTATGCTTAAGAATTTAACTACGGAAAATATTTTGTATAATTTGGGAGAAATCAAATTTCAATCAGTACTGTGTCAAAACCTTCTTTTACAAAGTGTTTTATAAGATTTGAAGGCAGTCATTTTTAAGTTACTGTTACTTTATGTTAAGTTTACCGGGCTTTAAGCTTAAACTACAATAATTTAAAAATATTTACATGTAAAACCCAAGCTTAATCGGGCTTGAGCCTATAAGCTTCTATTTACATAGTAACTAAAACTTACAGACCCTAAGATAAACGCAGAAGAAAAGTTTATGCCCAATACCTTGGTCTTCTCTACAATATTTCTACCGATGTTTTGCGTAGTTTGTAACCCAACCGACACAGCACTGGACATCCAGCCCCAAACTCCTCCACTTTGTTCCTCGTCGCTGTCTTGACCAGAATTCTGTCTTTGCCACGTTGATGACGATGAACTCGAAGAAACATTCGCTGAACTCTTACTACTCGACGTATTTTCCGAAAGAATGGAAGAAGAAAGGTCCGGCCTTATTTTTTGCTGAACAGGGCTTGCTGTTAGTCGATCTACAGGCTGCGAAGGAGTTGAGGTCACGGCTGATAAACTCGATGTTTTGTCCGTAGAAGAAACAGAAGACGAAACGTTAGACGTTGCGCTTGGCGAAGTAGAGTCAATTTTTACGTAGCCCTCCTCTTCCAAAGCGCTTTCCACTTCTTTCACAATGTCCATGTTGTGTGGAGAACCTTGAAATCTTAGAAACTCTTTAATAATCCTTTCGTCGGGTATAGTTTGCGCCAGAAATAAAAGTTACGTACATTGAACACAAGACAAGTACTGAAGATTCCATCCACTGGTGAATAGGCACCATGGTAGAGCCTCGCTTTCGCGTAAGAAAAAAAAAAAATGCATATATATTATGAAAGGGAGGGGTGGGAGGGTGAGTTAATGACTTTTGTAATGACGTTTGTTTCTCCTTGGCCAATCAGATTCCATGATAGAATGAAACTCGAGTGCTCCTCGCAGCGAATACCTCACGCAGTAGTTCTGGGGTTATTTGAGCTAAACTGTGATTGGCTTAGAATTCCTACGTCACGGAAATCGTTTTCTGGCTCGGGTTTGCAGACGTTATTTTTTGGCGGAACCAAGTGACAGCCGGAAATACGTCTGTGTTTGCAGGCTAGATAAAGGAGGGTGAGAAAGTGGGCATCATTTCGTCACCACGCCAAAGAAACAAAAAGAAAATTTTTAATTAACTTTATTTCCACGCTAACAGACCAAAAAAAAAAACACTACGTACAATGAAAAATACTTACAATACAACACTACAGTACAACATTTATCTACTACCTACTTGGTTATAGTTACAGTATTTACATTCCAGAAAAATTAGAATTATACTGGGCCTTGGCACTTATATGGATCAGGAATGGAAATGCCCAAACATTGTATTTAAGTCTTGAGTATTATGCTACATTTGATGCTCAGGTCTGGGCTTGGCCCAAAGTTAAAACACTCTACCAGGTTCAAGCAACTACTATGCTATTCCCTGGCCTGGATCCAGGGATTCTATATTCGTTAGACTTTAATTACCTAACTACAAGTCAACCCCTATTAAACAGCCAACCTTGGGGAAATGGATAGTGGCCGCTTAAAGGGGGCTGGCAGTTTAATAGAGGCAAAGACTACACAAGAACCATCATCGGGACTTTGATTACTGGCAGCCTAATAGGGGTGGCCATTTAATAGGTGGCCACTTAATAGGAGTTCCAGACTGTAGTCTGTTTTGACTTACTCCAAAGCATTTGACATGGCTTTCCTGACAGTTTACTAGTGCCCCTTAATTGTATGCTCCATGATGGAAAGAAAAAGACACTGTAAGACTTAGATGTAATACCCAAGAACAAAATGCACTGGACCGGGCATGGCGGCATGCCAGAACTTTCTGGTCAACTCTAATCTGAAGTCCTATGGGTCTCAAGCCTTTAGTTTCAGCCTGTGAACTCTGGAACAGTCTACCTCATAGCATCTGTTCATGTGACAATTTAAGTAAAAAAATATATCCTTTTTCAAACTTTTAAAAAGACTTTTATTCGTAGTGATTGTATCTTTTTTAATTATTACTTTTAGTTGTGTATTTTGAAAATACTATGATGTGCCTAGAGCAGGAGAGGACAGGTCCTTTTAAAGTGTTAATATTATTGTTATTATAAAAAATCATTAGCACTACTGCTACCAAATGTAAGTCTGAATTGAATAAGATGGAATAGTTTCTGTGATGATTCCCAGCTTTTGGTCAATGATCTCAAAGGTAATATTTCTTGGCTCTGGGTTAAGAATCACCAACACTGTGTTTATCTCTGGTGTTAAAAAACCAATAAACTCCAGGGAAGTTTCTTCAGAGCTGTTAACTTCAATTCTTTGCGATCCAGGTGGAACAAACTTGCTGAAATGGCCAAGATGATAAAACATAGGCTGCAAAAATAAAGCAAAGTCATGTGCATTTGAAACTAATAACTGTTAATAAGCAAGCAGTGGTTTAATGTTTAACTGATAGAACTGATGCTTCTTGTGGTATACCCCTACTTGTTCTCTGCAAGAGACATCTAAGATCTGCTTGACTTTGTCTGATTTGCCAATACTGGTAGGGTCTAATTGCGGTTAGAGTGGCCTAGAGAAACTGGCTGAGACTGAAGTGGCCGGGGATGGGGTGGGGTTTGGTGCCCATCCTTGACTAAAGAGCCTGTTCACAGGCTACCAAGTAGGTAATCATTCAGGGTAAGTCTACACAAGTAAAAAAAAAACGTCTTGAAGCTCAGATATCTTTGTTGCTGAGAAAAAGTTTTGAGCAAATGACAAAAGACTCTTTTAAGAGGAATAGGCCAGGAGAAGAGGAGGAGAGAAATTAGTAATGTTTGCAAGAATATGTAGCTGGATAGATCTACATAATAAAGTGTATTATCGTTTGTCTCACGATGTAGTCACTTGAGATGTAGATCGCGACGTTTCGACTGCTTACTGCTAGTCTTCTTCAGGCGATAAGGTCGACTGATTGCACGGTATCATTTATATCACAAAGGTCGGCTGTGATTGGTGCATTTCGATCCTCCTTTGTGATATAAATGATACCGTGCAATCAGTCGACCTTATCGCCCGAAGAAGACTAGCAGTAAGCAGTCGAAACGTCGCGATCTACATCTCAAGTGACTACATCGTGAGACAAACGATAATACACTTTATTATTGCATCCACCACGATGAATAACAACAACCTTTTCCTCGACATAGATCTACATGTTTACGCACAGCTGTTAATATCATGGATACAATGTTTATGACACACCTGTTTATAGAATACTCCATTCTCGGCATCAACAATGATTGGTGAATCAACAAAGTTCTTCACCCAGTTGGGTCCTCCTTCCATGTTCAGAGCTAGGTTCCAGTCCACCCATCCAGTAGACCAATGGGATAAATTCTATATATGATTAGAACATTAAAGTCATTGTTGTTATTGTCAAAACCTTTTTGTTGCCTAATGACCCATCAGGATTTAGCAAAGAAGAATGTACCACTTGCTCCAACTTTTGATTCTCTCCTGACCCCTGTGGAAATTCCAGTTTAACTTTATATTTTCCTTTAGAAACATTGACCTATGAAACCCCTCCCCCCCCCCACTGAATTTCCAATGACCTCCCCCCTCAGACTACACTAGGATGGGAGAAAATTGAGAGGGGATGCTGTGACCAGATGAGGCTAATCACCTCAAACATTTAAATTGATTTACATTTACTTGACAAATTTAATAATAACGTTTATGTGAAGAAATGTTTGTTTTCCAACAATGCAAATTGAGAAGTGTGAAAAGTGAACTGATCAACATGACACGAACGTGGGACAAAGAAAAAAATATCTGAGTCCGTGACATTTCATTACTGAGCTTAAAATTCACCATCTTTATTCACTAATGCCAATTGACTTTCTGTAGAACCTAATATAGAAGTTGTAAAGAACAAGTGAACTTGTCATCCCATTTTCCTTGTTTTGATAAAATTTTACAAAGTTGTTAATAAAAATACATCTAGACATTTCCACCATTTGATTTAACTAGGTAAATATTGAACAAGGTACATGCCTCAATAACACTGTGGGAGTACTCATTTCCTCTTGACCACTGTCCAAGATGGACCCCTCTCTCAGAAGGTGGTCCTGTCCAGCCAGCACAGGCTTCAGTGTTAAGAATAAAGTAATTGAGGAATCTGTGATATGTTTTGTAATGTAAAATACATGAAATTATTGAATGTTAGTATCTGTACTTAACATGCATACTCTAGACACATACAGACTGATACACATACACATACAGTGTCTTCCATAAGGTTAATTACAGTATGTCTAAATTCAAGTACACCAACCAGTGGATTCCTACACCTACAGGGCTATCAAATTATTTTGACAAACCAGAGGATCATTGTGAAACCTGGCCGTGAACACTCAAAACAAATAAAATAGCAGTTGCCTAATCACTAGGAACATTTAAAGTATTGACAACGTGACATTTCTCTAGTAAATGACATGTATGTAATTTTGAAACTGATCCTTTATTTGTTACAAAATAATAGTTGATAGAGGGGAATGGTTATGAAGCCTGGGAAACCTTAGCAAAAGGGTGAGCAAAGATGCCAAAACTTCAGTTGAAAGGTCCATGTCTTGCACTCATACATTATGAATGAATTGCATAACCAAATTGTTTCCATTGGCTAGTCATTCAGACAGAAGAAAACAGCTTCAAAAGTATTTTGTGATTGGTAAAGGTCAAACATAAAATAAAGAACTGTTGGCTATGGTTAAAATTTTAAATAAATACATTCTGTATATATAAAAATAAAAGAGACAATAATTAATATTTTGCAGCTCACTTCTTGTGTGTTGCTGTAAGTACATCAGGGCTTGTCTGTTCCTCTCTGTACCAGTGTGCAGCAATCCCGGAAACATATTTAGCAGTTTCATAATCACCAAGGATAGTATCAGCCCATGGTTCAACAAAGTTTCGTGAGTCATCTAACATCATCACCTTTACATCAGAGTAGCCAAACATTGCCAAGGTTGGTCCCAAGTCTTCTTTAATAAAATCTCTTTCCATTTCTGCTGTGAAACCCATACATTGAAAAGCATACCTACAAGCAAAAGGTCAAAAACATTTTTCGAATGGTTTGGCTGGCTACATCATAGGTAGATACATATGCTGGCTAGATCTTAAGTCTAGAAAAGTAACTGGTTTGCATTACAACACTGCATAATTGGCTTCATAAACTCGTATCACTTTTTCATCCATATTTGGGAAGTAAAACCAAACCCATTATTGTGACTCGTAAGCACACATTAATTTTTCACACGCTTCACATCAGCTACACGTATTTACTTCAAGTTTTGATTAGTTCACTGGATTGTCTGTGTCCTTTGCGACTGGCTATCTAGAGTGATTTACATTAGTTTCGGTTTTACAACTCTCATATTGAAAACTGCTCAATTAAAAGATCTACTGGTAATTAAATTTGCAGAATTCATTTTGTACCACCTGATCTGTTTTGGAATGAAAATTACAGGCAAAAAAGTGCAACTCAATGCGCCCATTTTACTAAGAATCAATGGAGTGTGCATGACATACACTGACCTTCATGAACACAACTTTTTTGCAGTAGTCACTGCATTTTGACATTTATTTAGGTAGCTTATAAAATGAATCAAACACAAGCAATCTCAGCAGCCTCACATGACCACATACCCTTTGATATATCCAGTTGATGGTTCATTCTCAACTGTAAGTCCCCAAATCTTCACTCCATTGTCTTCATAGGCCTTGATAAACTTTGCAAAGTACAGGGCCCAAGCTTTGTGATATTTGTCACCAGCGACACCCTTCAACTGTCCAGCACCCTGCATCTTGCCATTCGTCTTCATCCACGCAGGAGCGGCCCAGGGACTTCCAAAGAATGTCAGGTTCCGTCTACTCATCTCCACCGCAGATAACATGAGAGGAATCTTCAGATGGAAATCTTCTTTGGCCAAGGTAAAATTTACCATTTGAAAATCCCCTTCATGGTCATCATAAGAGTATGGACTGGTAGAAAAATCACAACTGGCCATGGGTATACGCCCAATGGAGTACTCAATGCCATCTTGAGAAAAGTAGGATGAGAGGAGTTTCTGTTGTAATGTGGAACTGATGTTTAAAATGTTAATTCCAGCAGCATCTGAAATGTGAGATAATAATGCACACAACATTTACAGTGTCACAACCATATCAAATATAAAATAGGTCAAAATTTATTGTTCTTGCATTTTGATTGGTTCTGACTTATGACCTGCTGGATTCATGACGGAAAAAAAGATGACATCGCTATCACTGTTTTTTGTTTCCTTATAATTTATATAACACAGTTAGACTCCATGCTATCATGCATCTGTTCAGTATTATATACCTTATTATAGGAAATTAATGCTTCATGAAATTAACACGAATTTCTGAAATTCGTGTTAATTTAAGTTGTGTTAATTTATGTAAATGTTAATTTCCGCATTGTTAACTAAGTTCTGCATTAATTTCTGTGACGTTAATTTCCATTATTTTCCCCCAAATCTGTGACACACTCCAGACATTCTTGACACAGCCAAAAAATAAATTTTATTCGCACACTTTACATTTCACATCAGTCTTTCACATAAGTAAATCGCTTACTGTACTCCCGGGGGGGGGGGGGGGGGGGGGGACTCCCATATGGAGTGGATGCGGATGTTCGTTGGAAATTTTGAATTTAACCCCTAAAAGAGACCAATCTGGGCGTGGCCGAAGCTTATGCAGACCCCTAAAAGAGACCAGTTTACAAAACACACAAATAAAAAGTATAGTGACTTTTAATGATGGCGAATTTGTTTATATGAATTGAGTAAATATAAAGAATCAAAATTCTTTCTGTTTTGTTATTTCTTTGCGTGCAACCCTTAACGAGACCTTGACAGCTAAAAATAATGACATTTTGCCCAGAACACCCTAAGTCAGACCAAAATCCAAAATTTACACCCCTAAGCGAGACGACGAGCATCACCGTCCATTCCATATGGGAGTCCCCCCCCCGGGACTGTACTTCAACTGAATTTTATTCATGTTCGCTGTCAGCTTTACAATGTTAAAATAAATTGGTTCCTGTTCTCAACAAATTCTGTTTTTTTTTTGGTGTAGCATAAAAGCTAATTTCCCTCATTTTGAAATTTTGTCCCTCTCTCGTGTTAATTTCCTTTATTAGGAAGCAAATTTACCTTCAATTCACGTTAATTTAAGTTGCGTTAATTTCAAATACATTAATTAACACGAGCGTTAATTTCCTATAATAAGGTATATAGTATGTCAAATTACTCTTTTGATCGGTTCTTTGCCATGCCTCTGTTCAGATGATGCCAAAATATGGTAAGAATATCAGTGACACATGGGTGTGTCACTTTTTTATTCTTACCACATTTTGAGGTCATCTGTGATCAATTACTGAACAGACGCACAGCAACATGGAATTTATTGCGTTATTTTTGTGTAAAAAAAATACCCTTCAGTCGGCTCGTCGGGTATGTTATGGACGCTTCAATGGATGAGTGAGTGAGTGAGTAAGTGAGTGAGTGAGTGAGAGGTGGATGTATGTCACACCAATCAGATTGGACGTACTATAAACAGCCAATCAAATTTCTTGTTGTAAAGGTAAATGGTATGTGAGAAGATTTGATCCCGATAGAGTTCAGAACGGCCATATTTATTCTTCTATAAAAAAGGAGGAAGTATTCATATATTGGGTTTACTTTGACATTTTCTGTGGGTTAGGCTGAGGATTTTAGTTATGAACGAGATGAGCCTTGAGGTTTGAAACTGTTCGTGAATTAGTAGTATGCAAATGAACGGGATATTTTCATTTTTAGTTACAAAGGTAACTTGATACTTCTGCTTTTCACAAGGAGTAAATTCAATTACAGGTCATGAATCATCGCTTCTAGTTCTTAGGACATGTTTTAGAGGGGATAGGACTTCAGATTTGAAACAGATCTAATGTTTACAATAGTAAGTGCGGGTAACGATTGTCTTGTTCTTGTGGCATGCAAATATAAAGAGATATTTTTGTTTTTTAGTTAGAAAGTATAATTTGACACTCTTGTTTTTCACAAGGGAGTAAATTCAATTAGAGCAGACGAATCGTCACCACTCTTTCCCATGAGACGTTTGCTATCTTTAGTAACAAATGGTAACTTAACACTTTTGTTTTATATGAGAGTGAATTCAATTAGAGCTGACAAGTTATAGGGTATTGTTCCCAGGATATTAAACAAGAAAAGCTTTCATTTCTGGACAGTTCTTACATCTCTGCAGTAGCAGTTTCACAGTTTTATTTGATGACATTCATTTCAGTCCGATATTTTTAAAGGTAAAAAGTATGAAAACTGTTCAAATGTTCTTTGAAGACTGTGCGGCACCAAGTTAAAGTGCAATTTAATTGAATCAGACTTTCAACGAGTCAGAAGTTTTTTTCTCTTTCTTTCTATATTCAGTGAAGTTGTGTTGTGTTGTGTTGTGTTGTGTAAAAAGGGTAAACGTACGACTCGTATAAAATGCAAAAAAGTCTCTAAATTAACTTGAGTATTTTTGAGCAAAAATTCCTCTTGGGGGTTGGAAGCGTTATGTGATCGGTGAGTGAGGGAGTTATGCATGTGCACGTGCCACACCAATCACAGTGCGGGTTGTATCAAAGAACGAATCAAATTGCCTGTTAGAAAATAAGATGGTATCTACATCAATCTGGAGACGTGTCAGATTACTTTAGTTTGTTCAGTCAAACATTTTATGGCTTACTATTTAGCTATCTTACCATGACCGATGTAACATCGCATGTACATCATAAATTCCCAGTTTGTTTCTTGCTGTACATCACAACCAAAAACACTTGTCAAATTAACCAAATCATTACTGTAAACAGCTCCATGAATGCTCCTATCTCCAACACTTCACACACGAAAAAAATAACTCTTGCACGCCTTGCGTGCCTATGTTTTGTTAGGGTGGTAATATAGCATTTCTGTACAAACCTGTGAAAGCACCTCCTATGCCAAGAATTGTTTGAAAAACTTCGCTCTGATTCACAGTAAACTTGACTTCAGCTTCAGCAAATTGTGATTTTCCTCCGTCTGAAGTCTGCCTTGCCTTCCCAGTTCTTAGGCTAAAGCGATCGCCTGCTTTTGAACTGGTGTACACGGCGTATTCATGTTCTGACAACGGAGTACTGCCCTTGCTAAACGAGTCGCATTCCAGCTCGTCCGAGCAAACACAGACGGTTCCATCATAACCGAAATCTTTACTGTGGCAGGCTGAATATTTTGGCGGCGAAAATTGCACCGCAGTTGTGAAGAAGGAGGAAAAGGCGAACAGAACGAAATATCCGCCCCCCATTTGTGCTGAAGGAACTATTTCGAGCAGGCGCTCGTTTCCAGTGTTCAGGTGTTGAGATGTGTCAGAGAGGCGGGAGGGGAGGGGAAAGTCTAGAGCGATATTACCTGTAAAAGAACTCTACACAGAGACGAAATGGATAAACCATGCCATGCACCCCAACTATTAACAAAATAACAAGGTCTGTGAAAAAACTGATTTCTGCGAAAAAGAATGATTCATTGACCAGTTAATTGATTGACCAACTGACGAAATTGAGTTAGTGATTGATTGATTGATTGATTGATTGATTGATTGATTGATTGATTGATTGATTGATTGATTGATTGATTGATTGATTGATTGATTGATTGATTGATTGATTGATTGATTCACAGTAGAACGGGGCCGGGGAGGACAGGATTGTCTGAACTTCTCGCTTGTAGTAGTTTTCACCTCATTGTGCTACGCAATATTACAAGATTTTTTCCTACCCTTCCTGGTTGGTGCCCTCTTAGAGCCCTCAGATTTTTCTGACGAAAGAAAAACGATTGATAACTCCTGCTCTAAAAATCGAAACAGTGTCTTTTACTTCATTTAGCTTTTGAAAGTTCATGTTACGCTGGCAACCCTCTGTCTAGGTAGACATGTCTCCCAGAGAGAAGGGTCGATGTTTCCTACCTACATGTCGCCGTTGCAGGATCTCTGTGGGAGGCTAGCCTACTGCAAGGCGCATCTTCAGAGAACTGAACATCCTTCACGCCGTGAAGGCAGCGCAAACAAACTTTGTGTATCCACCTGTTTGGTACTACACACGAGAAGGGTCTTCCCCATCCATCGCCTGAGGGACACACAGATACACTCTTTTTCAGTTTTATAAGACCTTTTTTTATAAGAAAGGTGAGGCTGAGATTGACCAAAATTTTAAGAACGTATTAAGAACATTCCCCAGGCTGAGAGTCGATTAAGACCGTTTTTATTTTGATCTGTATGTATTAAACGACAAGCATAAAATAAAGGTAACAAAAATGTAAATTAACCCAAATAACATTAACAATGGTTTTCTTATTGCATGACACACATCTCGGTTTGTAATAATCAGCAGTTCTCATTTATAACTGTTCCAAAATAATTTCCACACCACCAAAAGACCAAAGTCATCAGGTGATACAAAAAAATATAAGAACGTTCAGCCTCATCTCCAAAATCAGACGTTCTTATAAAAAACAAGAGTGTACCCCAATAGCCCAAGCCCTAGAATGTGTACTCTCTCCCCGAGAACTCTGCACACGCTTCTTCAGTGTGACAAATGTGGAAGGAATATTGCAATAATATTTGTTACAAATTTCAGTAGCTGGTAGACATATGAAATATTCGAATGGATCAATTATGCAATTAAAAATGTACATCCAATTGGTTTATGTCAACAACAAGGTTAAAATGCTCATAACAATTAGACAGCTTGAGTTAAATATAGCATCAACTTGAATACGATTAGCGACGAATAACATTTGCAAACTGTTGGTGATGGCTTTCTTGAACTCAGAACAAGTCATGATATTATGAATCATTTTGGTGTTATTGACCAACAGAACCGTCAATTTAAGACTGTAAAAAATGACAATTCTTGAAACATTTTTTACCATCGTCTATGTTGCCTTAGAGACTCGCTCCTGATGAATTTGACAATCAGATCGATTCAGTCGACTTGTGTCGACTGCAATGAACGAAACACCAGGGAGTTTGAAGTGTTTTCTAAACGACTATGTTAGAGCTACCAAGAGGAAAGCTTTTAATAACCTCAGTGGACGGATTTTCGTAAATGAACGGCATAAAAAACGTATGGGAATTTACTAAGAGGAAACCAAAGACTGCATGGAAATGGGGTAGGTGATTTGCAATGACTCATGCTTAGAACATAATATATAATTTGCAGGCCGTTAATCTCCTTCGAAGCTACGCCTTACAATCTTTATTACCCGGTAGATTTTAATCTTAAAAGTTAAAAGCAAAAACAGCGGCTTGAAAACAATACGTTTTATAACACATATGAAAGCGGTTTAGTGTTTACAGAATCAAACGTGAGCCATCGGTCTATGACCATGGAATTTGCATAAGGAAGTTTTATCAACAGCATTTACTTTTTTTATGCTAGGTTGAAATATGTCCATAGTTATGTAAATTATGCATATCCGCATATATATATATAATATTTTGTCGCAAGACACTTTTTCTCAGGGTATACATGTAGATAATGAGAGTTTACTGAAAAAACCCGCCTCTGTCTTCGTACAAATACCTTGTAATCTCGTGATTAACGCAGAATTTAGCCTGAGGATAGAGTATTAATATATTTAAACCTCTTGACATAAATGGTGGTCACTTTAACAGGTACATACTTAGTTTGTATTCTAATGACTTCTCTAGATAAGAATTAAGAATTTGAATGCCAAAGCTTTCTTAGTTTTAGTACATTAAATATTTAACAGTTAAAGCCATTTTCTTTTGCCTCAAATAATGGGTTATTTTGGCAGCACACCGAATCTGTTTTATTTCTATATTTAGTTCATTGACAACCAGTGTTGTTATTGTTAGGAAAACTTCCATGCAAAATTAACGTCCATAACAACCACTCTTTATTAATTCAAAAGAAATTCAAGAGTGTTCGTTATGGCTACAGCGTCAATGTACCGCGAAAAAGACTTTCTGAAGTTGCTCAAAATTGCTCCTATCAGAATAAATCGGATTGAAACAAGACCATTATACCAATGATTTTTTGTTTCGTTCAGGTCCAGACCTTCTCTCCTCTGTTAACTACCGGAACGTTACTATAGAAAACTATCTTCGTCTTGAATGAAGTCAATTGAAAATTAAAGCTGGAGCTAGGGAATGTGTACTAGCTACTTGTCGGCACATTTAAAAGGTCTGCGTGGTAGAGGTTTGCGGAGAAGTCAACCTCTCATTGTCTATTAAATCGTAAGATATCGCCAACTGGAGAAACCTAACCTATGACACGTCAACTTGTTCTTAAGAGCAGAGATTTTAGAGAGATTCACACCTCCAAATTCTACTAGAACGTCCTGCCATTTTGGCAGTCACCTCTGACAAGGACAGCGGGCTCGACAGATTTTAGCCGCTATAACCTTGTTAACACTTTGCTACAGTAACTGAGAGTCTTAAAATATCAAAGGTCGTCCTGTGTGCAACAAAAACAACATCAGCTTGCTCCACCTAAGGTTTTTCGGTTTTCGTCTTTGGCATTCCCTTTTTGCTACCCTTTTAGAAGAATTTAGAGTTGTCAGTAGAGAAATTAATTGAAATTTCTTCCAAAACCAATATCAAGTGACAATATTGCGAAAATGTTCGTACTTATTTGCAGAGGAGAAAACAAACACAAAATTGCAATATAGATGACACTTCATCCCCGATCAGCCGTTGCAAAGCATAATTGTTATCAAGTTAGGACAATGAACATAAATTTGTTTTCACTCTTTTCTGAGTAATTCACCATGGATTGTCTACATGGATTGGCAACATACTTCGCGCTAAAAACAAACATTATACATATTAAAATGACTTGTAGATATTCAACTTGAAAAGGGAATCGCAAAATATGTTAGTCGATTCACAAATCGTAGAGACCAATTGCGGAATAACGTACACCAAGATCTTCTATTTAAATAACGACTTTTAAAACACATTGAAAATTGTGCAGATTATACTGTAGCCTACTAGCTGATAGCATGCCACATAAAAATATCCCTGTAAACTGCCACCTGTCAATATGGTTAGGAAAACCTGCTGTAAGTATCATTTAAGCCAAAGTTAAACATGTGTTTAACCAATCAGTGCGCGTATCGAGACGCGTCTCTTCAGAGATGTAAATAAAACAGGTGAGTGTAAAGTTTGTTGTCCAGTTTAGTTTTCGAGGCAGATATTGCGGGAATTGGTAGAAACGCACTGGCGTTTCGGACTCATTTAAGCTCACTGCAATGCCTATACCGGATCGAAGGACAAGCGGCAAGGAAGGTACAGATAATGTCTTCTACTTTAACAGCGCGCTTACGTTGACGGCGAAAATTGCAAACAGGTGTCATAAAGAAATGCTTTTGTATAGGTTTGGAAGCCGTTACAAAGATGGCGGTGGTGACAGAAGTGAGGGCCATTTCTCAAGGTCCTTTTTGCCTATTAGATAAAGAACATTTTCATTTTGCCAGTTTTACACTCATTGAGATATTCTCCCAAATCCTCGTAAGTATATCTCTTCGAAAACCAGACGAGGAATCAATTTTCCTGTTTCTATATTTTGTTATTCAGGCGATTTTTTCTTAGCTCAAAATTTTTTTCTTTCATTTCGCTGAAATAAAGAATATATAAGATTTTAAAATTTCCATACGAATTCGCAAGTTAACGAATATCAGCCTCTTACTGAACACTTGTATATACTTGCCCAGCGTCGGCTTCTGGACGAAACCTAAATTATGCAGAACTTAAATACAACTATTGCATACTAACATTGCAATTAAATTAAAGTTGATATCTTGAATATATAACCAAATTTATTTCTGTCAGTTAGAATCTAAGGACTGGAAAATTCTCAAATCAAAATGACAAAATGCAAAATCCAAAAGTTAAAGAACGCTTTATATCTAAATACCGAAGGACTTAACTTGGGCGTGGTCAGGAAAATATCCGAGCATTTTTGCATAAGAAAATTATTACAGACTTTAAAGGAGCTATGTCACAGTTTGCGCGTCTCGAGAAGTTTTTCAATTTCCGAGTCGTCGTTTGCAATCCGTGTTAATCTTCTCCATCTTTAAGTCTTAACCATTCTGGTTCCTTTATGATTTATTATTGTCTCTCTTGCGTTTTGCTATCTAAGTAAACTACTTCTTTCATGTCTCCTTCAATTTAAAGGTAATTTTTGTACACAGCCAAAATAGCTGAAAATACTGTGACTGAACTCCTTTAACTGTTACAATTGTAGTAACTTCGTTTTCCCCAACCTAGGCCTATAGAACCATATGTTCTCTTTACAGATTCCAATACATTGCCTTCAATGTTAGTTCTAAGAATATAAATAAAGGTTATGATAATTATTATTATTCCATTGAGACAAAATTACCTCAGAGCCGATGATTTCGTTTATTCTCATCACCTGTCCAATTGACAATATCTTGATATTGTTAAGAGAAAGTGGATGTGGATCATTCTGAGCATTTAAAGGACCATTTCTTTAATTCTTTTTTTTTTTTTTTTTGCAGCGAAAACGACCGCTAAAGATGTGTTCAGCGGAGATAAAGGCGAGGAAGGTATCGTATTTTTTCAAAAATCATATTTCTATTTATAACAAAAACGAAACGTTTCGTTCAAGTTCATTGTATAGTTTATTATATTACATGTAACCTAAAATGAACTTACACGGGTCTGATAACGCGTTCCACACGAAGCGCGCGCGTAGCGCACAAGCTTAACAGTTTTAGTGGGAATGTAGAAGAATTTATACAGTTGGAGACATTCCGTAATCTTATTATGCTTTTCATTATAGTCCGTGTGACTAGTTCTCCGGAAAATGCTGCGATTGAAGAATTTTCATCGTCCTGGGAAGTTTTGTGTTTGGGTAATAATTTTGTGGTCTCCTCTTCCCACAGGAAATTTTCAAAAAGCTGGAAAATTCGTCTTGTCTTCCAAACTCTGGGAACACTCCACTCCGTCCAAAACATGTGACGTTCTTATCACGTTTCCCAAAAACACTGAGGACTACACGGTAATGTGGCTGCTGTCGAGACTTCGAGCCAGAGTCCCGGATGTCGACGTCCATGTCCGTCAAATGGCTCATTCACCAGTCTACGGTTTTTATCTCACGTCTTCATTTGAAGTGTTTCTCCAACAAGCCGAGCATCTGGGTTTGAAGAAAAAGCTTCGCAAGGGTGGAATAACGGAGTTTAAGTACGATGAACGAGATACCTTCGAGAATTCTGATGATCCTACTGTGTTCTTCAACTCTGGTGAGAGACAGAGTATGATTCTAGAGATGGTGAACGACTTGAGAGCCGTGCAAGGAGACGAACTGGGGAAGATTAAGTTTGTGGAAGGACAGCAGATTGGTAAGGAATAGTTTAATAAGTTTGATAAATAAGAGATTTTTTATAAACTTAAAGAAAGTTGCCAGAATCGTTTTTCTCTCCTCAAGAAGAATCAAAGGATAAACAATAATTAACCATAAACAATAAATTATTTCCTTTGATTCCCAGTCCCCAAGCTGTTGTCGGAAGGCGTGGTGGAAAAGATGTTTCCTCTGCACAATTCAGACGACTTAGCTAAACTGAGGAAGACCTGGGTCTCAGCATTCTTCAAGAAACAGCCTTTAGGTGAGTTATCCAAGGGTTGAAATGTCGCTTAGCAACATGTACGTTGACAAAGTCACCTCATAATCAACATTGTTTTTGCTTGGAACTCGTTTCTACTTTCATTGTTGGTCGAATTATTTTACCGTCTGGATGATTGAGTTTAACAAAACTAAGAGTAAAAAAGGAGCTCTAATTGAGGCGTTTTTTACCACTGATTATTTGTTCACACCAGCACAAGGACAGCAGCAGGTTTAGCTTAGAATGCATTTAAAGGGCCAGGTAACAGAAAAAGCAAGACTGAATCAAACATATAACATTTGCGTTTCCAGTCAATGGAAATGATGCGAACTCATTTCGCGCTAGACTATTCAACTGACACCTTTTCGCACGAGCCTTCAGGTATCAACATCCAACTTTCGATCTCGGTGATATTTCTTTTTTCAATTTTACAGACGACATTTGTCAATATTTCGGTGTGAAGATCGCCATGTATTTCGCCTGGCTTGGTATGTACACTAAATGGCTAATAGCGCCCGCGGTCCTCGGGATCATAACCTTCATTCTGTCCAACAGAGGCGAGGTAACGCGTGATTGGTGCATCTTCTTTTTCAACATCTTCAACATCGTTTGGGCTACGCTCTTCCTGGAGGCCTGGAAACGAAAGAGCGCCGAGCTTGCGTACAAGTGGGGTACAATGGACATGCCATCTGATGCACTGAAGGAGCCAAGACCATTATTTAGGGTTTGTTGTTTGTAGTGTATCGTGCACAATCAGGAGTCCTTATTTCCTTTCAATTTCTTCAAAGCGTGATTACTTTTCTCGAGTCAAAATTCTCCCAGAGCTGTTATACCCCTTTGCGACAGAAACAAGTTTTCCGTTTCTCCGTTATCCTCTTTTCCAAATTATGTAGTTCCCTTCTCTTCCTCCTAGTTGTAACCTCCATCAGTAACAAACTCTCTCTGCACATTACAGTCTTCCTCTCCGAGTTATTAGGTTTATTTTCCCTGGTCGGATTTAAACCGGCCCTAGTTACGAATCTTGAAGAATAAAGTTATCGTCCCATACACAGTCCTGGGTAATAATTTTCATAACATCATGTCATCATTCCACACAGGGTGATTATCATAAAAGTGAAATAACTGGGAGAATAGAAGCACACTACCCATCCTGGAAAAGAAACATCTTCCGTTACTGTGTGTCACTGCCAATCATCCTGACGTCACTGGGTGTCGTCGTAATCAGCATGTTGCTGTGTTTTGAGTTTCAACGCTGGGTAGATGGCATGGAGAATCCTCCAAAACCTCTCAGATTTGCTCCTAAAGTCGCCTTGGCTGTGTGCATTGGAATGTTGGATGACAATTACAAGAAAGTGGCCTACCATCTGAACGACAAAGGTGAGTTAAAGGAGCTATGTCACGGATGGTGCAACTTGAAAAAAATTTTGGCTGTTTTTTTCATGTCGTTCGTAATCTGTCTCAATCTTTTTCAGTCGTAGCTTCATGGTGTCGTGCCATGTTAGAAAACTATTACGTTGTGGTTTCCGTCAGTTTAAAATTAATTTTGCTCCTTGAATTACAAAATACACTCAACAAAATGTGTTTCCGAGTCAAAATGAGTTCGGTTTATTTACGACCATAGCCAATCATACAATCAAAAAATCAATCAAGCAAGCAATCAAACAATCAGACAGTCAGTCAGTCAGTCCATCATATTCGAGTCTTAAAATTCTCGTGAAAACAAAACTGTTTCCTTCAGGGACTGGTAATCGAGTGTATAGCATCCTTTAGAAGCTAACTTCCTCATTTCTATCTTGTTCAATGACAGAAAACTATCGTCTACAGGAGACATATGAGAACCATTTGATCATCAAACTTGTCTCGGTAAGTTGCTCTTTTATGACTCATAACAGTGATACCTTAAACAAACAAGTTCAAATTTGGTGCATATCCGTCGTTTCATGTGGTATTAATAGATCTTAATGCTTGCACTAAGAAGTCCAAGGTGAAGGTTTATTTCTCATTCCAATCTATCAACAATTAATTTTCAGTTCCAGTTCTTTAACGCCTTCATGGCGCTCTTCTACATCGCCTTCTTCATCCGGGACATGGACAGGCTCAAAACGGTGAGTTATAACTTGCAACAATCTACATCTCTGTTTCCTTTGCTTTATCGACTGTTCGGTGCTGAACTAATAGTCGACATCTTCAGTCACCCGAAGAAAAGGATTTTTTGTGCTTAGCCTTATAGAAGACGACATTTTCGCAACAATATCATTTAGAATCCTCATTGTGATGTTCCGAAAAACAAATCGAGGTTTTCTTATAATAAATCATACAAAATTTTGCGAGGCCTTTATTAAAAATTGATTGGATAGCAATATTACCGTGACCAGTCTGAAGTGAAATATATCATCACAAATGCCGCGCCGATGAGTTTTCAGAAAATACTCGAGACTGTTCTGGGACTGGTGTTTTTTGGTATCGAAACTTTGAATCGACGTTAACCTTCAATTGTACATTTCTAAATTTCTAGCAACTTGCCGCACTGCTCATCACCAAGCAAGTTGTTGGGAACGTCAAAGAAGCTTTGGTTCCATTTGTCAAGCAAAAAGTGAAGGAATG
This sequence comes from Orbicella franksi, assembly GCF_964199315.1. Taxonomy (NCBI): domain Eukaryota; kingdom Metazoa; phylum Cnidaria; class Anthozoa; order Scleractinia; family Merulinidae; genus Orbicella; species Orbicella franksi. The sequence continues at coordinate 27,595,762 of NC_138145.1, forward strand.
GAAACTGAAGAAGCAAGACGCCAAAGCAAAGAAAGAGCTGGACGAGAAAGAAGGGAAAGACAAAGCGACTGGCGAAAATAAATCAGATAAACCAAAGGAACTAGATTCGCCACTGATGAATCAGGCTGAAATCGAGGCCACCATGGCAGAATACGAGGTAAAAACAGTACAGTTCTCGTACCGTTCGACTTAACAAGCCCCCTGTTTCGAAAGTGATTCGTTTTTTGCTTGCATTGCAAGCAAATGCACGCACACCAAAGCGCGCGCATTATAGATAAGGTAAAATCTGCGTCGTGCCAAGTGGTCTATACCGCGAGAGCTTATCCCTCTTTCCATAGCATAAAGCGACCAGGAATATGGATGCCATGCTAATCCATCTTAGGGTTACCAGCATGAAATTCGCCAGTACCCATGTATACACTAAGGTAGAGAGAGGCAGTGTGAGTAACCTGTCTTGCCCAGGAACGCAACGCTATTACCCCGGCCAGGGCTCGAACCCGGACCGTTCGATCCCGAGTTCAGCGCGTAAACCTTTAGGCCACCGCGCCTCCCGCGGTATTCATCCTCAATACATTAGGACTAACCACCTCTAATTGTCCACCTTGTTTGCCACAGGACACTTTTGAGGACTATCTGGAGATGTTCATACAGTTCGGTTACGTGGTTCTGTTCTCCTCCGCCTTTCCCCTGGCCGCTCTGTGCGCTCTGCTTAACAACATTATCGAGATCAGGAGTGATGCATTCAAACTATGCACCAATCTCAGGCGGCCATTTGGGGAGAGGGTGGAAAACATTGGGACCTGGCAGGTAACTTGGGCGAGCCGGTTAAACTTGTTATCAATGACCAGTTTTCGACATTAGAGTGTGATTACGACAGTCCTTACAAAAATCCTTTCATCATAGTGTTACTCAGGATTATCTTGAAAGGTTTATAAGAGAACTCCATGGAGTAGAAGTACTTAGAAAGCTAGAAAATCCCATATCTCATTTTTTGAAAAAGGAAAAGAGAACGGCCCAGTAGCTTTCATTAAATGGTCTTGTCTAGGGCTTTATCTACAAAAGCTACAACCATATTGCCTCTGGGGAAGAAAGCGTTAACTTTACTTTATTGAATGACGACCTTTACGCAACAAACACGAAGCAAGCATAACTTTTTGTCTCAGCCAGTCTGTAAAATATAAACTGTAGGATGGTTATCTGATCCCACTGATTCTCTCTTAGGACGCAATGGAAGTCATGGGCGTGGTCGCGGTGATGGTTAACCTGGCTTTACTCGGCATGGGCGGTTCTGTCCAGCGGATGTTCCCCAACATGACAGTCACCGACAGGATCATCCTCATAGTGGTGCTTGAGGTCAGTTTTCATAGTATGACGTCTTGAACCATTTTCCCCAGTTCTCGATCGTCTCACAAAACTTTAGCACGACATAAGGTCCAGCTGTGAGCCATTCGAACTAATGGCAGCGTAAATGAGTGGTTAGCAATAGGAACGCCTTCCTTCATGTTCCTTGCATTTCTGAGGTCCACATTTCAAGCCCTGCATGCACGGGTATCTGAAATGGTATTAGGTAGTCCCTTGAGTCCTTGGTCCTCCTTAACTTTTGTAAACAGCCTCGTGCGAGATGTGAACAGTCACTGTGTGTTTATTCACTCCATTGAAAGAAACTGGTACAATCTTTTAACAGAGAAACCATGCACTTATTTCTTTTTTAGCATCTTGTTCTTGGAATCAAGTTTGCAGTGGCCTACGCCATCCCTGACATTCCAGAATGGGTGGAGAATGAGATAGCCAAGATGGAGTTCCAGCGGCGAGAAGCTCTTAAGGTAAAAGACAAGGCCTAAATTTTCCCTTATCTACACGTCGAAGAAGAAATTCTCATGTGATTCACAAACGCCATTTTGCCCTCTCTTTTAGCTTCTCTTAATTACTGAATCGCTATGAAGCAAAAGCAATTTAAACATCTTCTTACGACCAGAGCTGTCAATTCAGGCTTCATCCTTTGTGTCATACGCCATTTCTAGTCAAGACTTTGCTTTTCATTGAACTGGGCATTACAAATGCAGAACACATTGCCACCTTCCCCTCGGTGATGAGCCCCTGGTGAGAATGGGGTACCAAACACATTCAATTTCTAACGTTGCATATTCTGTTGTAGAGTGCTCCCAGCACCCCAAAGTCTCCCAAAGATCCACAAGGTAAAGCACACACCCCAGTGTAACAAGGACAATGGATAAACATCAAAAACTGGACCTCAAGTGTGAACCTTTTCAAGTCCATTACCTTGGAACGAACTGCGGTGTTTATGAAGGTCAATTTCCTGGACGCTTCTTTTAAATTTTTTTTTCTCTGACGACTGACAACCATAAAAAATACCAACGATAGAGGATTAACAAAAAAAAAAACATTTTATTACTGAAAATTAGCGACAAAAGGGTAAAGGGTTGGGGCATTTTTAGTTGTCATTTGAAATTTAATACTAGTTTAATTTTAAAAGTAGAGTAAATTAGAATGAATGACAAAACGAAAACGACTACGAGAAAATATCTAACAAAATAACTAATTTGACATCGTCTAATTTTCAATTGTAAAATTTGAACACAATACTAACTTGTTAACTGTTCAACTTATGCTAACTGACATTCATATCATCGACAACCGAAACGTGACTACATAGAATCATTCTATCTCATGTCTTAATTACTAATCAAAAATTATCCAAAACTAATTTAACATCAGGATGTAGAAGTCGAAGAATGATGGAAGTTAACTGTTACTAACTATTAAACACCTCGTCAAAAAAGTAAACTTTTGACATTAGCACGTGGGAGAATATGATTAAAACATGAATTGTGAAAACTAAACGCTGTTAATAATATTCATTAGTAAACTCTTAGTTTAGTTAAAGTAAATACTACTGCTATGTATGTGTAACCCTCTCACGCCTAAAATAACCTACATCACACTTTTCCGTTAACAGATAATAATATTAATAATAAATGAACGAAATGTGAAAGTAGAAAAATGTTAAATGACATTATAAACACTACGCTCAGAAATGAGTGTCTTAAAAGGTTTAAATAAGTTGGAAGTTAAAATAACTCAGCAAATTAATGTGATAACATAACCTTTCTAATTATAATAACAAACTAACAAATAAGTATTTTTTTTTTTCCATAGTTCTAACAAAATCTTCAAATTAACCACAAGGTACAGTGATTAATGACCAAAACGGATAATAAACGGAAGACATACAAAAATAGAAACGTCTACATAAATTACGGTATGAATTTAACTCAACAAACAATCACTAAGGCCACAAATTACCTAATCAGCAGAGAGACTGGGAAAGGATTGTGAAATAACATTAATAGAACTGCCTTTAATATACAGCGTGATAATTATATCAGCACTAAATGTTCTAACACATTTAAATCATGAAAGATCAATTAACACTGACTGATTCAACAAATCACTTCAATGGCTTTTCTAAATATTCAACACTGTACTCAGGAAAGAACAGATACTAACATTTGTACAGACAAAAACATAACACCTTAGGAATTAACTGTTAACTTCTTAACACACGCAAACGTTACTAAAGAAGAAGCTGGGATCACTTCAATTTTTGTACAATTCCGTTATCGCAGATTTGTACAAAAACAACCGAATAACCAAATGTTATGCTAAGACAGAAATTGACGCCGACTAAACGGCGCTTAAAGCAATGACTAAAACAAACAAATATCAAAAATCAAACAGACAAAGAACAAGCACACAGATAAACCACACAGCAGCTAGCAAAACCTGAACCAACATTTCAACAGTCCATAATGCATCTACTTAAAACATCAAGCACGTTAAAGCATATCATCGAGTCACTGGTCATAACTACATGATTCCAAAGTATAACTAAACAAGGACACATACGGTGGATACCAAACAATACACAGTGTTAACTATGTCTGTAGAAAAGTGGTAAAATTGACTGTAATGATGAGGCAACCATTTATAAATATTTTTAACTTCATTTCATGAAAAAGTTGACGCTCACTTTCCATAGCAATATGACCAAAGTAATGAAAAGTATCTAGGTATCTAATAAAGAATCAACGGATTTAAACCGTGATAGATAACTAAAGATAACTCTACATCAGAATAAAGTAAATTAACTCAGTAGACAAGAATAACTATTAACAACTAACGAAAAAAATGTTAACTTAAATACTAACAGAAAATGATAAAGCTCATTTTCAGTTATATCATGAACTATAATCAAGACAATAAATAAGTATAGACGACAGTTGTACGGTTAAGAAATAGAAGTATTAAGTTTACTAGAAAATGAAGTTGACGTAATAAAAATAGAAAATAATATCGACGAAATGAAACTAAGTAACCGAGTAAGCACGTGACTAACAGCTAACAAACAAAAACTGTTAACCACGGAAGCAGCAGGGAAGGGAGAAGCTCACTAAAGATAGCAAACACTTGTCAACAATGATGACTTGATAAGGCTAACCAATGGATAAAATACTGTATTAAAAAATGGAAAAACTGGAGAAGCTAAGATCACAAAAAAAATCCAAAACAACGCAATACTTTTGTGAGCTCTCACCACTTCTGTAACAAGTAACAAACATAACAGCAAGTTCGAAGTAAAACTAACATTTGCCTATAAAAGTGATTGTGTCGGTGACAGTTGAACTTATTTTAACCATTGAACAATTTCAACAATGAAAGAACTAACACGACAAATTACAAAAAAATACTGAAGACAAATTACACAACTGACCAATATTTATAAGTTAACAAACCACTCAAACAAACAAACAAATAAACAAATAAACCCACATAAAATGAAGATGAAAGAATTTACATACAAGAGGGACAATTGTCTAGCAAATCTCATTGACAATATTACAGCATCGAATGTTTTACGACGCTAAGAAAGACGAACATATGACAAAGTAAAGACTAGTACGAGCAAACTAAGATGACAAAAAAGCACCTTCACTCTAGCACACGCATCAGGTCTTTTATTGAAACAAATTTTATAGCGAATAGAGCAGATGTTTTGTATCAATTCTAAATCAAAATATAAATTGTAATGCAAGATTAGCTAGAAGTGAAATACATCACGACTTTTTTCTATTTACATACACTAGATAAGTTATGTAATTATCTTGCAGGCGACATCATAGTTAAATTACTTAACAATTTAATTGCTAGAAAAAAATACTGAAGATTTCACGTTATAGCGCTAGTATAGTATCAGCTGTAGCATCGTTTGCGACCAGAACAGCCAGCCATCGTTTGCGTAAAGAAGAGCCAGGGCAACTGGCAAGTTTTAAAAAGAACCGAAACTGAGGCGCATTCAGATTTCAAAGAATGGCGAGTGTACAAGTTAATTCGTAATGAGTACTGACTTATGACCGCCATTGTGAATTTCTTTCTGGCCTACCCAAACGATGCCAGAAGAACCCAGGAATCAGAATATTGTTTAGATCTCATGCCTTGATCTTCACACTCGAAGCGAAGACTTCTCACACGTGCGAAGAACTGGATATAAGTTAAATTGTTTTTGCACATTTTTAATCAAGTCTCATTTGGAGACGTTATCGTGCACATTCTTTTTAAATTGAGGTAGCTTTTGTAACACCGTGTCTTTTAATCTGTGCTTTTGACATGTTAATGTGCAAAATCTTTACAGCTTTAGGATAAAAAGAGAATTTGTAAAAAAAATTAGGTACGAATAAGAGATGCATTGTAAATGAAGGGAAAATAAAAGGACATTTTATACTTGTGCTGGACATCTGTGAATAGCGTCTTTGCTCTGATTTGCATTGCGCTAACTGAGGCAAGAGACAAAGGTTAATGGCATTGCCTTTCGGCTGTAGCTTACTTAGTACCACGTACAATTTACCTTCGGTTCCCTTACTAAAGAATATGCATTGCACATCCTTGGTTTTAGTTCCTTGGGAGCTTCTCACAACAGGAATCCCTCCTGACAAAAAGTTAAACTCCCAGATTAGTCTCTAGTTATGAAGTATGGATCTACGAAACAAGTGTGTCAATGAAATGGTAAAGAAATACTGCTCCAATACAAAATTCTGAGCTGTACTTTCATAAGGTTTTGTTTACAGTGCTTCACAAGGTGGTTGTAACTTTTCAATGTGTGACCATTCAAATGAAAGCTACTGAGCAGTACCTCTAGGTGGCACTGTTCATTATTTTATGCAAGGCGCAGTGAACGTTCAGGTCTGTGGATCAAAACCCAGTGTATGAGCAATAGAATGGAAGCTATTGATCAGTACTTTCATGTGGTACTGTTTAAAACGCCAAACGCCGTACAAAGTGCCAGGGTGCTACTAACTTTTAAGTGGGTTAAACCCGTTGTGTGAACGCTAAAATGAAAGCTATTGAACAGTACTTTCATGTGGTACTGTTTATTACGCTGTAATAAATTAACAGTACCACATACGGTACAAGGTGCCAAGGTCCTACTAACTTTTAAGTAAGCAGGTAAAGCCCCAGTGTACGACCACTAGAATCAAAGCTATTGAGCAGTACTTTCATGTGGTACTGTTTATTACGCTGTAATAAATTAACAGTACCACATACGGTACAAGGTGCCAAGGTCCTACTAACTTTTAAGTAAGCAGGTAAAACCCCAGTGTACGACCACTAGAATCAAAGCTATTGAGCAGTACTTTAACGTGGTACTGTTTATGTTGTATAAGGTGGATCTAACTTCTACGTCCGTGGTTGAACCCTGAATGTGTGACCAAGAAAATGAAAGTTCTGAGCAGCACGTTGATGTATTTAATACGGTGTTGTTTATTTTCCTTTTACGAGGTAGTTGGTTCCAGTTATTACTAATTGCTACAGCATTGCGCCTTTCAATTGACCAATCTTTACTTTAACCACCAACATGAAGTGTTTGATGTAAATAATATTTCTGTGGCAGCGCGGAAAAAATGAAATGCACAGTGATTTTAATTTAAGCCAAACTTTACCAGAGCTATTTTTACTGCGAAGCGCACCAATTAATGACGGATCGGAGTACATCATTCAAACAAAAATATCAACAGCTATCCACGCACAAAGCAGCTAAACAGTCAGTGTACTTTACAGTTTCAGCACATATCTCAACAGTTTGTTGCCTCGTACTTCCCTGAGCCGCCCACAGTGTCTTAACATGGTGAGTATTGCCCTGCCTGTGGAGTCCATCTTCAACTGTGAATAAGCCTTGAGGTCTTCATCGATGAAGAAATACTCTCCTGTTGTACACAAGAACAAAACCATATTTCCTTCTATGTTTCATTTCCCTCTATAAGCCATATATCCTGCCATAATTTCAGAACTATACTGCTTGCGAACACAATATTCACGAGTGAATCTTTCAGTTACAGACTCTTACCCAGTAATCATTTGGGAGTTGGCAGTCGAGGAGAGATTGAATACTAGTTTATACTGATATAGCGAGGGTTGGGAAGAAAAGAACTTACTCTGGAATTCCCGAAAATTAAAGGGTACAAATCATCAGCATGTAAGTTAAAATCATTCAGATTAAGGAACAAATCATAGGAAAGAAGACAAAACGCATGAAAAAAAGTGATAGAGAAGTATGTTAAAGGAGTTGCTCAACAATTTGTTTCCGCTACTAACTTCACCGATGTATTTTGCTCAAAAATAGCCCATACATCTGTTTGTAGAGCATTATCCAAAGCATTGAACTAATTACCTTCTGTGTCCGGAGTCTCTGCTTCCTTAAAAGCCTGAAGGAACATAGCAAACATTCGGTAAATTCGTCAACAAAACATCGAAAGAAATGTCAAAAAAGGAGCGTAGACAGTCATGAGCATTGGTTGATTGCCAAGTGGTCCCTGTTCAATGTTCACGATGTCAGATTGAAGGCGAAATGAGTGCAAAGTTACGTTCGCATTGTTGAAAAAGAGAAAGAGAGCGTGCACGAAACAAGTTTTGTCCACTCTTTCCTTTTGCGTATTCACCTCGCATTCTGAGAAATTGGCGTCCGTAGAACAGGTTGTGGTTTGGAAAAGGTAACAATTCTCCAACTCTTCCCCTCCCGCCTTTTCGTTCCATTTGTACTGCGTTCTTCTTTCTCCTCACAGCTGGCAGTCAGTTTTTCTCTTGAAATCAGGCAGGGAGTATGAGGTAAGCCGTTTCCCATACTGCCCCTTACGTTCCCGTTCACATTTAAGGTGGCCGAACACTGTTTTCGCGCGCGCTTTTGCTGATGCAAAACATGCCTTCAATAGAGCGATCATTTTATTCAGTTACTCAACACCCGCACTATATGCGCTATTTTTCTCCATTATTGAACGCAGTGTACTGATGCCTTTAGTCTTTTATTACAAAGCTATGTTAGAAAAGGTAACGACGCAAAGAACCCAGCAATTCTCAGCTTTTTCTTTGTTACCGAAAGCACCCAGTTAAATGCAGCGCATGCGCAGTTGCTCGAAAAATTGAGACCGATTGCTTTTGCAGAAACTTGCCGATTTCTAACGATCCAGTCGTTAGAATTTCAAGAAATTTGGCAAAAAAATAATTCAGAAACCACTTGAATGATCTATCGCAAAAAATCTGAATTTTGACATAGGGAATTTTTAATAATACAGAACATGCAGTGAAAACGATTTACGGCGAATTACGAAAGTCGCCTATGTCAAAATTTTATTAGAACAGTGTTGACAGAAGGGATTTAATGTCAATTCATAGTGGGCAAATGATGAAAAAAATCTAACGACTGAATTTTTTTTAAATAAACAAAAACCATTTTTTAAGCCTTGTTTTTAACCAGCCCCGTTGCCATGGCAACAGCAGTCACCTTAGCCAAAATAAGAGAATAAACTCTTCTGTGGTTAACGTTGACTCTCGCAAAAAACGGGCGCCAAAACATAAATATCTTTAAAGTAATGGTGAATTAGGCAGAGGCTCTTGAAAACTATGTTCGGCCACCTTAAACACTAGTCTACCCCAAGAGAGAAAGATTGGCAGCAGCAGTCTATTCTTCAACTATCTCTTGGAGCAGGCCAAGTCAAATAATTCACGACATATAGGGTGGGAAAGTATTTGTGGACTTTTCTTTCTCTGGCCAGCTAGTGCCGCTACAAGAAATTCAGATGGTAGATATTAGGGAGTTTAAAGACCACGACGGCGACGCCGAGGACAACGCCGGTTAAAAAATGATCTTATATTTTACCGTCGAATCCCGCGATACCCCAAAGTCATTTAGTTTGTTTCTCACTGTCAAAATTACCTCGAAACTGAATATGGAACACAGTGTTAAATTCGGAATATAAATTTAAAAAATTAGCCGTTGTCGTTCACGTTCTCCAGACAACGCAGAATTTGGTCATTTCACGTTGTTGGTTTGCACAGGACGGCAAGGAAATGTACCAAGAATTATAATGCACGTGCACAACCATTGTTCTGCTCATTAAACCTTTTGTTTAGCGACGTTCCCGTTGCCTTTGCCGTCGTGGTTTTCTTAATCTCGCTAATAATTATGTTGTGTAATTCGGTAAGAACAGTAACGTCCGCGTACCTTGTATTTCTTCATAACCGGCTCCCCCATGGCTGAACGAGGAAGGCGTAGAATCTTATACTTTGCTGTGATAACTTTATGGATTTCATCTATGGCATTATTGGCTTGATCATACGAGACGCGCCCTTTGATATACCTGCAGTATTATGAGCAGAAAACACTCACTATGAATGCATGCTTAACGATGGAAAGACGAGGTAAAAGTTGCAACAACAGGCATGCATTCTCGTATTCCTATTTTACAGGCTTCCCATACAAGGGGAGAAAGAGCTATAATATAAAATTCTGATCATGTAATCAACGCATTGACTGGTTGTGCAGTCGTGGGACTTCGTTTGTTTCTTGCATTCATAGCCAAATAAAAACACTCCGAAAAGCTTGCGACAGTTTGAAAGTTTTGGGTACGTAGACCTTGCCTATGTACAACATTTTCTACTGACTAGTTGTGAACAGACCCAACGCAAAGGGAATATAAGAGAGTGTTTGAAGGAGCAATATTGACAGGATTTACGATGTACCCAGTTAAAAATGCACCTTGGTTCCTTTGGGATTCCTTTGATACACCATGATCTGAGTGATCTGGCGTCATTGAAAGGGGTAAATCAATTGAACCAGGCGCACAAAATTAGATTCTGGTAAATTTATTGGAAGGGATTCTTTCCAATGCTTCAACGATGTTTTGGATCATTATATAAAAGCACTTTCCCCCTCTCCCAGGGTAATTTTACCAGGAATAGTTTACTCCTTAACTAGGAATAGTGTAAACCTGTCAAGGCCAGCAATCTTTGGTGATAGGATCTTTCCAGGATCCATGAGTGATATTTGAAGGTCTTTCCGGATATTTGACATCATGAGGATTTTACAAAGATCTTAGCAAAACAGCAAATCATTGTCCTTCTTTAAGGCAAAGCGTAAAACTTTGTAAATAATGCCCTATCTAATTGTTAAATTATCTTAAAATTAGTTTTATATTATATATTAGCTTTATTATCGTTAAATTAGTTTTGGTAATATCATTGTTTTTCATCTCTTTTCTTGTTTTTAATTTTTATTATGATTTGCAGGGCCCCACTGAAAACTGCCAAGGCAAGTGGGCTCCCTGGATAGATATTATTATTATTATTATTATTATTATTATTATTATTATTATTATTATTATTATTATTATGTTCCTTGCAAGTATCTGAGGCAGACTGCAAGAATCCTAAGATTTCTAACTTAATCTTTGCTGATTCTGGCAACAGTCATCAAAGATCTATGCAACATCCTTAATGACACTTGAAGATCTTAGAGGAGTTTGTTACAGTCCTCAATAGGATCCTCAAAAAATCTTCAGGAGGATATTTTTAAAAAATTATTGAGAGATTTTAACCAGGGATAAGGGAATTTACTATTTCAATACATGAAACCTTACTTGGGTATTTCATCAAACTCTTCAACTGTGAGGTAAGCTAACTTAGGAAACTCCAATCCAGTGTCACAGGAAACCTCTTTGGCCCGATGGGTCTTCCTTGACTTTGTAACAGTTTCTTTCACAGCTTCCTCTTTTTCTGAGCCCCTAAAAGAGCAAGATTATGAAAATCAGATGCAATTCTTGCGTATTGTCCAAGAATGACCACATGCAATTCCATTTTGTATTTAGCTAGGGTTTATGAAAGGTATATTGAATTTCAGGAGGTAGTTTTGCACATAGAAGAAAGAATTAATGTCAAAGTCTTCTTAGAGTAATATTTAACTATAATATTAATTCCACCAGTTATCCTGGGTCATGTTTTTCAAAAAAGGATCTAGCTTTTCAAGGCTTACATGTAGCATAGCCTTGTAATTCAATTTCATGAAAATCACTTTTTTAATTCCAATTACCTTTTAGCCACCTTTTCCACTCCAGGAAGATGTGAAGGAAGATTGGATGCCACATACTCAAGTCTTTCTCTAAATTTTGTTGCAACATCTTTCATTGCCTTCGATAAAAAATATTCTTAATACATGCTTATAATGTATAGATTTCACCAGGCTTTAAAGTGGAGCTCCTGATTACAATATGTTAACCATAAAGGAAAAAAAGCATTTGTTTTTCTTGGGCCTAAAACTAGACCTATCAGCTGGAGAATGGCTGTCATGTTGCACAACATTGTCATCATCATTGTACAACACATGCACCCATGCCGCTAGCCTGGTTGACCAGGAAAAAAGAGATGCACGGTTGTCTATTTCTATGGAGGGATGTGGTTCTGTTCCTATGATTATAGTGCTCACTTGGCAGTCCTTAGGGCTGCTGGAGCTCTGCTATAACAATTCACGTTGAACTTAAGGTCATTCCCCAGTATTGCATTGCGCATCCCTACTGCGCATAATTTCACGCGTGATTAGCGCGTGCGCATTAAAAAATGGCGGCTTTTCCTTTGCGGCTGGACCTCGCCATAAATGTAAATCGTCATTTTCTCGAAAACGAGTATGGTGACCTATCACTTTTTTCTGTTGTGTTGAATTGAGTCATAAATTTCTCCATGTAAAATAAATATGGGCCAATCCTCAGTGTTGAGCAAGAAACAATCGTCGGAAACATGAATTTAGCAAGCAATCGTGACTATAATCATCATACTATTATAAGGATTTATATGGTATAAACAAGGTGCTGCTGCTCCTAAACGAACATGGGAACCCCTCATCTTTATTTCCAAATTTAAGTTCCTACAATATAAACAGTCAATAGGCAAAGTTTGACAAAAATCTCAGTGCAGGTTCTATTTCAGTGGAATGACCTTAATTATTATTAATAGCAATAATTTCTATAATAATCAAGTTGAACATGAATTATTATGTAAAAAAGTATAACAGTAATTCTTATTCAATTCAATGTATTTGAATGACTGTCAATAAGCAACAAACTAGTGTTTGCAAAATAACTTAAACTTTGATATTAGTAAGTAAACCTTCTGTTCACTGTCAGAATTTCTGATAGATGTGAGGATGTACATGTAACTGTTTTTCCTAAGCATAGCAGTTTGTAGAGTATTGAAGATACGATTCACTTTTTACATGATGTTATTACAGAACCTGTTGTAGTGACACATCAAACATTGGGAAAAGTAGCATGAAAGTGAAAGTTTTTGAGGTGTTTGAATGGCTAATTCCTTCTATAAGGTGTGCCTGCAGGAAATCATGGTAGCTGTATTCATCAAAACGAATATCCAGTCCAAGATGATGAATACAACTACCATGATTCCCTGCAGATGCATCTCATAGAGGGAACTGGAAATTAACTGGCACTTAGGGTATTTGGCAGCAGACAGTTGGGTACCACAAGTTATTTAGGAATGGGGGTTTCTGTTTTGGGGATATTCATTTGCATCTCAAGTTTGTCAGAGTTGTGCTTGAAATTTCCTAGAATGCTAGCAGATTATTCCTTTGCAGTTGCAGGCATTCATTTCGAGATTTTTACTCTGGAAATAGGAAACTGCATGTTACATGTATTAGTCAATGAAAAAAAGACCACACACTGATTACTGCTCCATAAAGTATCTGACCTTAACATGCATATCTTAAAAACAGTCATAATACACTGTATGTGGCTAAGTTCAGTGTACTCTATCAAACATGACAACACTAACACATGTGATAAGTATATAATATTGATTCTGCAAGATTTTACAAGCTTCATACTTCAATGAAAATGTGTGAATGTACAACTGTACCTCTCCTTGGTCCAGTAACTTCTTTTCTTTTTCTACAAGTACTTCAAATGCATCTAGAGCAGTTTCAATTTCCAGCAACTCTTTATCAATTGACCTCAATGCAGCATTGCAGTTTGTAGAATTGCCTTTATACAAGAGGAATGTATTTAGTTTATATGAGCAATCATAGACAATGTATGTCACCAGGTGCTGCTAAATGTAGAAATCCAATCTCTCTCACTGTCCGTGGATGTGTTGACCAGTTTAGGATAGTAATTATTAAAGCAAAAGTAACACTTTGTCAACTGACCTAGAACAAACCATCTCACATCTGATAACCTGCTGTCATCAGTGATGGTTCCAAGCTAGGGACCCAGGAGTCCCTAGTTCAACCTTGCTCCCCTCCTAGGTATTGAAGGAATGTAAGAGCCTTATGGCTGAGACATTACTTTGCCTCTCTCCATCTTTTTTTTTTTTTTTTTTAAATCAGAAACCTCCTCCACCCACCCCACAACCACCTAATGTAATTTGTGACAATCCCAAATTAGCCTAAATTATTATTTTGCTGGCAGGGAGCAGAGTGTTGGAGGTGGGTTCAAAGAGGGCAGGTTCAAGGTGCGCAGTGCTCAGGGGGATTAGGGTTTGAAATAAGTCGCCATTAGCGACATTCTACGGTCAGTAACATTCTATGGTCAGACTTCACCACCTACAGTTGTAAAGTTTGTTTTTCTTATGCACAAATGTCACTTTCTAATTAATTACACCGCTGTTATTTACTATATTTGTATACACTGTGTTTTATTAGAATACTCTAAAACCCCAAGGGTGGCACACTGCCTTGGTCGGGGGCACATGTTCCCTTATTTTTTTTCCACCTCCTGGTTTTTCAGGGTTTTTATGTCTAGCTTTGGAGTACTTCGTCCTCTGATATTTTTAATATCTGTTGACATTGAATAACTGGCACAGTGGCTTGGCTTTTCAACGCGCCTAATTTAATCACGATGTGTGTACGAATGAGCAGTGGAGGCAAAATTGAATTAAGTCCACATCTGTATCCAAACTGGTACATCTACATGCAGTATCATTAATTGATTAACTATTACATGTATCTTCCCTTCCTACCATCCTCCAGTAATAATGTCTTTTGCCTCCGGTTTTGAATCTCTTATAAATTCAAAGTAAATGTGTTTTTTTTATGCCACTTGACTGGTTGAAAAAGAACTGATATTGAAAATTAAGAGTATTTCATTTGTTGATAAGCACATAAAGTTTATGTACATAAGGTTATGTATCACGTTAGATATGCATGGGATTAAAACCACGACACCTCTGTCACAGAATTCTTTGCAGTCACTCTTACAGTACAGAAAAAATGCTGTCTGGCGTTTACTTCAGCTTGTAGACAGCTTGATCGTAGTGTTGTAAATAAACACTTACTCGCTGCTACATGGGGACTTCGCAAACATCAACAATTAAAGGTGATCGACAATGATTAAGAACTGGACTGCACATAATAACTAAATATAACTTGAAATTGCTATTGATTGCCTTACCTGCGCTTCTTAACTCCATGGATCGCTTTAAATTCGACGTTTTTGTGGCGAAACGTGCTGCCATTTCATCAAGTGTAGTCGCCATTTTGAGTTTTAGCGCCAATTTTGCAAATAATAACCGCTGGCTTATAAGCTATTGCAGGCACAGGAACAGGTTGAGGAGATCTGGGTAGCAGTATCCCGCCATTTTTGCGGTCGATGATCCGCAATGATCCGCAGCACTAGCGGCAGTATTAGTCTTCATCATTTCCAGGTTCTTCATCATGCATGTGTCATTTTTAGTTGAGTGACTTAACAGAAAGATTTCTGGATGAACGAGTGGACCTACAGGGTGTTTAAATTAACTTAATTAACTCACAATGGTCCGTGGCTGGACTTGATGTTGACCTTGAACCGAGAAAGGCTCTAAAGAATGAGAGGAAGAAAAATGCGGTTGCCGCCGGCCGGCTCGATTAGAGTATTGTGCAAAAGATCCAACAAAGATTCCTTGAGACAAGAAAGGTTTCGTTTATTATCGGTGGTCGAAGAAGCACTGAATGTAGCTCAAGTAGAGGAAGGACCGTGACGACAGTGAAACTAAAGAACTCGTTTCCGCGAAGGATGGACTGTACAGAGCATCTTGCCATAGAAACAAGACCCCTACTGCAGCAGAGAAACAGGTAAGCTTACTGTACCTAGCTGGCCTTGAGCTAAAAAAAATGGGAGAAGTCGTTTAAGACAATTTACACAAAGAGACTAGTGGTTCCGAGGATAAGGACGGAATTTGATTAACACTTATGATTAACTCGGTACATGTGGTGGGTTTGGCCAGGTACGTGCAGGGACTTGACTGTCATGGAAAGTTCTTGGGCCGCACACGATCAGAAATCTACTTTAGGTGGACAGGAAAAAACATATCATGTTTAAAGCCTATTCAGAAAAACTTAAGCACAAGGTATAGGTTTAAAAGCCCATAAACGTGCAAGGTCTCAGTTCAGGGAGAAATGTCAGGGCATAACGCATTGGTGTCAGAGAGAATTTCGAGTGAGCGAGCTATAAAGGAAGCATGCGAATATTTTTAATGATACCAATGATGATGTCACAGACCTCTCACCTGGCACAAATATATGCCCTACCACTCAGTCTGTTCTGAGTGTTAAAACTTCGGCTTAAGCACAACAACCTACAACTGCAAACCTTACTCAAGAGTCATTCGCTTTTACCGCTCATCAAATTCCTTCACAGAAGGAGTTGGCCCTTGTAGCCAGTTCAGCTACTTCATGGACTAAGAACATTGAAACAGACAATCAGATTTGAATTAAATGTGGCCACAGCCCCTTCACAGAAATCCATGTCATAAACGAGGAAACAAACCAAGAAATGGGAAGCGACTGAGCAGTGCTGATCTTTAGAATATTAGTGAGGAAGTGGCAAAAAATGTGCTAGCAGTGGTAATCCAGTCCAAATTCCAAAAATTGGAAGGGCTCTGGAATTAAAAACTGTTTCTGAGGGTATAGATGGAGGGGTGAATTTTGCAGTTGTTGACAGTTAGACACAATCTGTTGGAAACAGCAAAGGATGAAAGTAGCGGCCTGATTGAAGATCCACAACTAACTTTGCAAGTCTAGTTCTATGGCGAAGCACGTTTCTCAATTAATTGTTGTACTGATCGAACTAACTGAGTTCGGCAAACATTAAATTCAAACAACAACTAACAGCATAAATGTTCCAGAAAATTATAATAAATAGTTACTTCTCTACAGTTCTTTTTACACCCCTGATTTAAATTAACTCGAGTCTTACAACCACAGCACCTTGGCTTACCGTAAATCCTCGAATTAGCGCCCCCACTCGAATGAGAGCCCCTCCTATCCGCCAAAATTTAAAATAAGCGCCCCTCTTCGAATAAGCACCCCCCTCCCCTCCCCCCATTTTGTGGGCGAGTAACGAGACAACAAAGGATGTATAGTTTTCGTCGTGTAGTATTAGATTTGTATATTGTTTCAGTCTGTGAACACGTTAAGTGAACAGGTTGAACACTTTAAGTACTAACGGTGGCGTGATCTAAACTTTAGGATCATAAAGATCAGCTCTTTATGTCGATAAACAGCTATGTTGTTGTTTACGCGCAGATGATGTATTGAAAAAATTGATCACGTCACGCCACTATTTGGGAAAAATTAAATAAGCACCCCGCCTCGATTAAGCGCCCCCTCGAATAAGTGCCCCCCATTTTCTCCTAAATTTTAAATAAGCACCCCGGGCGCTAATTCGAAGAAGTATGGTAACTAATTAATCAACAGACCAGACTCACTCCTGCAGACTGTGTAATTTTTGTTTGTGGCAGTACCTGGAAAATTTCGATACTTACAATACTGTAATGAGCTAAGTGTATTAGACCACGTTATTTATTTATTTATTTGTTTATTTATTTATTTATTTATTTACTCGAATCCGATTACACAAATGATCAAAATAAAACATTAATAAAGGTTACTTACTTTACTTGCTTACTGATAACTCCATCGACTGAAAACTAACACCTTTCACTTTACTCTAAAGATGACTTTCACTCGGGCTGAAGAAACTTCAGTCACCATGACTGTTCTTTTCAAAACCACCCTCACCCCGCCAGACGATTATACAAAACCACTTACAGTGCAGCAGTGAAATTTTAGATTGACGGTCTGCATACCAGCTTTTTGGCTTTTTTGTTCACTCAGTTGTCTGCAGTGGAGTTACAGTCTGTATGCATGCGCACTGATCAGAAACAAGGGTTCGG
Organism: Orbicella franksi; assembly: GCF_964199315.1. Taxonomy (NCBI): domain Eukaryota; kingdom Metazoa; phylum Cnidaria; class Anthozoa; order Scleractinia; family Merulinidae; genus Orbicella; species Orbicella franksi. Next base: position 27,613,321 of record NC_138145.1, read on the forward strand.
TTACTTTCTTTTTGTCCCTTGCTATCGGAGCACAATTATTATCACTAAAAGGCAACATTTTTGTTGCAGAGGGATAATTCTATCCACTGGCTAGTTGCCTTTGACATAGCGTGAATCATTCCCTTTCGTCTGTGTAATGCGGTTGCTAACGCCTAGATGGGGCTCGCTTTGAAAAGTCAAGATAATCCGCTTGTAATATAATTTTCCTTTTCCTACTATAAATAACACGCCTTCATGAATTAGTAATGTCGGTATTAAAAGATCTTTCTAAGCCCCCAGGATAAATCTCGTCTCGTAAGGAAATGGGGTTTATAAGCTATTTAATTAAGGCCCGTCGTGCGTACCAAGTGCATACACATGTTCCTTACCTACCTACGTACTTGCTGTTTTCTAGAGTACAGTAGGATAAATCATAACTAGTATCGAGATAAAGTGGTTTTCTTCCGACACTGATCATTTTCTTTCTTCTCACAACCAAATATATCATTGTGTATTGACTTTGTGAAGGAGAGATTTTCCGTTGATCACACTGCAGCTGCATGATCGAAGTTTGAAAGGGCAGCCCAGCAGACAACAACAGAAGTCCACAACCAATGGTTGTTTTCTTGCTAGGGCTAGAGAATTATCAGTCGGAGCCGAGCCCGCTGGTATTTTTGTTGAAGTGTTTCTGTTGTTAGCAACATGGTGTGAACACGTCAAGAGACAAATGTGGTGCAACTGGGCAACAGAAGTCGCATGATTTGTTATTAGACATTTGAAGTTTAGTAGACAGCAAGGCGAATTATCGGGCTCAACAACACAACTCTAGCTGGTATCATTTTATCGAGTTGTCGAGCAGTGTTTCAATAAATAAGTTTTGAAGGGGACTTAAGCAAATAGTTTTTTTGCCGAAGACACTTCTGGTTTGAAGTCAGTATCTTCCGTCCTATTGCGTCTGTCGAAGACAGATATGTGAAAGGGGACAAGTGACGGAAACTAGGAGAAATGGAGCGGGTGGAAGTGTGATTCCCAACGTGATGGGAACCGGGAAAAGTTAGGGAAGAATTTTGGAGGTAACTTGGGGCAATAGTTTGCCTATTGTGCCATAGATAAAACACCAAGAGGTAAGAACCACTAACGATGGGCAGGGACCAAGAGCAAAAGTTAGAAGAGGAAGATAATTTTGTTCAGTGATTTACATATGTGCTCATAAATCATCGATTTAACCACGAATGCTAGCATTTTTGAAGCGTTAAGACCTTCAACCTCTATGTAGAACAAGACTATTAATATATATCCTTCATTCGTCAGAAATTTTTCAGAGAGGAAAAAACGATCGGATGATGCAATCACTTTACGGTACAGTCTATGAAATTAAAATCTTGGACTTGTTAGAAATTTTTGTGAAAACTAGTCAATCGATGGAGTCATAACGGTCTTAGTGAACACAATCAGTCAGGTCATCAGTTCTTCACGCGGTCTATTTATCTGCAGAACTGAGCATTCCGGTCGAGAATGAGCTGTTTTATTTTCCCGATATGTTGTTTATTTAGCCAGATTTTGATTGTCGCTTTGTTGATAAGATCTTTTTCTGAATGACCATGTTTCAGAGACAAGACAACCTTAGTACTTGCTCGTGTTTTCAAGCCCTGGGGCGATAGCTGAAGCAGGCTGCTTGGCGCCAAAGTAATATTTTGCTTAGCAATTAACTAAACTGGTTCTTGCGGGTGAACGACGTGCCAATAAAACAGATAAAAATCGTTCTGTTGAGTAGTTCATATATTTGAAGTTGGTTTATTTTGACCTTAACATGTATCTGGAAAAAACACTTGTGGAATAACCGTTGTCTAAGTTGACGTTATAATATTTGTCTTTAATTACCTTAACCATGAAAACACAACATAACTAATTATAAAGTTTTCTAAGTCAATACTATAGAAATATTTTCTTTCCTTTAGACTGATAAGCCTGAGTAAATTTGGCTAGAGGAAAACGTGGAATTAGAGCCAACTAGACTCATGTTTTTTTTTATTATTATTCTTTTCCAAAAAGCCCTTTTCTACAGTAATTTCAATTCGGTTTTGAGCAAAGCCAATGTAAGCACGGTTGTTGAGGTAACCCTAGCAACTAGGTAACCCTAACTCCTTAAGCGCAAGTAAATAGTGTTAAAATGAGCCGGGCTTTGAAAGCCGAAACGAAAACATTTCTTGCAAATATAAGCTCGAGACTGGGGGGTGTAAAGGAGATGAGGATAAACTTAATACAAAGAAAATCCACAAAAACTCACGAGATGAAAAATCACGACAGATTAGTCAATCACGCGAGCAAATTTATTTAAGGAGACTACGGCACCTGATCCAACATATTGATAAAAGTTCGGAATACTCCTGAAAATGAAAATAAATTCTATAGCATCCTGTAGCTGATTTCATTACCAAAAAATGTTGAGAAATTAAATATGCGCTGTTCTTCAGCGGTTACATTCACGGGTTTTTCAAATAAAAAATGTGACAGTTAATTCATTTGGTAGCCGCGATATAATTATCGTTGCCTCGGGGTCAAAAAAGCACGAATTGTATAACGAATAATCAACAGATACAAACTTCAGCGATGAAACAACGATGAAAGGATAATGTACTAGCAAGCATTTTTGGCGAAAATATACGTGTCAAGTTTGTTGACCCACTAGAAAGGCACTTACATGAATGTATATATAATAATGTTACGTAGATATTAATCTTTGTTCAAATTTTGTAAATAATATGGAATTTATATTTCGGAATATACTTTGACAAGAGAAGATAAAAATAAAAATCTGTTCCCTTGGTCTGATGTTGAATGTCTCAGAGATTTAAGCTTTGCATGCGGGAGACTTTATCAGACGGATCTCTCTTTTTCTGCAAAGTCCAGGTACAATTGGCTTAAATATTAAGCATCTAGTCAAGCAAGGGCTTCAATGATCTCCATGCAATGCATGGCTGAAGATGATTTCTATGATATATATTTAATTTTCCTTTACTTAGCTTCACACCGAAGTGTTTAGTCAAGTCAAATGAGAGCTTCAATGTCCACGCGGACATTGGTCATTGGGTAAAGTCCCGATCTTGAGGGTGCACTCATCTTTCTCTTTCTCAGCTTTGGCCTCTTAGAAGCCTTGTCGACTTCATTGCCGTTTTCGTCTTCAGCTGTTTCTTTACCAGTTAGAACAGAACTGCTGGTTGCTCGTTGTTTCGTCGTAGAAGCCGAGTCAGATAGTCCATGATAAAATGGATCTGGTTTAGTGTTCAGTGACTCTAGGGCTGACGGAAACGAAGCCGCGGACCTTCTCGGCGGAGGTAAGGGCGCGGACGGCGCATTTACTGTTTCTTTTTTCTTTTGTTTTCCATTTTCAGAGTCGACGTTTTCTTTTGGTATGTAAAACATTGGCATTGAAGGGAATTTATACAAACGTTGCGAACTCACGGGATCCCGCTGCGGGTTACTCGACGAGCGTTCTAAGGATTCTTTTTTCGCGACACGATTTCCCTGTGCGGGATCAATAAACTCTTTCGTGAACCACTCGGCTTCTTCCGCAGTACGGGCGAAACTGTAACGTGATCTACGTTCGTTTTCGACGGGCTTGTTTGCGGTTTCATCGTCCATTGACGATCTGCACGAGTCAGTCGGAGTTGTCGATCTTTCGGCCTCGTCAGTTTTGTAATCTTCATCCTGTGAGGAAATGATGACAATGGGTTGTAGCTCTGCTATCTGAACAGACTGAGCACCGTTAGTTTCGTTTGTGTTCGCTTTTTTCGACAGCTGAACTGTTTTGTCGCCGAGATTCTCTTTTTCCACGTCTCCTTCCCGCAAGATTTGTTTCTTTTTGTTTGCATGGCGCACACACTCGACGGCGAAAGCGGAAAGATCAGCATCTTTGAACTTTAAATATTGTCTCATGCTTTCTCGAACTCTCAAATCGGGGACGACCTTTAAAGAACTTCCATTGGGATCTGTCATTTGCTTTCTCAATCCTGGACGTTCAAGCTTTTTCCCTGGTCCATCTCTTGGCCTGTTTTGACTATTTTCTGAAAGTTTAGAATTGTCAGTGTCATTTTGCCTTTCTGCTAATTCCGATTTGCCTGAACGATTTTTGATAGTAGCTTCCAGCGAATATTCACCCTTGCCTTTGTTTTTCATTGAGTCATAGTGATTTTTTTTGCTGTTAGTTTGGGTTGTCCTTTTCACCTGGTCATCTTTGTTATTCTGAATCGGACATTGTTCAATGAGAGTTTCGCATAGCAAAACTTCCTGCAACGTGACGGATCTGCGGCCATTCTTGTGTGGGTGTACATACTTTCTACTCTGATCACGAATTGGGCAACTAGATTCAAAAATAACGTCATCGAGGTCTTCCATCTGATTCTCCGAACACAGCTCATTTGATTTTTCGGGGTTGTCAATCATCAATTTAGCATCCCCGTCTGCCATATTGACACTTGCGTCTGACTCGGTACTTGAGCTGCTATTTCTGTTCTGGTGGAATCCAGACTCGCTACCATCACGGGAGAGTTTGTTCAATAAACACTGATTCCCGTTTTCATCCAATTCTTCGTTGTCTTTTTGGGAATTGTTTCTTGATCTCTGCCCACTAGAACCCGGCGAACGAGTTCCACCTTGCTTCGAAGGCCAGTTTCCCCCTCTTACCCCAACGTTTCCCACCAGTTCTTTCAGAGCAAGCTCCAGTTCTTTTATCGTCTTTACCTGGCTCTCGTTCGTCCAAGATTTCGGTTCTGATCCCGAAGACCTTGACTTGGGACTCTCGGGTGGATTGAGACTGTCGTCTGTAGAACTTTCAGACCCTTCGCTGAGTCTCCGGTCCTGCAAAGCTGCCTGATGTGATGCCCGCTCGACCCACTTCTGCAACCTCGATTGAATTTGCCCAGAAAGCTGTTGCACGTCGTTGGGATTGCTCTCGAAGACGAGATTCGATGCGATTTTCTCGTTGTCAGAGCTTGCACTCTCATCGGAGTATTCTCCAGATGTTTTCGATACTGCACATGGGGGTCTGTTAACTTTCATCAGCGCACGCGAGTTTGTCGCGTTAGCGTTAGTGTTCATGTTTTTAGCCCGACGACTCGCACTCACCGCAACACTATCAGTTTGATCTTCGGGGCTCAAATCTTTACTACAACAGTTAACGTTGTTCTGCTTTTGCAGGCTACTGCTGGGCTCACTCGATGACTCATGCAACACCATACTGTGAGTTAGACCCCGTGGTATTCCATTCTTTGGGTACGCATCAATTTTGCCGTTCTCACGGGTGCCTTGGTTCTTTGTAAAACTGGAGGGAGGAGTAGAGATGGAGCTTTTTCTTGGCTTTTTCGCAACTTTTTCGCCATAAGTCATCGGTATAGGAGCGCTGTGTGCCCGTGAATGATACATTACGGGCATGGCATTATTAATTTGTAGCTGCAATGCGTAATCCGTCATTTCCGCAGCATTTTCTTGACAACTAGCGGATCGCTTGTCGCGAACGTTGGTACTAGCTTTTCCCATCCATTTTTGAAGCTTTGCTTTTACACCATTCGAAATATTCACGATAGGTACGCTCCCGTAAGAAGAGGCCATTTCAACTTGAGCTAGACGACAAGGAGGTTTACAAATTCCTCTCACCGCATTTGCATTACTTTGTACACAAACCTGTGGGAGGTATGAGGACACGATTAAACTATGCTTAATGGTTTGTCAATAAAGCTCTCGAGCCCATCTTCAGGCTAGCCAACACGGTGAAGATCTAAATTTGTTCGTATATGAGGAGATCTTACCTCAGTGTCTTGATCCGATGAAATCACTCCGTCCGAACACGAACAATATTTATCCAGATCTCGTGTTTACGTCCAACTGAGCTGGTGTATAGAGTTTCAAACCAATTGTAATAATAACCAACTTGGCGCACGTTAATATCGATCGTTATCACGCAATTTAATTAGCTATAGCGTTCGAGGTGTAAAACTTTTTGAAGCCAATTACAAAACATCGACTCAACCATCTAGTCATTTTAACTCCCTCACGTCATTACAGCAATTAAATTAAAGCCATTGTGGACAAGTATGTATCAATTCTTTGCGAATGCAAATACAGTTGAAGGCGTTATATTATTATATCATTTCACCGTGACCTCAGATAGCAACAGTGAGTTTCATTGGTCCAGAATCACTCACTGTTCAATGACTCAATTGTCCGTTGTGGACAAACGCCTGATTGTCGCTACACGTTGTCTACGTAATTGCAATGAACCCAGAAAACCCTCTGAAGGGAGCACACAAGTTTGACTTCAAAAGTGACTCGTGCGCAAAAGTTACGTTTTGAAATACAAGGAGACCGACATTGCCTGTAGTCAGATATTGTGTTGATTTAAATAACTCATTCTTTTGTATGACACTTAAGGCGACCAGAAAATAATAGCATTAATACATCATTTTCTGCCCATGACAGAATCTAAATTAAATTGACGTAACTTAAGCCCCAAACTCATAATGAACTCAACAAAAGCAAAAGGTAAACTTAGCAGAGAACTAATTAAAACTTAAGTAAGTTACAAAGAGGAATCGGCTGACAACAATGTGCGCCTGGAATAGATTGCAATGGCAGTCTGTTAATCCATTTGGTCCAGTCGATGTTTGCCGTTATTTTTATGCAAAAATCGAGCTCCTTCTAAATAAAGGGCATTAATCACTAAATTGGAATTTCTTTTAATGCGATAATTAGTTAACGCGCAGGGCATTTTGTAAACGGACATGTAGATGTTTGTCCGGATGGCCCACGTTGCATCACATAACGACTCTTAATCTGTTTTCGTTTTAAAGATACTTGTGGCTTCGTTTATATAGGCTTAAGAGCTATTCTTGTGCTTTGCGAAGCAACCAAGAAGAATTTTTTCCGACGTCAGTGGCTGCGTTGTATGTGAGCGGCAGTTCCGGATGTGTCTCGACAAATCCAAGAGAAGGTTTATCGCCGCAGGGTACTAAAGATTCATTGGAGGTTAAGAAGTCTAACTTTTGTCAGCACTGTGCCACATTTGTGTCTATAAGTACGAGTTCCTTTTATAAAACTCCGTAGTTGAGTTTTTCCGGCTCAAGCGTACCAGGGTTAAGACTGTGGAAGACTTCAGAAATCACAACGCAAACAACCCCTTATAATATTTTCTGTTGCTCCAAAGGATTTTTGACTTACTAGTGTTTTAAGCCACACTAACTAAGTATTACGATTTGCTATTTCTGTTTTGCTACATAAGGCAAGCAAATAAACAACCGCAATTACTGAATTCATCACACAGTCCAAAGTGCACTTTCAGTTTTACATGACTCAATTTAACATCGTTATCAGTCTGCCACCTTCCACTGAACGGACTATGAACGAGCACAAGTCGGACGTGAAATCAGATAGGAGCCTAAGAGAGATTATCATTTAACACCTTACATCATCAATGAACTTTTGTTAACTCTTGTTCACGCGATGCAGTTCTATCCAGTGGTGCTTTACCATACCTTTTGTTCTCCCTATTTCGATGAGTTTTAACAAACATTGACAACCACGGGGGTTTCCAAAGGGAGGAACAATGCCCTTAAAGCATGCCAAATAGCGCGTTTTGTTGTTGGTTTTCGGTTACCGATATGAAGTCATGGGGCATTTGTGAGTAAGGTCCATTAATAGAGCTGATTCCATTGAGAAAGCAGTTTTCTGAAATCCTCGTGAATCATGCCATTCATGATTACGTAAGGTGCAGAAGTTTCCTTTCCGTGAGCAAAGCTTAAGCTGACTCAGTATAAAGTATCTTTCTTATCAGTTTTACCAAACCTCGCCAAGATCAACTGAGGATCATGAACCAAGTGAAACATACAAGGGCGTTTATACTATGATCTTACGAATGTAGTTGCATAACACGAAGACTCCAAAGTAGTTTTCCAAAACAGTCCTAACTCAAGTTTAGAAGATTGGGTGAATGCTTCATTGAACGTGGTTGTTTAATTGTTTATTATTATTATTATTATTATTATTATTATTATTATTATTATTATTATTATTATTATTATTTATTAAACAACTTAATCCAGTCATTCCCGGCTCAATAAAACCAACAGATGCTATAAATATTTGTTTATCTCACCACCAAAATAGTCAAATGATGAAAAGTGCGACTCGAGAGAACATGCCTGTTTAACAATATGCTCAATTCAGGTATGGGTGTGTAAGATCCACAGACCCGTCCTAATTGTATTTTTGTTAATAAAAAAGATACAAATTTATCTGAATAGTAGCTTGCCTTTACAAAATTCCAATATAATTTTCTTAGTGACCGGCATAGCCTAAATAGAAATAACCTAAGACCATACTCTTCCTATCAGAACCTCTCCCTCGCCCCCTGATCGCAGGTTAAAATAACATGACTCAATAAAAGCAAGTCCAGTTTGAAATCTTTTACAAAATCGTCATTCCTTGTTAGACCTAAATTTACCTTGGTCTATATGAAATAAATAAGCTTTGCCCCGTTTGAAAGTTTTTACGCTATTGTCCCGCTATTAAAATAGAGCCGACTCTCTGATCAAAAACTTGATGTCTGAGAAGTCGTCCTTTGAAATCCATTCAATGACTGCAGGATTTCCATTACTTGTTATTTTTCCTAATAAGTAATAATAACCCATTGATAAATCCAATTACTTACCAACTGTTTGTATTTTGTCTGTACACGGAATAAATCGACTGTAGAGTGTTTTGACTAAGAAGAGAAGAAATCATTGTTGCTACGGTATAGGCCATTTCTTCCCCGGAGAACTCAAGAATTAAATTTGTACCTTTTTTAATTTCAAGTTGCAAAAAAGATTGCAAAAATGATTTCGAGCCACTTAAAAAACGCCTCGCGTTTTCCGGTTCAGTGTAGAAATCCACTCAGTTCCCCTCTTTAGTTGGGTAGTCATAATTAGTAATCCCCACTTCGTAATGCAATCTTCTTGTATCGAATTGCTATCGTCTGACTGTACTCGACAACGGTTTCTTGAGAGTCTCTATTCACGTGAAGATAGATGGTAGTCAGTGTTTTGGTGATTACGTAATGGGCGCGGTAGACTCCAACTGAAGTCACCGGTCATGGGATTCCGTTTCCACAAAAAGGTTTAAGTGTTTGTTCCAAATCTGACATAACTCCTGGTGGAATGTATATTATAAAATTTATACAAGCACAGATGTTGGATGAAGATCAGGTATTGTGACTTAAGCATTCCATATCGAGCTTAAGAAGTCCCAGGAAACATCCCAAAAGGTTACACGTTAAGATCCGCCGAATGCCTTGAAAAGAGATGGCAATCCTGCTTAAAGCTTTTTCAAGTACCCCTGGGGTTTTAGGGGATGTATTCCCTGGGGAAAATGTTTCCAAGCTACCCTCCTGCCTATGTCCCTGTCTCAAATGGACTTCAAAAGTGATAAGATCAAGTAAATTTTTAATTTCCCTCAAAAATAAATCCATCGTTCAGCACGAAAAACGATTAACTTGTTGACTCGATCTCTCAAATTCACAGGACTGTTTCAAAGTTTAGCTAAATATGTATCTTTTCAAGCTTGGTATTCTGCCCACTGTGCGCTTGTGTCGGCTCTTTTGTTTAATCTGTCAGTCCAAAATGGGCGAAAATTATTTTCAAAGCTCTGCCTTTATTAATTCCTCTCTCTATTGTGTGAAACTTTGAAATATTGGCATGGCCTAATAATTGAGAACTCCCGTAGAGTCTTTGAATTACATTGTCACTTTGCACTTTTTTTTGAGCAGATCACTGAGTTCTAACGATGATAATTAATTTTGCGGTTAAGGCTAAGAGTGGATGAAAATGTCAAAAGTTCGTTGTACCAAGTTGATTGATGTCCGTGGTAAAATAATCGGTGTCATTAGTTCAAACCTCATAACAGTAGCCGAATTTTGATGTAAGATTTAGCGGTAACCGCAAGCATGGCAAGGAAATAAATATAGCTCCTAAGGAAACTGTTGTGAGTTTTTCATTATTGGAAACATAAGGAAATTAGATTTTTGTAAGCTGTTACTTCATCAGCGAAAAGCTAGCGCCATAGTTAAGCAGTGGCAGAAGCGGAAGATCACTGACAATAAACATGTTTGTAGAAAAAAAAAGAGACTGATTACAAAGAATGCATTGCGCTACGACAAAATTTTTAAGGAAACGAACGAAATCTGTATTACGTATGTCAAAACAGAAAACGGAGGAACCCTAGATAGAAACTGAGGAAATATAAAATAACAGAAGATCTATCTGGACTAACTTTTACTGAAGCTTCACCGACCAAAGAGTTTCAGATGGTTCGTACGTGCTTTGTTTTCGCGGAAATGAATTTGAGGTAGAGTGGGAGCAGGAAACGCGTAACAAATTTAACGTTGTAAATTGCCGCCCGTTACACAAGGAAATGAGTGCTTAATGCAGTAGTTTAACGGTGGGCTTGGAACGCTTTTCGAGAAAAACTTGACTGAAATTATTCCACATCTTTCTCGAGTTCAGAGGGCAGGAGTTTACAGAGGAGCACGGGGAAATCGAGCTAGTTGGGAGGTAAATTTTACTTGTACTATGAGTGCGCCGGGAAATTGTTGCCACGTTTTTTTACACGTGCCATTCGGTAATTATCTCCTGAGTAGTCACGCGCCTGGACCAGTCGTTTAATATTGGGGTTACCACACTTGACTACTCAAACGTGATGATCGAGTGCAAATATGTTGTGTTTATAAATCAATACAATGGTGTTTATATCATTAAAACGGGCGTATGAGTGGAATGCGGTCGAAGTGTTAAACACCATCTGTTAAGTTGATGTACTTACCCAAATATAAAAGAACTTAGCGTATTTCACACAAGTCACTGTTAAACATACTATTAACACGTGGCAAACTATGAAAACGACGCAAGTTAGCCAAGTTGTAAGCATTCTAAGAATTTTATGGTCCGTTACTTTTGGAATAATTAATAGTCAGTAAATTTACTTAAATTCTTAGCATGGCTTTTCTAGAAACCGACTAAAGTATACTAAAAAAATTTGAGGAATATCCGGGTGTTTTAGTTGAGACCAACAGTCAAGTGGAAGGTTTCATCGTTAAACTCTGTAAAGCAAATTTAGCCAACTGCTCGTTTCCATGCTGACGTCTCTGACACTTTTCTGAAAAGAGGCTCTTTTGCTTAATTGACTCTCATCGATTAATCGTTTTCTACGCCACAGCGAGCTAAATAAGATTTCAACTTTACTGTTTTAGTTATGCCATCACTAGACACATACTTTGCAATTTTCCAGTGATACAAGAAATTTGCGTGGTATAAAGCATGTAAAACAGCAGTGTGCACTGCCTTCAGTTTTAATAGCTGTAGGCGGGGTAGCAACGCGGGGGTAACTTAGCAGAGCCGATATCGACCCGTAATAACCATAATATTGCATTGAAATTGGGCTCCCATTGATTCTTTCTTATTCCAAGATACGTGCTTACACTGTGAAGTGCACAAAGAGTATCAGTTTATTTTAAGGATTGTTATGGATGGAAGCAAAAACATCAACCAACATTAAAACCAAACAAATTAACATTTAATTTTAGAAACACTGGTACTTTCTGTGCAAGTTAACAGTTCATTACCTAAAGCGAATTTAGTTGGGATTTTATAAACAGGTAAATTATCTAGAACAACTTCGACTATGTGTGCATTTCGCCAAGTAAAAAGGTATAGAAAATTTTAGATAAAAGGTAATGCAAACAACATACAATAAATGCTTTCGATCTTTGAGAGCATCATCAGAGTGCCAGTTCTGAAAAAAAAACAAAAACAAAAAAAAAAAACAGAAATACTTGGTGTTCTTATCACTTAGCTTAGACTTGAATAAAGAAAGATTACGTAACGCAAATTGCCATCGTCAACAATGTGAGTTGAAATGACTGAACTTGTCCGTTAAGTTCGCGATGGAAGTGTGCTGCAATGTCACTGTTTCTGTGATTCTTCGTTTCATTCAAGGTCAAGCTTGGACACTGGCTAAAACGCTGATGACCTCAGTGATCGAAGACCTTTAGTGTATACTCAGGAATGTATAGAGTTTTAAATTAGTAAAATATATATATCGCAGGCCACAAAGTCAAAAGAATATTTAGCAGAGAGTTACAATGGGGTGGTGGCTTTTACGGTTAACGGTTAGTATTTTAGCTTCTTTACGGCTAACGGTTAATTTATTTTCCTTACGGTTACATAACAGAAATCTTAGAAATAAATTAACAATGTTTTAAAACGTTAAAAATTAAATCACATTGTTTGAAAAAAGTTAAAAATTTATTTTGATTACAGTAAGACATATATAACGTTTTAGGACCATTCCGGGATGGAAAAAGGTTTTATTGTAAACATTGTAGACTAATATATAGTAAGCTATAAATACTAAGCCACAAGACAAGGCACAAAAAAGTCTTGACAAGAAATCTTGAGACTTTCACTTTCGTGGCTAACATTTTTTACAGTTAACATTTTTTAAACGTTTAGTATATACCTGGAAGTTTATATGGTTTTGACAGCTTTTTAGTAAAATTGCTACTTATATCTTTTAGTAAAATCTTTATTTATGGCTTTATATTTCTTAATAATTTACTATTTTCAGTACTTTACCTTAGAAATTTTATGTAAATAACCTGTATAGTGTAAATAAAGAATTGACTTGAATTGAATTTACGGCCAACGGTTAAATTTTTCTAATTCTTATGCCTAACGGCAAAATGTTTGGCCAACAGTTAACTCCAATGAGAGCCTCTTAGCAGTCGCTGAAATTTTGTTCCAACGTAGCAGCCTTTTAAATCAACCATTTTGCAGCGTGAAAGTCGGCTAAAAAATTGTGTTGTCCATTTCTTCTTAATTATATCTAAATTGTTATTTTTTGTACAGATGTATTTCTCGGTCCCCCTACTTAAATTTGACTTTAGATTTTATTATTATTATTAAAAAACTACATTTAAAACTTAGAGTAGGTCAGTTGCAAAGATTAACAAAAAATGCATCATAAATCGGGCCATCTTAAAAATAAATTTCAAAAGCTACGCTTGTTTTGCGAGAACGCACTCTCTTAGTTATTCTCTCTTGGTTGATTCAATGAAGCTAATGAGCATTTTGCTCAAGAATACATTTATTATCTAGGTTGTTACTGAGCTATAAAACGTACAAGCAACAGAAAGATATATATTTTTCAGAGAATACAGTATGAACGTTGTGCACTAGCCACCTAACTTCGCTTGAATTTATATGCCTCTTCGGCCCATAAGATTGTGAAATAAAGACAAAAACGAGTCCTAATTGTCATTTACATTAAGGCATTGTTTGCAAGAGGGCACGATTAAGCCATTTGTGACGTCACAGCCCTCAAACTTCGGCGAACCTCAAAAACACTGCAGCTTATGTCCTTTATGATAACTTTTATCACGAAAGAACTTTGCCGATACCTGACCGAGTTAGGCATTGCCATCCAGTAACGAAAACAGGACGAATTCCGCTCGGAGTGGATATGGTAACCATGCTTTGTTTATCCGGTAGTTTAACATAGAAATTCAAACACTCATGGATTTGACAGGAAAGCATTCCAACAGTACGCCGTAGTCTTGAAAGGGGGAAGACTGAACTTGGAAATCAAAAATGCAAAGTTTGTGATTCTGGTCTGCCATGAACTCTACTGCTTCCAGTCCTGAAGACGGCGAATTCGACTTGGAGCTTTTCGTAGCGTACATGACTCTTATCCTTGTCTTCGTCGCAATTATCATAAAGTCCGTTGTGTTTGCGTAGCAGTAACAAGGACCTAAACAAATGGAACACAAAGGCAATTTAATGATTACTCTTTTTCTCGAAGGAAGTTGAAACAGAACACGCGTGGAAATCGAGAAACCTGGATGATTACACAGACGAAAACAGTTCCTATCTGGAAAAGTATTTAGCTATATTGGCTCCGCAGAATTCTAAAAGATCGAAGTAATATACTCAAGCGATGAATATATAAACATACATAATTTATTGTCTGCTTGAAATGGCCGACGAGTAAAACTTGAAAAGTTTCACCACTGCAGAGAGAAAGATAATGTATCCATGGAGTTATTATAACTCAACGTATACAAGCGAAAGCTCTCCTCACATGGTCCATGAAATAACTACCATCAAAAAATGGAAAGAAACGAATCAGAGAGACATTTCCTAAACCATACATTATAGACTTCTAGTACTATTGACGATGAAATTAACATTGCTCAGGATATTAACGTTGACTGTATTGACTGAAAAAAGTCAAGTACACCGTTATATCAGATTTTATTGTTTGTGGACCGGCTCGGCGATATATATATATATATGGACGATATTCTGAAAAGCAATGTTATAGACTTCATATTAGTTGTGAAATGCTCTCAAGTGGCATACCATGGAATATCCCACAAGTCACTTGTATTTTCTCGGTATTTACACGAGCCTTTAGATGAGTGTGTATACCAAGAAAATACAAGTGACAAGTGGGGTATTCCATGGTATATCACGAGAGAGCGTTGCATAACTATTTTATTCCATGCCATAGAAAATACAGTGGCCAACACAATCAATGCGACATACACGCGGCGCATGATGGGAAGGTTAGATGTAAAACCGTCGAATATACAGCGGCTTTCCTTTATTTTTGATTGGCTGTATTTTCTATGACATGGTACAGAGTTTTATATCACAGTTTATATCAGTTATAAACTTCGGGGGAGTCCTTTGCTTGGATCAGGAATGTTGAGAAAGACCAAACTATACAGATCACGTGGGTTAACGATAATTGCAATCTACGATGTTTCGAATGTCTCGGACTGTCCGAGGAGCTAGGCATGTTTTTTAATGTATTGTGCATGGATGCTGCCGAGAAACAACATGAACGTACTACAGTCATTGAACGCTGAACTGACAGTTTTGGAATTGAAGTCCTTTTAAGGCATTCAGCTGGTTATGTTAAGAAATTAAAGGTTACAACAAATCTTCGATTCCCAACTAATATGTACATTTTAGATACATTTTATTTAAATAACCATTCCAAGAGCATTAGAATTAAGTCCCTCATTTGCTTCCTTTCTTGTGATAAAAAAGTAAAGAGAATTAACCTAAATTGATCTGTAAACTGCTGAATGCAGACAATGCGAAGTTTCTTTATTTGTCTTGAGCACAAATTAGACTAAATTCAGTGGTTTGCAATTGCTGAAACAATAAAATGAAAGATATGGAAATCCTGTCACAGTGATTCTTTACATTGAACTGACAAAATTGCCTCTAAATTGAAGTCAACGTAAAAATTATGCTATACATTCAGGTAGAAAACACCAAGAGGTCATATCAGGAGTCACAATCGGGTCCCCGATTATGGCTCCTGGTCATATTCATGTTTGTCTATTGTAGCACGAGATGAGGACCATCGCGCGTCCAATCTCGAAAGTCGAAATAAATAAACGACTGTTCTTTTTGTTCTGTTTTCTTTCAAAACAGCATATGACATTATTTCGCTTTTTACAGGACATAATTTTTTGGCAACGTAAACCGAGTGGTTTTGCTTTCTTGTGTTTTCAAAAAATATAGATAGGAAAGTTAGTTCAAGGAAGGAGAACTTGCGATGATGTGTAAGTGAGCCACTGGCGATTGTTTCCACACCCTTTGCGAGTTCTCTTATAAACTTTCAGGAATTTCTCAGTTTAACTCCATACAGATACGGAATGTTTAATTTCTCAGAAGTTTGGACGAACTTGAAAAAGCTGTGAAAACACTCTACCTGGCGGCTTCTGTGCACAAATTTGATACTAGATCTGTACTAATTGACAATTAGATTATGAGCTCGAGATTTCTATCAACAGAATAGATAGTAGCGTAACCCGGCAGTCAGAGAACGGCATTCGTGATAGAACGCTAGTAGATTTGTTATACTAAAACAATAAATAGTGAGTAGCATAGCCAATAAGACAATGACATTCATGATAGAATGTTAGTCAGAGTTATAGTAAAACTCGATAGAAACACAAAAGATCTGTAGTTAAGAATGCAATGCCCTACCATATTTCTCATATTTCTACTCTACTCTACTCTACTCTACTCTACTCTACTCTACTCTACTCTACTCTACTCTACTCTACTCTACTCTACTCTACTCTACTCTACTCTACTCTACTCTGCTCTACGCTACGCTACTCTACTCTACGCTACTCTACGCTACTCTACTCTACTCTACTCTACTCTACTCTACTCTACTCTACTCTACTCTACTCTACTCTACTCTACTCTACTCTACTCTGCTCTACGCTACGCTACTCTACTCTACGCTACTCTACTCTACTCTACTCTACTCTACTCTACTCTACTCTACTCTACTCTACTCTACTCTACTCTACTCTACTCTACTCTACTCTACTCTACTCTACTCTACTCTACTCTGCTCTACTCTACTCTACTCTACTCTACTCTACTCTACTCTACTCTACTCTACTCTACTCTACTCTACTCTACTCTGCTCTACGCTACGCTACTCTACTCTACGCTACGCTACTCTACTCTACTCTACTCTACTCTACTCTACTCTACTCTACTCTACTCTACTCTACTCTACTCTACTCTACTCTACTCTACTCTACTCTACTCTACTCTACTCTGCTCTACGCTACGCTACTCTACTCTACGCTACTCTACTCTACTCTACTCTACTCTACTCTACTCTACTCTACTCTACTCTACTCTACTCTACTCTACTCTACTCTACTCTACTCTACTCTACTCTACTCTACTCTACGTTACGCTATGAAGAGTGAAGAGCAAACTTGATTGTTACTTCTTGAAAACTTTGCTCAAATGAAATACACTGAAGAGTTTTCTTTCAACCTGTGTCGGAAGAAAAGTGCTTGACAAGTTGGGCAGAAAATCTTCCAATGAACAATGAAATGGCGTCACACATTTCAACTCAATACAAAACCTTGTATGGCCATTTTTTTCAGTAACAATACACTAAGTTGGTTTACCCAATAGCACGTGTAAAGGCTTCTTTACTGATCAGAACCACATCTGGAAGAGACTAAGTATTCGCATGTGGCTTACCACACTGTGTGCTGAACGCTCAAAGTATAAGAGATCGTTTTTGTTTACTCTATCATTGCAGCTCTGTTTAGTTTTATTATCGTTTCTATCGTTTCATTGTTCGTGCCCTTTAATCATTAATCAGAGCGTTTTATATCATGTGATTTAGCTATCAATTTACTTTAAAAGCCAGTCGCTTACATAACCCACGCAGTCATCTCAGTATCGGGGTCATCCGAGTGTTTAGGAGTCAGGAGTTTGAGTTATTTTCTTGGAGTCTATGTGTTTACCTCGCTAACGCAGGATCAGACGTGAGTTTCTATTGTACATATTGATCGCTTTTTTGCTTTTTATGATTTCTATTTTCGCTTGTTACTTATTTAGGTTCGTTTCTGATTACGCAATCAAATTTGCCTTGTAGTTTTCACCGCACGTGTACGATAGCTGATTCATTAAAGTAATTTAAAAATCAAGTTTTGTACGCTGTGGTTGACGCTTACCGTTCCCCATGTACTTGGGTACGCGACACACTGAGAATCTTAAAATCATGCAAAGATGAGGTGAAATGTTACAGAGAAGACGCTCGAAGTGTAATTGGCTGTTTCTGAGAAGATCGCGGGAAAACGCAATTGGGGAGCAGAGCAGAAAAACAAGTTCTCCAATAGTAGTCTTAGAATCAGAAGATTCCCAGAAAATTTTCTTTAAGAGCTAAAATCGATAGTAAATGTAAGCTGTGAGGGCTTTAAATTGTTTTAGCGTGGCTGGAGGTGGAGGGAAGGTGGAGGGTGCGTACATAGTAAGTTGAGACTAACCATGGTGCGTATTACCGGGGGTAGGATTTTTGTGTCAATGCTTCGAGGAAATAATTCCGGGAAGGGTTTATTACCTTTGAAATACACTCTATTCTATCATTTCGTAGGTAAACCTGCGATGAGTAAAAATTTCTGCGCTTTTATTTTCACTAGAGAGTAATTTTACTTTGAGTGCGGAAAAATTTGCCTGAAAGATTTCTTTCAAGAACTCGCGTGGGTGACTCGCGAGTGACATAAAACTTCCCAGCGTGCTTCGCAACGACAGATCCGCCATGTTGTGAAAAAGCCGTCAAACTTGAACTGCAGGTAAGGATACACCTGAAGGTGTTTTTCTGTTCTCACTCCTCGTTTTTAAGGGCGAGTTCCAATTTATAATTGTGCAAATTTGTTATACTTAGGTGAAGCATGTTGCTGAATATCTTAAAAGCTGGAGAGAGCTCTGTGTTGCCGGGCGCCGTCAACTTGATCAGAGCTGAGCGAGGTGAGAAGACTTGTCGTATATTTAGAGGAGTTGACGAAGGTAAACTGTGTTTCATCCCAGTTTTTATTCCGTCCAAGTATAATTATGGAATTTTCTTAGGTTTGTCTTGTATGAAAATGTCAGAAGTGTACGTTGTGGCCGTAATTTGGGGTCTCTGTAAAGTGAGGACTGGATGGCGGCGGATGGCGGATGGCAAAATGCGGATGATAATTTTAAAATATGCGGATGATAAAATGCGGATAAAATGAGGATGATAAAATGCGGATGGTAAAATGCGGATGACAAAATGCGGATGGTAAAATGCGGATGATAAAATGATGATGACAAAATGCGGATGGTAAAATGCGGATGAAAAAATGCGGATTTATCTTCAGCATTAATGCGGAAGATAAAACGCGGATGACAAAAAATTATGTGGATGACCAAATGCGGATAATAAAATGCAGATGATAAAATGAGGGTGTTAAATAGCGGATGACAAAATCCATAGGGGAGGAAATTAACTACAATCACAGTGGCAATAAATTAAAGTAGACTTTATTTGAGGACGGTGCCTACTTTTGTTAGTGCGCATACGTTCTGCACATTACGCAAGGCATGGTTTAAGCGCCACACGCGCGCTGGGGTTGACATTGACGCAATCAACTACGTTACCAAGTATACGACTAAAATAAAAGAAAAATTTCCCTAGAGACCAAATCAAGTTTAATGAACCTGTACTTAAACCAGGAACACCAGAATAGCGGCATACACCCTGCAAGCAGAGCCTTTTCTTATGGTACATATGCTTTGTACCGAGAAGAGACTCTGCACAAATCATGTCAAGCTCTTATTGAGCATGCTCAGCACGTTGCTAAGATACAGTTTTGAACCCAGGCTGGATCGCCCTTCATGTAAAATGTAAACAGTAAGATACAGTGAAACCTCTATCAAGCGGACACCCTCTAGACCTTCTCAAGTGTCTGCTTAATAGAGGGTCTCCACTTAATAAAGGTTTATAACAATTGCACAATGTTTGTTAACAATTAACATTCAACGGTTCCTCTGTACTGTTATAAAGTTCAAGGTTGTTAATGAAGCTACCCAGAGTTCAAGTTAATCGTCAGTGAAAAATTTTACGAAACTCAAAACGTACTGCAAATTTGTTCTTTCTCATGATGGGTTCTGGCATGAAACGTGTCATTTTATTTTAGTCTCAATTCCAGTGGGTTAAAATGGCAGAAGAACTTATTTTTACAAGCAAATTCATAACGTTCAGAGCAGTTTGTTCAGTCCGGATGATAGTCTGCTCAAGCTCTTGATTTTAGTCACCGGGGTGGCGACTTCCCCTTCAATTTAGTCGCCAGCTCCAAAATTCTAGTCGCCATGGTGACTAAAATGGTTCCAACTAGGAGGGTTGGTTAACACCATAATTTTGCTTGATTGAAATGAAAAATAGTTTCAGTCGAGTGAAAAGGTGTTTGTTTGAATGAAAAACTATTTTCCGTCAAAATCCAGGAACACGGAAAGTTTTTTGATTACTTGCTAATCAATTTCTTTTTAATAGCATTTAATAATTCTTTTCATTTTGCGCTTTTCAGGCTACTAGAAAATGTGTGTGTGTTTTGCCAAAGTTCAATTTTGGCCACAGGAATTTAGCTACCGGTGAGGGCTTAGTTTTTGCACCAGAAATATGCGGCTTTTTTTTGTGTGCAGTTTCTACAGCTTTGATACATTTACGTGTACTTCAAGTGTGGTTAAATAATACTGTGAAACTGGTAACTGCTTGCAAAGAATCGCTGAAATTTTAAGAAATTAACGTGACGTTTTCATAGTGAAAACAGCTATTTTTTAGCCATGGAAAGAAATTTGATTGAAGCAGATTTTGATCATATGCTAGGTATATAAACCATTTTTGAACTGTAAATGTGCGCCTTGCAATCAACGAAACAAAACTATAATTATTTTGTAATTCCCATCAAGCTTCATCTAGACACTAGATTACCCACACCATGTGCCTAAAATTTACTTTTCATTTCAAAAGATTTTGCTAATCAAACATTTAGTAGGCAGATGGCTTGCCTGGGCTCTTGCCCATGGAACTGCTTGCCCGAGAGGAAAATGTACTTGTCCTGGACAAGCAGCCCGGTTTTTTTTTTTATAAGCCCTGTCTACTTATGTAAAGAATGTAGATTTTAATTTAACCCACTGGAAACAAACCCCGCTACCACTCCCAAAAATTTATGTTTAACTTAGTCTTCCACATGGGAGAGAATAGAGGCAAGAAACAAGGGCATAGAAGGTTTAATAGAAACCTTCGAAGATATGTCATTGCGACATCTTTATAATGAAAACGGATCATATTTTTGTTTGAAGGGATAAACCTTCTCTTAGTCTCAGCGAACATTGTCTTCACAATTTTGCTTCTTTTTCTTTTTGGAGACCAGTGTGCATGGCTTTTCACAATTTTTGAATCAATTTTATACAAAAAAGTGGAGTTCATGAATAACAGTCATAATAAAGGTAAAGTCTGCATACTGGCCAACTGGCCCATCAGGCTGGAGCTTATCTCTGTTTCTGTAGCATGAAGTGACTAGGAATATTTCTACTCCCCCCTGGATGGGATGCTAGTCCATCCCAGGGTTACCCCCAGCATTAAATTCACCGCTACCCATTTGTATACCTGGGTGGAGAGAGGCACTGTGAGAGTTATGTTTCTTGCCCAAGAACACAACACAATGACCCCGGCCAGGGCTTTAATCCGGACTGCTTAATGAGGATTCAAGTGCACTAACCATGAGGCCACCGTGCTTCCGAGTGCATGGCAGTATCGTGATAATTTTGATGCTCTTCCAGGGCAAAAAAACCCTTAAATTCCAGCTTGCCCTTTGGACAAGCAGCTCCCAAATTTTGCTTGCCCTGGTCAAGCTAAGTTAATTTTTGTGTTATTTAGTGGCAGACAACTTGCCCTGGCCCTTGCCCATCAATCAATCAATTAATCAATCAACTTTACGTAGAGAGGGTGACACATGAATAAAGAAGTATAAACTGATAAACTAGTGGCCCTCTGTGCTAAAAAATTATAAAATAACTAAGTATAGTACAAAGTATGAACAAGTGAGGCAGAAAAGTGAGAATGAAAATTTACTTGTCCGGCAGGAAAATCTACTATTCCCTACTACTTTCTATGCATCAGCTGTCCCACGGTAGGGCATTCGTTCGCCACCTGGTGATGGGGTGATGAGTGGACTTGGAATTGACAGAGCCATAACCATAAACAGAGTAAGTCAGGCTAATCACAGTTAAGTCTGCACTTTTGTTGACCTGAATATAACTCAGGTTAGCCTGAATAATGCTCCTGTTAATTGGTTGGCTTGTTTACAGTTACCTCTCAATGATGAAAATGGCAGTACAATTCAGTTAAAAAGTCTACAGTCTGCAGTCTACATTTAGCTCCTGATCTGTAGTCTGCATTTTACCCTTAGTCTCCATTTTACCCCTGGTCTGCAGTCTGCATTTTACACTGACCAAATTTGAGAGGTTGAGGGGGCAGGACAGTGGTGGTAGTGGTGGTTGATGGAGGACAGGGTGAGGATATGGGGAAGGGGAGATTAGCATTTACCAAACCAGGGGAAGTGCATTTTGCACATTCTGATTGGCTACTCAAACTGTTTATTGATCTCCCAGCTCTAAAGAGCCGTACAAGCAGAAATGGTTTCTTGATTTCCCATATTAACAGAAGAAGAAATTTCAGCAGTCTATAAAGTAGCTATCCCTACTGACACAAAGAAAGCTACAAAATTTGACTTGGCAGTACAGCTGAACCTTGCTATTTCAAACTCTCAGGGGAAACGGAAAATAGTTCGAAAAAGCGAGAGTTCAAAATAGACAATAGAAATGACTGAAGAGCAAATCCAAGGGAAATGGTTTTGGTTTGAAATAACAGGAAATCGAAATAACTGAGTTTGAACTAACAGGCTCCAACTGTAAATTTCAAGAACAGCTCGTTATTCATAGCCATTAAGTAACATGAAGGTACAGCTTGTTTTTGACATCTATAGTCTTGACAATTAATAGCACACAGCTTTTTTGGCATCTATAGACTTGGCACTGAATAGTGCACAGCTTGTTTTTGACATCTACAGCCTGATAGGCTTTTTTTAGCATCTTATTTTGCTAGTGTCAGAGCCCTCAGTTCATGCAACTCGAACTTGACAACAAGTAACAGGCTTAAAACGTTTCAGTCACGCAGAAAAATCTAAAGATGACAATAAGTGGATTGAAAACTAACTCATGTACATTTTCTGCGAATAAGCAAGCAGGCACATAACTCACAAAAATTGTTGGGTCTATGATCAATATCTCACTGTATATTATATACCACCATGGGTCAGATCCAAGCCTGCGAACGTACACATATTTCCAGCTGTCACTTGGTTCTGCCAAAAAATAACGTCTGCGAACCTGAGCCTGGAAATGATTTCTGTGACGTAATGACTTTTGTTTCTCCTTGGCCAATCAGATTCCATGATAGAATGAAACTCGAGTGCTCCTCGCAGGAAATACCTCGCGCAGTAGTTCTGGGGTTATTTGAGCTAAACAGTGATTGGCTTAGAATTCCTACCTCACAGAAATTGTTTCTTGGCTTGGGTTCGCAGATCTTATTCTTCGGCGGAACCAAGTGACAGCCTGAAATAGGTCTGCGTTCGCACGCTAGTCAGATTCAGGCATCAGGCCAGATCGAATTGCATTCGGAGTGCTATGGAAGTGAAATGCTTACATTCTTTTTACTCAGTTTGCATTACTTTTGTTTTCAGCATGAGAGTAGCCTGTGTGCAAGATAGCTTGAGAGCATAGTCTAAACTTCGAAGCTACAGTATACGCGAATTACCCAGAACTTATTCTCGCTGACCTTGTTTTCGATTCCTCTCCCCGATATCAGTATTATCTCACTCCACGAAATAATAGCAACAAACGACATGGATTTCAAAACTGTGTGACAATCTGTTTTAGGAAACCCTTTTGATTTAGGGTTGCAACTACTGAGGTCCCAAAAAACTAAATGGAACCATAACTTACACAAGTAAAATCTAGGGATTACAATCAGCTGATTAAAAACCATCATGTAATGCACACTTTCTGAGTGTGAGCAAACAGGAATAAATTACAAAAATTAATTGCCAAGAAGGGTCAAATTTTATTCATAAAATTAACGGAAGTAAAAGGTATCCTGTCTACTTGATCTAGCGTTATGCTTGCATTTAACCTGAGTATCAGGCCTTTCTTAGCGGGTAGCGGGTAGATGGAAATTGCAGATGAAGGCCTGACACAAACGTTTTAATTGGCTTACGTTGAACATCCAAAATCTGGATGTTACGCCGATTGGATAATACACAATGCAACATAACATCAAACTACCGGAAGTGAAAGCGTTTCAATTGGTGGTAAATTCTTTTCTGTTGAGATATTTATCAGGCTTGTTATTTCATCGTCAAGCTCAGAGTATTGGTCAGAAAACAGAGCTCTCTTTGTTGAAAGTCTTTGCTGAGCTCCTTCAGCTTTATTTTCACAAGTGCTTTCTTTTGCCGCTTCACCTTTGGAGTCACTTCAGTTAGGGATCGCTGGCTTCGAACAGGAATTGAACCCTTAGGACTGACTCTCGGAGGAGTTCGTGGAGTGCTTTCCTTCACCTCGTCGAGTGCCCTACCACCCGCCAATGCCTCCCATAACTCCATGAACATTCTGTAGCAATTCACTATTTTCCTGGTGAATTTTTGCGAACAGGCCTTTTGCCATCTTCACTATCTTGAATGACAGCAATTCTCAACTCGAGAAATAATTCCACGAGAATGACAGGTTTTTCACACAAAACATCAGAAAACTCTTTGTTTGAAGTTTCAGAAAACAGCGGTACTGTGGAGACACACTTTCCATACTCTGTGTGAAAATTTTTTAAGGCAAATTGTGCAAATATTCTCAGAAACCATTACAAACATGGATGAAACTGGAATTCAAATTCTCGCCGTTGTGATCTGTGATGCATGCAAAGTAAACATGACAGCCGGAAGTGATTGTAATTGGTTAATACGTACACTGACGCTTGTCACGCTATAAGGAGGTGGAATACTGCAATAAAAATTCTTGTGTCAGGCTTTTCTTTGCTGGGTGTTTCCTCCTCCTACCCCGCGAATGAGAAAAGCCTGATACTCAGGCTAGCTTGCATTACACTTGTTTGGTTTGGCAGTGTTTTCTTTGCACTAAACAAGTGAAAGGAGGCAGGCCAGGCTGGGGCCTTTGATTAGCTGTTCGAACAGATACCTGTTGGTGTGTGTTTTTGTGTGAGAGGTCCTAATTGTATTTTTACAAAGATATTAGAAATCTAAGATTTACAGTTGAGGATTTGATGTAATATATCAAATATGAAAGACCGTGTTTGAACACGTTTCCAAACACCGAGAAGAGAGTTGATAATAGGATGTGCAGTGGAGTAGTTTTTGACAAACTTTGAGGTGTCTAGAAATGGGGTCAAACACTGTCTTGAATTTTTGATAAATTTTCTCAATCGAAACTAAACCTAAGATGGAAACTGAGAAATAAAATTGTAAAAATCTACCCTAATTAAGATCAGATATCCAAACACCATCATGGTCGTGACTTCCTTCGTCTAAACTTGGTGAATTATTAATAAGTATGAGAATGTTTATTTAAGAATAAACTTGCATCGTGACCATGTCAACATGACCAAACTGGTCAACGTGGCCAGTCAAGTCACCATTCTGGCCAGACATTATCTGTTAACCGGCTGTTATTTTGAGCCCTTTTTATAGGCTTGATACTGAATAGTGCCCAGCTTGTTTTCATTATCTCTAGGCCTGACACTTAATAGCAACACCAATTTAGTGCAAAGGCTTTTTTAGATATCCATTATAGGATTGGCACTGAATAGCACACAGATTGGCTTGTAGGCATGGTACTGAGTTGTGGTATTTAATTTTTTTTTTCATTTTATTTCAGATCCCATTAGGGAAAACACCAGTCTGTCTGCTGTGAAATTTGAACAGAAAAAGCTTAATGATGGCAGTCGCTCAGGTGTGGAAATCTTTTTTATTTTTGTGTGGGATTTCCCACGCTTTGTCAGCGCCAGCGATATTTACTTCTTTATTTGTGTACAAGAGCAAAGTGTTTGTCACATGGTTTCTACTTGTTCCACTAGCAAGAGAGAGGACCCTGGGAACTAGTGTTTTTGTGCGGCAGTCATTAGTGTGATTACTCTTTTCGGCTTTTGTATTTTTGTCTGCAGCTTCAGTATCTTATAACCAGGACTTTACGGCATCTTAACTTGACATTCATCACTACAACCTGACTAAATGTATAAATATTCACTGTAAAGCTACAATTTCTCAGATTTATTCATAGTGCATCAACTTTTATTTGACTGAAATCCCTCACAAGTTCGCATTGCGGACCTATTTTGATATTAGATACATGCAGTGCTAAGTCTACAATATTTGACATTTGTTGAGTTATTTTCTCAGCTACCAAGTGTGCAACTAGCTTGAGACTTTTGGCTGAGCCTTCTACAGTAGGATGTTTTTTTTTTTTTTGCCTCATGCTTAAGGCACACTCCATCTTCAGGAATTAATCACATAATAATATTATTAATATTATTAATATTACTTAATATTAATGTTAAGTCTTCAGTTCACCATCTAAAAGACAGCTATAGGATGTAATATTTTATTGTGCAGGACATGGTCTGTTCATAGTTGCATACTGAGGGAGTAAGAAAGACTAAACAGAAAATTTGTGTACATCAAAATTGTGTCCAGCAAGCAAATGTTATCTAAATTTTTATATTTCTTCTTTTGAACAGCTGAAGACAAAATACCTCAGGACAAGACAAGATGAGGATATTATTCACTAGCGTATTCTAGATTGATGATTTTATTGCAATCCATGACTAGGTAAACAATTGTGTTCTTATGCAATGACCAAATCAAAACATAACCTGGTTGCTTAATGAGAATCCCCGGCCAATGGCATCCCTACAGGGTACCCCAAAGTCATCAAAAATAGGATCATCAAATTCTAGGGTGTACCACTTTTTTCCTTTCTTAAATAGTGCACCATTATTATAGGTTACCACAGGTCAGGATCTGAAATAGTCAGGGAAATTCTAATTTTCAAGATCAGGGGAAATTCAGGAAATAAATGGAGAAAATGGGCAAAATGGTTTCCTTCAGTATACCTGGAACAATAACAGCTAGACCAAACTACTGGACTAACTCCATTCAGTGTAAAACCTACATGTATAGTACAAGGTACTTTCAACACTTTCCAGGACTGGAAAGTCCTGGAAAAAGGCTACTGGTCCTGGAAAGTTCTGGAAATCTGTTTAACTCAAGTAAAAGATATATAAGGAGAATTAACATTGAGATCTTGGGAGTGAAAGGGTTAATGTGAATTTTAGAGTCCTGGAAAAATCAATCTGAGTTCTGGAAAAGTTCTGGAAAAGTCCTGGAAATTTGTTTCTGAAAAAGGGTACGAGCCCTGTTCTGCTCGGGTTTTCAAAGAATCAGTCCTTTCACACTAGACAAACTACTCTTTGTAGGTCACACAAACACAGGGACCATCACATCCGTGGGGCACACAGAATTTAGTTTGACTTGAATGAAATAAAATAGCAGAAGAAAACATGAAAGAAAAGTAAGTTATCAAATTGTACAGAAACAGGCCTGAACTTTAATCCAAGAAAAGGATTGTATTCTGTTTGGTTGTATTCTGTGTTGTTACTGTATTTTCTCCTTGAAACCTCTGCGGGAGTTCCCGATTTTTGTCCGCACATGCATGAATGGGAAGCTTTTTGGAAGAAGAGCTTAATAGTTTTTGCCTCACCTCAGACTTGAGGCTGGCAGGTGAAACTGCAATTTGTAGTTGAGAAAGGAAATTTGGAAAGACTTCTTTATAAGAATGGAGATTAAATAACATCAATACTTCCAACTCAAATTTTTGGGATTGATCAAAACAACCAGATGATCTGTATTTATCATTGTCACCACCAGGAAATTCTGTACTTTTTAACACAATTGGGATGTCTTTGAAATATATGCCTGAAAAAGAGGTTTGAGCTGATGATTCACTGCTAATAATTTATTATGATCACCCACTATATGGATCAGAGGGCTCAGGGATACTGGATAAAAGTGAGCTGAATGGGAGTTCTGACAGTTATTCACTGTTAACATCTTCACCCCTACCAAACCAGTCAAGCAAGACTGCAATGTCTATCTCAGTTAAAAATTGTACTGGGTTGGGTTGGTGTCTTTATCGATGGGCCTGAAGATGAGTGAAAGAGATCGTTCTGTGATGATGTGAAAAAGACATGTACTCATGATAGGCTTTCACATTCTAAAAAACCACCTGCCAGTTAGGTCTTGAGATGCAAAAATAGACAGTCATGGGAGTGGTTTTTTGGGGACAGGGTGAGGCTTACAACAGAGGCAACTGTCAGAATTTTGCAAATCAAGTTCTTGCTGAAATTTGCTGTCAGCGCAATCTCATCAGTTCAGATAAAGACTTTCTTTTAGAGAGGTAAAAAGTAAATCCAGGGGTACAGTACTTATGCTTTCCTGATTTCAGAAAAATTTTACAAAAGTACAATTTCTTAAAAAAAAAAAAAAACTTTAAAGGCAGGTTGTTAAGAAGGATTTCCCATGGGCCAATAAATTTTTGACACAGAGAAGGAGAAAATATTTTCTTTTTTGGGAAGGGGGAGAATGGTGGGAGGAAGAGGTAGTGATTGGGGTACTGAACAAGAAATAAAAATAAATGGGCGGGTTTGACACTTAACAGAGGGAGGGGGTCAACTGAGGAAATACAGTAATTTTTCATGAGTGTGAGAATGCTTCTGAAAGTAGATGAGTTATCATTTCGTTCATTCTTGTTCTGTATTTGCATTTATATTTCAAAATATTTCTGATGTCCAATTATAAAGAAAATTTATTTTTCAAAAGCTAAAGTTAAAAATACTTTCCTTCTAATTGTTAACCATTTCAAAACAACAAACAACTGGAGACTTTATTTTGTGATCAAATGAATAATTATTGACGTGCTGAACAAAAACTCTGCTGTTTTGACCAGAGTGTATTGATAAATTAATTGCTAAGAAAGTGAATATAATTTGGCAAATTGATAATTGAGTAACTGCCAAATTTCCAACTCTTTATCAAAACACTTTTTAAAAGGACTTATTGATTTCAGGAGTGGCTGTTATATTTGACAACTAGAATAAAATTATTGAGTAAATGTTATTACGCTGTGCAAAACTGTTTTTCGAATTCTATGGTTTTCCTTATATTTTTTCCCCAAAGAATTCTTTGTTTATATTTGTAAATACATTATTATTTACATTAGTATTCACACTCTTCTCTGAGGTGTTATCCACTTTTATCAAATTTAGTTAAAATGCATGTTACTGTTTGAGATGTCTGGTAGTTTAAATTCAACTTCTGTTTGGCTATGCATGTCTGTGGTATTTGTAGTTACAGTGGCCCATTGGTACAAATGTGACTTCACCATTCAATTTTTATTTTTTAACACTTATCCCTTCAGCATGAGTTTGGAACAATACATTTGCAATTTACCCAAATCAGCAACATACTAGGAAAATATCACAATGACTGGCATTGAAAAAGTTTGAAAGTTTGTTTTGTTAAATTTGTTAATCACCAGTTTAAGTGCAATGTACATGTATTGAAATGAATTGTGGATTAATGAAAAGTTGATAGTAAACGTCTGCATGTTGCTATTCAAATGTTCTACAGGGCAAGGGGGGTTGTTTTCAAGTTCCAAAATATCGGCTGTCAAGGTTAGTTCTATCAAGGAGATTAAGTTTCGATTTCTACTGGATTCCTATTACTGTGTGATTCAGCAATTCTTTAGGGATTTATGTATGAATACATCAAGTGTCTAAGAGCTCCGTATAAAAAAATATACATGTACATTAAGAGTTTTACTCTTGCTTTGGATGCAGAAATGAACTAAGTTGATAATTCCACTTTTCAATACATGTATTAACGTAGGGGACATTTTGGAGAGTTCAAAAAGGAACAAAATCTCAAATGTGTTAAATAGCTGCTGTATCAAAGAGACTTCATATTTTCTTGTTAAAACTAAATTCTCATTACTTTGTTGAACTTTTGCTGAAGGGATAAGTGCTGTACAGAATGAATGTCAGTTACAAAACCTATCTATTAACCCCTTTGAAATTAGTCTATGAAGTCTTGGTTGTTTTAATGTCTTAAAGTAACATACCTATTTCGGTTTTTGTTTAAGTGAAGTCTCTTTTGACAAATATGGGCCACTGTACAGTTAGTGAAATGAGGGTGCAAGGAAATCGCTGCTGAAATGCAATGTATGTTATGAAGCTCTCAGAACCACAAAGACGCACCACTTGATGTAGCTGTCTGTCACTTTCGATACAATATAATCTCTAAGTCATATTTACAGATTCTCCTGAAATATTGCAAAATTATTTGTTTACAAATTATTTGGAAATTTACGATAGCTAAGAAAAATTTCAAAAAATGCACTTAATTTTCTTGAGGATACAGCCGTCTCTTAACTTGGATACAATGATTTGTTTAATGTGTAATTCATGTTTACAAAATAATAGACCAATTTCAATAATTAAAATTCAGCCTAAAACAATACACCTCAGTACGAGGCTCTGGGGAATAACTACAGATATTGTCCCCAGAGCCTTGTGCTGAGGTCTATTGTGTTAGGCGGAATTTTAATCTATCGAAATTGGTCTATTGTCTTGGAATACTGCAAAATTCTTAAAATTATTTGGGAATTATTAAAACAAAAATGATTAAGAAATTAAAAAATGCAAGTTATTTCCCTGAGGATGTAGCCTTCTCTGAAATAGGGTTCTATTAAATCTCTAATTTATCTTTACAGATTGTCTTAAAATATTGCAAAATTCTTAAAATTATTTGAAAATATACTATCACAATTTAAACTTGTGGTTAATTATCCAGTCGTTGTTTTTTAATCCCGTTTGTAGTGCGTCTTTGTGTTTCATTCCTGATTTCATTGCTGTATTTGTATGGCACAAAATGTACTTGGTTGCTCAGTCCATTTTGGGATATTTTTTTCCGTTGCTAACGTTTTCAATGTCAACGTCAAACAAGAATGTCATTGCTGGGTTCCGTGCGGTTTTATAGAATTGGCATTTTCGTGCATGCTGAAATTTTATCGCAGGGTTTGTTGTCGTTGTTTTTCTTTTATATTTTCAAGGAGTTGTAATAATATTACACTAGGTTACAGATTCTTACTTCGCAAATTCTAGGGGGTTTTCAATAGCCCGTGCTTTTATTTTAGGAGTTTACGATGTTACGAATTTTTACGCCCTGTGAATTGTCTAGATTTCTGTAACCAAATTTTTAATAGCGTGACACGCGTCACGCTTACGTTAAGGCGTTCTGTGACAGTTACGCAAAATTTGAATAGGGAAGGGTAAACGTACTTTTAAGTCGACTTCTTGAGCAACTAAGTACAGTTTGTAACTCGCAAATACTACAGTGAAAATGTGATAGAGGTATAATGAGAGTTTTATGAAGGCATTATTATTAGTGGTGGTATTCGTAAAAGCAGAACTTGGTTTGTGGTCCTGTTAATCAGTGAAATCTTTCACGCAACTAGCCTTGTAATGTTTTCGAAGGCGCTGTGACGAGTGCCTTGCGTCGTTTAGCATACCTTGTAACGGACAGAATTCATGCAAAACAGTTACTACAGCGGTTGGCAAGCTGGAAGTTTGTTCTACTTTCTGTAACGGTTGAATCGACTTGTTTTGCAAATGTTTTGTCCGTTGCGCGTTGTGTTACACGACTTTATAATGTAACTCGTCACGCCGTTTTCGAGAAGATTGCAGGACAAGTTGCGCGACAGATTACACTGCGTATTAGGACTTAGTCATATACACAAGTGTTTACCTGGTTAATTATGATGGATTGCTGGTAAAAACGACAACGAAAACTGTCACTTTGTCTCTTTATTTGCGTTGTCATTATGTTAAAAAAATAAAAAATCTAGCCGATCTAGTCCTTGCTTGTCGGGTTGTTTTCACTCTGCTCTGAGTGTTTCTACTGTTTCTCATTAATATTCCAACTTTAAAATCCTGGTTTGTTTATCTGATCCGCCATTTTTGATGGCGACACTTGACCACTTAAAAGATATGGCCGTTTGCTCTCAAGTGGAGATGGCATAATGAGGGAGGTGAGAGTTTGCTCCCCATGCCTCCTCGGTTTCACTCAACTGCGTCATAATACCACACTATTTGAATTGGAATTTTTACTAGCTTTGAGAGCCGTAAGTACCGCGAGGAAAGATTAATGCCAAAATAATAAAATTTAAGATGCGTGTTCCAGACATTGTATCTATAAATTTTCCGTTGGAAGGACAAGGAAAACGGAAGCGCTAAAGTATAAGTCATGTTTAGTAATTTCCATGGATGCCAAGAAAAGAATTGAACGCAAAAAATCATTGATCTGACTTGCCGACCAAACCTCCTGCCGACTGCCTCCCACAAACTTCACCAAAAGAACACAAGTCACTTGAAACTCTACCGTCCAAGCTGATACAAGTTTAGGAATTTCCGCTATGTTTATACAAAATCCAAGCTAAAGCGATGAAAGATTAGTAATTTGTTCTCAGGCTTAAGGGTACTTCTTAAGTAAATAAATACCAGTGTGACAGCAAACGGGCGATTGTTGTCCGTTTGCATCACCTAGAATTACGTTAAGTTCGTTTTGGTTTTTTAATTTTAGTTATTTAGAATCGTAGGAGTTTTGTTTGTGTTCAAAATCGAAATATTTTTCGAAAGAATTGTAGTTTTAATGCATGATTTGCGCGCAACCTTCATAGAAAATCTTATTAAATATTCACAGTTTAAATAGTCTTAAAAATGCAAACACGGTGGAATTTTGAAATTTATTTGTGCTTTTGTTATTGTTAATCTTGGCTTTGAATAAAGTTAAACACCGAAAAATCCTCGAAAACCTAGGGCGGTTAGTCGGGAGAGTCGACGTAAACCGAGCGGCAAAATCGACCCGACGAAAGGTTTTACCGCTCGGTTTACTTCGTCTCGTCACGATTAACTGCCGCTGCATTCCCGAGGATAACAACGAAGTTAAGAAAGTATTAGGAAAAAAACTGATGAGAAACGTTTCCTACGTTTAGTTTGTTTAGAACAAAAATACAGTCTTCGCGGTTTGGAAATCAAAATGAAAAATTGGCCTAAGGGGAAAAAAAAAAAAAAATTTAATATCTACTTCAAGATCACAAACAAGACAAGATAAACAATCGCCTTACAAAATTCACATGAAACTATGAATATGTTTAATTACAAACAAAATGTTTTCCTGGTGAGTTAAACGTTTTGGAAGTTAAAATGAACAATTGACCTACGTTTTGAAATTTGATCACGGAAAACGTAAATCTATGTTTCGTAGCTAAGATTAACATTCATAGACGTTATTTTTATCATCACGCAACTCTCCGGGAAGAAGTGTTGCGTGACAACTCAAGTAACGCCAGCGAAGGAGCCTGCTTTTGATTTCTTTTAGGTTAACTACTTCCTGGAGCTAATCGAAAAAAAAAGCGAAAGTTGTTATTCCAAATAATAGGCCATATTCGTATTCTCGGTATTGGACTGGAACTAGCTTGCAAGTGAGGCTAATGCGGGGAGTCTTTTCAGATGCAAATGATATTATTCTATGTTTAATGATATTCCCCCGCATGAGCCTCTATTGCAAGCTAGTTCCAGTCCAATACCGAGAATACGAATATGGCCTATTGTAATTTATATTTTAAGCAGTTAATGCTCTTAATCTTTCTTTGAACTTTTAACTGATGGTGTTCATAAATTCTGTTCTTAAGATAATTGTGACTAATTAACAATTGGACCCGTAGCCCGCAAGGGCGAAAGGTCTAATTGTTTTAGTATCACCCAACTACTCGGACAGAGAAGGCAATAATAATAATTTATTTGGGAATAAAACGAAAGAAAGCGTCACGCTCGACTGCGCCAATTTCGCTACTCGAGGACTAATAGTCCTCTAGTAGCGTAGCCAATTAAAATGCAGGATTTGCATTAGTCCACTAGTTTGGTGATACTAATTTATTTTTATTCGATACCTAATTTGTTTTTATTTTTAGAAAAACGAAAGGAAAATTGTTTTGTTAATTAAGAAAAGCCCTAAACGAGAATCAGCTCTTTCAGAAGAATCCCAGATGACTATCAGTTCAATCTAGCGTCGCTTGCGAAATTCCAGTCAAGCCAGATCAGAGACCTTCATTGTTCTAAACTAACCCTAACATCCTGGAAATGTACCACCCATGACCTGCACTAAAGCACTACTGTTTTACGTCTTCAACAATAGAAAATTTCCAGACACAACGACTGAAAACAAACATCTTTGAAGCCAATTGGAATAAAGGTGTGGTATTGTGACGTAGTCAAGTAAAGCTGAAAAGACGTGAAAAGCAAACTCTCATCTTCCCTTAAGATGCCTTCTCCACTTGAGAACAAACGGCCACATCATCAAAGTGTCCAAGTGCCTCCATCAAAAATGAGTGGAACAGACAAACTCACCAGGATTTGTCAGTTGGAATATTGCAGAGGAACGTCAGAAACACCGCCCTCAGAATAAGAGCTTCTACAACCCTGCAGGGACATCGATCGGCTAGATTTAAATCTGACCATTTGTGTTGTGTGCGGGTGTATGGGCCATCTCAGTTCCTGAAAATAATCTAAAATATACTAAGCGGTGGAAAATATCAAATCCAGAAAAAAATAAAATTAACAAGCTCATTAGCACAGTAAAAAAAACCTATTCACTTGAGTAGGAATAAAACTTATACCCTAACTAGTTCTGCTATTGAAATGATACTTAACCAGTATTAATAGTTAGATGTACATGTACTTAATGGAACCTTAAGATTTTTTTTTGGATTAAAAATCACGATTCCCCAAGTGCTTTTGAAACTGCTGAAAACTACTACATCAAACCCTAACAAAAATAACCACAAGGGTTAATTTTCCTTCTAAGATACAAGATTATACTATGACGCCAATATTATAGCTGGCAAGGAACACCCACTAAGTCTGAAGGGTCTGTTCTACACCCCTGTTCTTCTGACTATCCAACCTGTGACCCTTCTTGAACACCTTAGTGTCCATGCTAATGTGAAGAACGTACGACACCACAATTTGTGTTTTCTTAGCTGAGTTAGAAATTATTTACTACTGTGCTAATGACCTTGCTGTGGCACCTTTAAACAAAGGAAGCAAAGAAATTATTTTAGAAAAACTAAGCTCAGAATTTGTCATTTAAAACTGATCGTGTAAGAAATAATTTTGTATGACAATAAATAAATTGAATAAAACTGTGAACTCCTACCGGTTGATATTGCATTGGTAATTTCTTAAATTTACTTTGAATAAATTATTCAAGAAAAACTAAGGTCAGAAATTGTCAATTAAAAGTGATCATACAAGAAATAATAATGTTGTATGAAAAAAGTATTGCATTAATAATTTCTTAATCCAACAACTGAATTTACTTTGAATAAGTTATTTTGGAAAACTTAGCTCAGAATATGTCATTTCAAAGTGATCATGTAAGAAATAATTTTGCAGGACAATAAATCAATTGAATAAATTTGCGAAATCCTGCAGATTTGTATTGCGTTTAATTTACTTTCTTGATCAGCCAACTGAATTCAATTGGAATAGTTATTTAAAACTGCCACAACAGGGTAGTTTTGGGAGGCCCCCTTTGTTTAAAGGTGTTTAAAACATTACTGGAGTTTCAAGCACCATCATGCTCGAGCTAACTTATCAAAAAGTAACAAAAAACAAAAATGACAATGTCGCACACCCAAAGAAAACATGATCAGTGAGAACTGAATTGACCAACGAATGAAAGTACAAAAGTAAGAAACACATACCTAGAGCATGATGAACATTGAAACTACAAAATTAATGAACATTAAAGAAAACAGTTTCTTGAATACAAGTTTCCTACTGAGCAGCTACTTTCCCAAAACAAGTGAATTTGGAAAACAAAAAGTTTAAGTTTGGAAAATGAAAACAGGAAAAATTCTTGTCAAGCAAATCAAATAACCTGGCATTCTGGCAATTGTATTTTGAGCCCCAAAAATATATATATTTTTCAAATCAGACAGTGCAATTTCCATCCCACAAGGTTTACTATTTCAGTGTTGGCAAAAATTATGAGAAGGAGTCCTGAATTTAGTAAAGAGTGGTACCAGTGAATAAAAAATTTTTTTCTGAAAATCAGTATGAATGGTAATGTTGTTGCTGTTTTTTTTAATTATTATTCATAAAATCAGAAAATTGAAGTAAAATTTAATTTGTGTTAAGTCTAAAGTCACCCAAGAGACCCAAGGATAGCAAAGGAGGTGAACATTAAAGGCAAAAACGAAATTCACCATGAAGCTGCTCAATAGGAATCTTGTGAGAAGGAGGGGCTAGGTTTTCATGCGCAAATAAGTGGCTTCCGTAAAATCAGCTTTACTGCAATGATTGTATGCTGCTGTGTGATTTAACTCCCTTAAGCTTCATAGTACAATAAAATGCTTATATGTATGCCAAAAAAATTGAAGATGTAAAATCAATTTTTCTTCTGGAACTGAAATAAATTGTTGTTAGAAATCGTTAGGAATATTTTGTGTTTTGCATTTACGAGCATCCAATGGCCTTAAAAGAGTTTCAAAATGACAATTTTCAAAGTGCACCCCAAAATGTCTCTACATATGGAAAAAAATATATACATAAAATAAGTTTTGACCTGTTTTTCCAATTGATATATGCTCTAGTTGTTTTTATCTGTATGGATTTTTGCAATCAACTTGTCTGTTTCTGAATTGGACAAAAATAATTGGGCAAATTTTACTTTTTTAAGGCAATTTTGAACAAAACGTCTCTTTTTTGTTTATGTCTGTATGCATGAAAATAAGAATAAAATCAAACTTGATATTTATATTTGATCAGAAATTGATTTTACCGTAATTCAGTCTTAATTAATTTGTAGTCAGTAATGATTACTATGGGAAAAATTGTTCCTCTCTGATATTGTGAAAGAAATAATTTTAGTTTCAGAGTAGATATAATTCATGGAAAATGTGACAATAAAGTCTTAGAATGCCCATAGCTCTAGGCAATTTGCAAGCAAGCCACTTATTTGCAAATGAATGGCACACACAACACATCAATGGTCAGTTCAATACTCTGTTTATGTGGGTACTACATAGTTACATGTGCATCAAAGCCGTACTGGACGTGTTTTGCAATATTAATG
This sequence comes from Orbicella franksi, assembly GCF_964199315.1. Classification (NCBI taxonomy): domain Eukaryota; kingdom Metazoa; phylum Cnidaria; class Anthozoa; order Scleractinia; family Merulinidae; genus Orbicella; species Orbicella franksi. The sequence goes on from NC_138145.1 coordinate 27,650,063, forward strand.
AAATTTGTGTCTGTTAAAGATCTTGCAGCTAGATAAATTTAAAGGTCAGAAATTACTATTTTAGTTAGCTGCAGAGCCTATGCTTTTTGTCTATTTATTGAGTGATTGATTGATTGACTGCTTGCTTGAATGAACTGATTGAATAAATGTTTTGATTGATTGATTGATTGATTAAATAATTGATTGAATGGTTGAATAATTGAATAATTGATTGATTGAATGACTGATTGATTGATCAAATAATTGAATAACTGATTGAGTGACTGATTGAGTGATTGATTGAATAATTGATTGACTGGTTGAATAATTGAATAATTGATTGATTGATCGAATGACTAATGATTGATTGATTGATTGACTGAATAATTGATTGATTGATTGATTGATGGAATAATTGAATAATGGATTGAGTGATTGAATAATTGATTGGTTGATTGATTGAATAATTGAATGAATGAATGAATGAATCATTGATTGATTGATTGATTGATTGATTGATTGATTGATTGATTGGATGTGGAAAATTCTCTTTCACCTACGTTAAAAAATGATGCTTAAAAAATAGCAAATAAAAAAGCTTCTTTTCCAATTTCGTTCTCAACTAAAATAACGGCCCCAAAGGAGACTATAAAACCTGTAGTATTTAGTGCACATGTAGCTAGGAAATAAACATTGATATAACACTGCAAAGTATTGATATAACACTGCAAACAAATGTTTACCATGATTGCCTCAATTGGCCCAAGCAATGTGGAGGACTGGTAAACACTGGTTAACAATGATTTTTTGATGTTTGTTTTTCAAGAATGAGGGAAACCGGAGTACCCGGAGAAAAACCCTCGGGACAAGGTGAGAACCAACAAAAAAACTCACATATGGCACATTAGTGAGAGGCGAGCCAAGCTCTCCCACTGTGCCATCTCTCTGCTACCCATAACATCTCATATACCTTAACATATCTATAATTCAACTTATGAAAGTTCTTCATCCAAGGCTTGCTTTCCATCCACTGTCCTTGATCTGCAGCCCTCAGTCTTCCCTGCTACTTGGTCCTCTGTCCTGGATCCTGGGTCCTATATCCTGGGTCCATGGTCCTTGATCCTCTACTCTATGTCTCTAGCAACTTGCCTGCAAACCAAGATTTAACTAGTAAGTATTTTGTTCATAACTTTTGCCAGCCTTACATAAAAACAATTCTGAAAATAGTTTTGTAATAAAATTTTCATAATTTTAAGAAATATACTTGCTGTGGGAATTTTACAACCTTATAAAGGATCACCCTAAAATTTTACCCACCCCCCCCCCCCCCACCCTCAAGGAAAATCCTCAAGCAATCGACTGATCACATGTTTTTGCAACAGAATGTTGGAACACACAATGATGTTCCTTGTCAGGATAAAAAGTTCTGAACCAGAATGACGTTCATCATTATATGGCTAGCTCCATGAGTGGGCAAGATGAATCGAATCCTGCACTGTGATTGGCTACCCGAGCCGACAAGATGGAGCTATCTTGCCCGCTCAGGACTACACGCTGTTTCCCACAAGAAAAATTTCCCCAAAAGCCATATAATAAATCATTTATTGACCAAGCCTGTTCGGTCAAGATGGCTTGATATTGGCCTTGTTCCTTTTTTGCGAGTTTATGGACCTCGACTCTGTCTTGGACCATAAACACACAAAAAAGAACTTGGCCAATACCCAGCCATCTTGACCTCACACTTGGTCAATAACCCATACATATCCAAATTTCTGTATTCAACACTCAACAAAACCTATTTCCCAGAATGACATACAGTATGAAACAGCAAAGCACTGTGAATAAGTGTTAGTTTTAATGAAGACTACTAACCAAGCCGGTGTAGAGTGGGAGCTTAATCCTCCATTTGGTCCAGTCTAAATTGCTTGGTCTGTTGCTGGTGTGGAAATAGATCCTTAAAGATAAAAACATATTTTATTAAGTTTTATTTCACAACTTAATTAGCCACAGTTATTACTGCCAGTCACAAGGCTGCTACAGTACTTTTGGTTGAGCTGTTACTTTTGGGGGGACCATTACTTTCAGGATTCAACAGGAAAGTAAAAAATTAACATTACTTTCAGGGAGATGTCATTTTGAGGGTGGGGGGTGGGAATGGGGGTGGGGGTGGGGGTCATTACTTTGATTGTACAGTGTATATGTAATATAATGACGAGGAGCAAGAGGCATTTGTTGAAGTTCGTAAACGTGTTGGTATTTTTTTGGTTGGTGTGGGTAGCATTTCAAGCATCCTTCAGTGGAGTGGGGGCAGACAGAAGTTTTTGTAGCTGGGTTGCCAGTCTTAGCAATGGTCAGCAGTCTTCTCTGCTACTTAGGTTTGCATCACATCACCCACTTATTAACGCTTGTGTGTGCCCTCGTGCATGGTGTTGTACCAGTTGGGTGTTTGCTTGTTGCAATGAATGTTGTTAATCATAATTGCTACACATGTACATTATGTATGGGTGCAAGTGTCTGACCAACTTCTGTGAGTCACCAACAGCACCTTAAGGAACTGTTCAAACAAGAAATTAATTCAGAACACTTACCATGCCTTTTTTGTTAAACAATTTTGCATGTCAACTGCATTTCATCTGGCTTGACCAGTGTGTGCCTCATTTGATCACATCAGCCTGTCCTTAGTCTTGTCTTACACCTTCCTTTTGTTTAACTTGTTAATGTCCTGGTCTGTTCCCTTTCAGCTCCTTAAAGATAATAAAGTGAGGTCATTAACTCTAGAATACATGACATGTAACTCACCTGACATATGGCTAAACAATAGCAGATCTCGCAAACAACCCCCCAACCCCATCCCTGCCCCATCAGCCACTGGAGCACTGGGATCCTCTGTAAGTACCATTTATGAGCAGCTCTGGATGGTCAATAGTAAGCGTAACACTAGAGGCGAGGAATAATAAAATCTGGGACTAACCAAAATGCTCACATGCACATGGGTTTTAAATCTGGGACCAGGACTTGAATGATTTTAGGAGACTTGAGAGACTTGCTTGTGGAAAAAGCTGAGCCTGAGAGATAATCCTGTGTTTTTGCCACTGTAACTAGAAATTGGATTGCTTCCCCTAATAATAATTGACAATTATTGGACAAGGTTGAGCAAAATATTGTGGTTTGTCAGTGGTGAGAGAATCACTATTTATTATTCATCTACGAGACACTGACAAATCACAGTATTTTGCAAAAACCCAGTTCAATAATTGTTTTATGATTCAATCACCAATTTGTTTTCATAGTAAAATCACTTTCTGACAGCTTGGGGAAGCAGTCTGCCATTTTTCACACTAAGCATGGTTACAATTACGCATGAGCAGAATGTTATAGTGTTATTATTTGCAGCAACCCATGTTTTTACTTGCTATTGCGTATGAGCAGACCATTATTTGTAGGCAGTTATGCGCAGGTCATGTGGTGGGCTTTTGACCAATAAAAAGGAAGGAAAAAATGCATCGAATGATAATATAATCATAATATAATCATATATCCAAACCAATAGCAGACACAGATAAATGCTTATTATAATATTCAACCTTTCTACGACCTTGCCTACTACAATGAGTTCTTACTAGCTACGGTGCAAACAAAAATACTAATCAGAGAGTCCAAGACACTGCAGCAGACTCCAAGATTCAAAGAAATACACAATAAGAAACAGTTATAGCTTCTGAGATTTTGTGCTCAGATCAGAAAAGAGACTTCTATTTCTAGCCGGCTTGGAAATGCATTTCCCACGTTTTCTAGGAAAAATGTTTAGTATTTAGTGACTTATTTATGTTGTGTAAAAAGAAACCTTTGGGATAATTGATAGTGACATGTAGTTTATAGGACAGACGGGAGATTGTCAAACCAGCTGATTTAATGAACAAAGATGGTGAATTTTAAGCTCAGTAATGAAATGTGAAGAGTGGATTAATCAATATGACACGAGCGTGGGACAAAGAAAAAAATCTGAGTCCTCGACAGGAATCAAACTCATGACCATCCTCCCAAACACCAGGTGGGCACTCTATCCACTGAGCTACGAGAACTCACGGGGAGCAAAGTCATTTAACTGAAGTTATATGTGACAGGTGTCCTGCATACTGCTAGGATCAGCACTGTCAAAGTCATCGTGAGTGTGATAAATGAATAAAGATGGTGAATTTTAAGCATTTCACTACTGAGTGTTCAGGAGGTCATGGGTTCCATTCTCGTAGGGGACTCAGATTTTTTCTTTGTCCCATGCTCATGTCAATTTGATTAGTTCACTTTTCACAGCTAATTTAACTATTTAAGACGCTTTTCACTAATAAATACAGTTGAACCCTGTTAATTCAAACTCGGTTATTTCAATTCCCTGTTATTTCAAATTCAAAAGCATTTCTCTTGAATTTGCTCAGATTCAGTCATTTACTATCAGCTATTTTGAACTCCTGCTATTTCGAACTATTTTCTGTTTCCCCTGAGGGTTCAAAGTGGCAAGGTTCAACTGTCTATAAATATAATTTATTATTGTATGTGGGTATGTGGTCGCTACACCCCTGGTCGCCTTATGAACACAAGTGTAATTGGAATGAAAGACCAAATATGAAAACCTTTGCAATCAGGGTGCAATCAGATACTGGTCAATTCCATTGACGTGTTTTAAAATCTTGGTGCACATGCATCCTGACATGTTTACATCTTTTAATCCTGGGTCAGTATTACCGTAAATCCTTGAATTAGTGCCAGGGGCGCTTATTTCAAATTTAGGAGAAGATGGGGGGGCACTTATTCAAGAGGAGCGCTTATTTGAGGGGTGGCGCTTATTTAATTTTTCCCAAATTGTGGCCTGACATGATCATTTTTTTTAATACATCATCTGCATGTAAACAACAACATAAGCTGTTTATTGACATAAAAAGCTGATCCTAAAGTTTAAATCACGGCACTGTTAGTACTAACGTGTTCAACGTGTTCACTTAATGTGTTCACAAACTGAAACAATGTTCAAATCTAAGCTCTACATGACAAAAACTATACATCGTTTTTATCTCATTACCCACCCACAAAATGGAGGGGAGGGGAGGGGAGGGGGGGTGCTTATTTGAGGGGGGGTGTTTATTTTAAATTTCGGCCAATAGGAGGGTCGCTTATTCGAAGGGGGCGCTTATTCAAGGGGGGCGCTAATTCAAGGATTTTCGGTAACCGGCTTCCGCACAACCTGACCCTGATTACAGCAAGTTAACCTAGCATGAGCATGTGATCCAATCGAAAAGCAGCACTTGATCAGCATTCAACTTCAAAAAAAAATGTGACCATGATGAGCTCTTAACTTGAGCCTGTGCTATGGTCACATGATACTGGTCAGCAGATACCTTGTTTTGACAGGTGTCAATTGACCATAACATGGATGTCCAATATCAGACATGTACACTATAAACCAAGGCTGCATGTCTCTGTCAACCTATTAGCTGGAGTATGGCCGCCATCTTGCGCAACTCTGCTGCCACTGCCGCCATCGTGCATATGCGGCCGCGAGCAATACTGCTAGCCATGATAACCATGAGAAAAACAATTCATGGGTTTCCTTTTCTTTCCTATATGAGTATGGGGCTGCACTTGGCGGCCCTTTGGACCGCTAGAGGTCCACTATTATTTGTTACACATACATGTACATGTACATGTCCTTGATGGCGAAGGGTGACTGCTTATGGTTAGTTGATAGTTATGCACTTAAGTGTTCTATGAATTTATCATTACCACATTGCTACGCAATTAATTAATAGTTAACATACCTGCAGTATAGTGCCACATGTTCATTTTGCTATCCCTTTCTGTATTGCCATTCGTCCGTTGCTATCTTGCTTTAATCTTAGTATGGTCATTGGTGTTCATCATCTCTATACCTGCAGCTCTAACTTTCCTGAACAACTCTCCACCTTATCTGATTCCTCCAACCTTGGCCTGTAGTTGGCGTAGTTCCCTTTTTCGGTCAAACAGGTTGGTTCCCTCTTCACAAAATCATTGTTCACGTCTCTTCAGATCAACCAAGTTAATTCTGTACTTGCTGCATTTAGTGTCTCTGACTCCGTTTAGATTGCGCCTCAATACTCTGGCCTGGTTTTACCTGAATGTCTTTCCCGCTGAATGTCCTTCCACTATGAAGCACCAATCTTCAAGGGTTCGGTCATTTGTCAACAAGAAGCTAACATTCTTTCACCGAATAGCCCCGAGAAAAAGCCTGTAATATTAGTGCATTATGCTCAAAGTTCCACATGTCTTCCGCCATCTTTGTTTCTATCTCTTGACCCCAAGCTCACTCGGTCACAATGTTCCTGGAAAACGGCGCCATTCCGGTGTTCCCTGGAATTGGCCCAGATCTACGAAGTGAACTTAAAGATACCAAAGTGCCTACCAATGGATGTTGAGCGCGCCGAGCAGACGTAAATGTCTTGTTTACCCAATGAAAGCCATCACAATAATCTCTGAGCTTGCATCGAGATGCTTGTCCGGGCGTAAAGGAGCGTTTGATTAATCAGTCTAAAACAGATCTTAAGGAATAAAAACCCAGATGATCTGGAATACTTGTCTGAGTATGTCGTTGGCAGTGGGAGCCACGTACAGTATTATCATGCTCGGCAATTGAAGTTATTGTGTAGAAAATATCGCACAGTTACACAGCCGAGGGCAAAAAAAACTAAGTATAAAGTATAATTATTTTTCCAATCAATAACCCGAATAACGTACGATAAACTGATGACGATTCAACTAGGGAAGGTATAGCTTATTCCAGGAGGCGTCATGAAGCGCCCTGATAAAACAAACACCGCAAAATTTTCATCAAGTAACAAGAAGGTACTAACAGGAACTTTCCTTCAAATTGAAATTACTAAAATTGACAACTTTGCATCATTTTTAACAGGAACGCATAAAAAGAACGTTTAATCATATTGAAATTAAAAACTCGACTAGAACAGTTAAATATTTATAAAGCAGACTAACGTAGCAGTGCATCATGAACAGTAAAAATAGTTTAAGGTATCTTACATCACGGCCCACCCACGTGCCAGCAACATAAATTTGAACTAGAACGAAGAATTTCAAAACGATTTATAAGAACTCAGTGTTTTTACGAATTACACCCACAGCCTCAGAGGAATACAGCCCTGTTCTCATAGAATAATAATAATAATAATAATAATAATAATAATAATAATAATAATAATAATAATAAAACACCGGGAGAAGATACTTACAGTAGAAGTCATTTGCGTCCCCTCATGGGATGAGAGATTCTCGCCCATATCAACTTTCTTTTCTCTCGTAAGTTCTCGCGCGTTTAGAGATGCGGCACACTCGAGTTTTAGGTGCAGGGCTCCCAACCAATGCTTACATAACTTTTTAAAGATGCTACTTTTAGCCCTCCCCCAAGTCTACACACGTGTATTTCACTTGTGGAAAACTATTGATTTGAATAGTGTTTGTTTTGGACATTCTCGCCGATATCAACTTTCTTTTCTCTCGTAAGTTCTCGCGCGTTTAGAGATGCGCCACACTCGCGTTTTAGGTACGGGGATCCCAACCAATGCTTACTTAAATTTTTAAAGATACTACTTCCAACCCTCCCCCAAATCTGCACACGTGTATTTCACCTGTGGAGGTATATCGATTTAGACAATGCTCAAAATCGCCGAGAGTGGGCTACGCGCAGCGTTATTTTGACCAACTTTGGGTCGATTTCCAGGAACTTGGGCGATATTTCCGAGTCCCAGGGACTCTAAACTAATTCAAGAAGACTTTGGTTTTCAGTGAAATGGACAGAGGAAAAATTTTTGAACGCTTGGTTATTAGCAGTCTGGCCAAAATATAGCCACTTAGTGACTAGAAAGTCGCCGAGACTGGGTTACGCGCAGCGTGATTTTGACGGGAATATTGCCAAGCTCCTGGAAATCCACCCAAAGTTGATCAAAATTACGCTGCGCGTAGCCCGGTCTCGGCGACTTTCTAGTCACTAAGTGGCTATATTTCGACAAGACAGCTCATAACCAAGCGTTCAAAAATTTTTCCTCTGTCCCTTTTACTGAAAACCAAAGTCTTCTCGAATTATTTTAGAGTCCTTGGGACTCGGCAATATTGCCCAACTTCCTGGAAATCGACCTTAAGTTGGTCGAAATCACGCTGCGCGTAGCCCGGTCTGGGCGACGTTCTAGTCACTAAGTGCCTATATTTCGGTCAGACTGCTCATAACCAAGCGTTCAAAAATTTTTCCTCTGTCCATTTAACTGAAAACCAAAGTCTTCTCGAATTAGTTTATAGTCCCTGGGACTCGGAAATATCGCCCAAGTTCCTGGAAATCGACCCAAAGTTGGTCAAAATCACTCTGGGCATAGCCCGGTCTCGGCGACCTTCTAGTCGCTAAGTGAGTTAAAGAGGGGCTATATTTCGGGCAGACTGTACATAACCAAGCATTCAAAACTTTTTCCTCTGTCCCTTTTACTGAAAACCAAAGTCTTCTCGAATTAGTTTAGAGTACCTGAAACTCGGAAATATCGCCCCAGTTAATAGAAATCGATCTAAAGGCGGTCAAAATCACGCTGCGCGTAGCCCGTTCTCTGCGACTTTCTAGTCACTAAGTGAATTAAAGAGGGTCGGACAATATTTCGGCCAGACTGCTCATAACCAAGCGTTCAAAAGTTTTTCTTTTCTCCATTTCACTGAAAAGCAAAGTCTTCTCGAATTAGTTTAGAGTCCCTGGAACTCTTAAATATCGCCCAAAATCCTGGAAATCGACCCAAAGTTGGTCAAAATCACGCTGCGCGTAGCCCGGTCTCGGCGACTTTGAGCATAGTCTAAATCGATAGATTTCCACAAGCGAAATAGACCTGTGTAGATTTAGGGGAGGGCTAAAAGTAGTATCTTTAAAAAGTTAGGTAAGCACTGGTTGGGATCCGCGCACCTAAAACGCAAGTGTGGCGCATCTCTAAACGCGCGAAAACTTTCGAAAGAAAAGAGAGTTGATATAGGCGAGAATCTCCAACTGTCTAAATCGACAGACTTCCACAAGTGAAATACACGTGTGTAGATTTGGGGAAGGGCTAAATCTAGCATTTTTAAAGACCCGTAAGCATACTTTGGGATCCCCACACCAGACACGCAAGTGTGGCGCATCTCTAAACGCGCGAGAACTTACGAGAGAAATTTGATATGGGCGAGAATCTCTTACCCAAGCACTGTCTCAATCGAAAGACTCCCACAAGTAAAAAATACACGTTTAAATTTAAGAGAGGGCCAAAACTAACATCTAGCCCAGTGAGCATAGTTTAAGACCCGACACCAAAAGTTCGAAAGTGCCGCATAGCTAAACGCGCGAGGAAAGACAAAGGAAAAGTAAATTGAAATGGTTAAAAACATCCACCCAAGCACTGTTCAAATCGATAGACTTCCATAAGTGAAATACAGGTTGGAAATTTAGAAGAGGGCTAAAACTAACATCTTTAAAAAGTTAGGTAAGCATAGTTTGGGAGCCCCACACCAAAAACGCGAGAGTGCCGCATCGCTAAACTCGCAAAAACACGCGAGTGCAAAAAAGATATAAATGCGCGAGAATCTTTAACCCATGCATGTCCAAAGCGACAGACTTCCACAAGTGAATACATGTGTGTAGATTTGATAAAAGGGCCAAATGTAGCATCTTTGAAAAGTCCAGTAAGGATAGTTTGAGATCACGACACCAACATCGCGAGTATGGCGCATCTCTAAACGCGCAAAAACACGCGACAGAAAAAAAATACAAATGGGCGACAATCTCCATCCCAAGCATTCTCCAAAGCGACAGACTTCCACAAGTGAAATACACGTGTGTAGATTTGGAGGAGGGCAAAAATCTAGCATTTTTAAAGAGCCCCGTAAGCATACTTTGGGATCCCCACACCAAAAACGGGAGTGTGGCGCATCTCTAAACGTCCGAGAACTTACGAGAGAAAAGAAATTTGATATGGGCGAGAATCTCTTACCCAGACTCTGTCCAAATCAAAAGACTCCCACAAGTAAAAAATACACATGTGTAAATTTAAGAGAGGGCCAAAACTAGCATCTTTAAAAAGCCCAGTGAGCATAGTTTAAGATCCCGACAGCAAAAGTTCGAGTGTGCCGCATAGCTAAACGCGCGAGAAAAGAAAAGGGAAAAGTAAATTGCATGGTTAAAAATATCCACCCAAGCACTGTTTAAATCGATAGACTTCCACAAGTGAAATACACGTTAGAAAATTTGGAAGAAGGCTAAAACTAGCATCTTTAAAAAGAGAATTAAGCAAAGTTTAGGATCCCTGCACCTAAGACGCGAGTGTGGCGCATCTCTAAACGCGCGAAAACTTACGAAAGAAAAGAAAGTTGATAGGGGCGAGAATCTCTCACCCAAGCACTGTCCAAATGGATAGACTTCCACAAGTGAAATACACGTGCGTAGATTTGGGGGGAGGCCTAAAGGTAGCATCTTTGAAAAGTTAGGTGATAAAGCATTGGTTCGGATCCCAGCACCTAAAACGCGAGTGTGGCGCTTCTCGAAACGCGCGAGAACTTACGAGAGAAGGGAAAGTTGATAGGGGCGAGAATCTCTCACCCAAGCACTGTCCAAATCGATAGACTTCGACAAGTAAAATAAACCTGGGAGATTTGGAAGAGGGCTAAAAGTAGCATCTTTAAAAAGTTAGGTAACCATTGGTTGGGATCCCGGCACGTAAAACTCGAGTGTGGCGCAGCTCTAAACGCGAGAGTACTTACGAGAGAAAAGAAAGCTGATATGGGCGAGAATGTCCAACCCAAATACTGTGCAAATCGATAGTTTTACACAAGTGAAATACACGTGTGTAGATTTGGGGAAGGGCTAAAAGTAGTATCTTTAAAAAGTTAGGTAAGCATTGGTTGGGATGCCTGCACCTAAAACGCGAGTGTGGCGCTTCTCGAAACGCGCGAGAACTTACGAGAGAAGGGAAAGTTGATAGGGGCGAGAATCTCTCACCCAAGCACTGTCCAAATCGATAGACTTCGACAAGTAAAATAAACCTGGGAGATTTGGGAGAGGGCTAAAAGTAGCATCTTTAAAAAGTTAGGTAAGCATTGGTTGGAATCCCGGCACCTGAAACGCGAGTGTGGCGCATCTCTAAACGTGCGAGAACTTTCGAGAGATAAGAAGTTCATGTGGGCGAGAATCTCTTAACCAAGCACTGTGCAAATCGACAGTTTTCCACAAATGAAATACACGTGTGTAGATTTGGGGGAGGGCTAAAAGTAGTATCTTTAAAAAGTTAGGTAAGCATTGGTTGGGAGCCCTGCACCTAAAACGCGAGTGCGGCGCATCTCGAAACGCACGAGAACTTACAAGAGAAAAGAAAGTTGATATGGGCGAGAATCTCTTACCCAAGCACTGTTCAAATCGATAGACTTCCACAAGTAAATTAAAGGTTGCAGATTTGGAAGAAAGTTAAAAGTAGCATCTTTAAAAAGTTAGATAACCATTGGTTGGGATCCCGGCACCTAAAACGCGGGTGTGGCGCATCTCTATACGCACGAGAACTTACGAGAGAAAAGAAAGTTGGTATGGGCGAGAATGTCCAATCCAAACAATGTGCAAATCGATAGTGTTTTACAAGTGAAATACACGTGTGTAGATTTGGGGGAGGGCTAAAAGTAGCATCTTTAAAAAGTTAGGTAAGCATTAGTTGGGAGCCCTGCACCTAAAACGCGAGTGTGGCGCATCTCGAAACGCACGAGAACTTAAAAGAGAAAAGAAAGTTGATAGGGATGAGATTTAGGGGAAGGCTAAAAGTAGCATCTTTAAAGAGTTAGGTAAGCATTGGTTGGGATCCCAGCACCTAAAGCGCGAGTGTGGCGCATCTCTAAACGTGCGAGAACTTACGAGAGAAAAGAAAGTTGGTATGGGCGAGAATGTCCAAGCCAAACACTGTGCAAATCGATAGTTTTTTACAAGTGAAATACACGTGTGTAGATTTGGGGGAAGGCTAAAAGTAGCATCTTTAAAAAGTTAGGTAAGCATTGGTTGGGATTCCCGCACCTAAAACGCGAGTGCGGCGCATCTCTAAACGCGCGAGAACTTACGAGAGAAAAGAAAGTTGATATGAGCGAGAATCTCTTACCCCACGAGGGAAGGCAAATGACTTCTACTATAAGTATCTCCTCCCGGTGTTTTTTTTTGTTAGTATTAATTCTATGAGAACAGGGCTGTATTCCTTTAAGGCTGTGGGTGTAATTCGTAAAAACACTGAGTTCTCATAAATCGTTTTGAAATTCTTCGTTCCAGTTCAAATTTATGTTGCTGGCACGTGGGTGGGCCGTGATGTAAGATACCTTAAAATATTTTTACTCTTCATGATGCACTGCTACGTTAATCTGCTTTATAAATATTTAACTGCTCTGGTCGAGTTTTTAATTTCAATATGATTAAACGTTCTTTTTATGCGTTCCTGTTAAAAATGATGCAAAGTTGTCAATTTTAGTAATTTCAATTTGAAGGAAAGTTCCTGTTAGTACCTTCTTGTTACTTGATGAAAATTTTGCGGTGTTTGTTTTATCAGGGCGCCGTCATGACGCCTCCTGGAATAAGCTATACCTTCCCTAGTTGAATCGTCATCAGTTTATCGTACGTTATTCAGGTTATTGATTGGAAAAATAATTATACTTTTGAACCTTAGTTCCTCTATTTTCAGGGGATGGGGGGTGGGCTCACTTCTTTCGGAGGTCGTTACTTACGGACTTTTACGATTCGTTGCGTGTACGAGCCATTGGCCAAGCCATTGGCCAAGCCATTGATAGCCGTACATGGTCACCTAAAGCACTGACAATCTATTTTAGCTCCATGTACTGAGTTTCTCCTCAAGCTTGTTTTTTTTGCCCTCGGCTGTGTAATTGTGCGATATTTTCTACACAATAACTTCAATTGCCGAGCATGATAATACTGTACGTGGCTCCCACTGCCAACGACATACTCAAACAAGTATTCCAGATCATCTGGGTTTTTATTCCTTAACACCCGTGGCCATCTGTTCGTACGCGTTGATGGACATAGAAGCAAGACCTCGTCAGTACGCAATCACTATGATAGTAGACACGCAGGCAGGATTCCGGATGACCTTCGCAATTGTTTTAGCGTGTTGAAAAAATGCCACAACAAGTTTGATTGTCTCATTAATGAGATGTTACTCATTAAACAATTACGACCGTGTTTAAATGTACAATCAGACTCAGTTCGCGCTAAAGTCTTTGTCTAACTTATGCGAATTAGAAACTCTGAACTCTTAGTTACTCTTGAAATCGCATATTTAATTAGTTTCCCTTGACAATGGCGCCAAGATGTCGCCGAAACGTCGGATTTATCTATCGTTAGTTCTTGCCTGTATATGTTTATCTACATCATTGTTGATTAGAAGATCTGTTTAGACTGATTAATCAAACGCTCCTTTACGCCCGGAGAAGCATCTCGATGCAAGCTCAGAGGTTATTGTGATGGCTTTCATTGGGTAAACAAGACATTAATTTTACGTCTGCTCGGCGCGCTCAACATCCATTCGTAGGCACTTTGGTATCTTTAAGTTCACTTCGTAGATCTGAACTTGGTTCAGAAGGATCGGAGAAGCAGAGGGAGGTTCATGTTGTGTAACTCGTTCATCATTGCGGGATTACTTGATTTATCGGCATTCCCTGGCTTTGTCCTCTCACGTTTTTTTTCCTACCCAAGTCTTTTTTCACGTGTGTTTAGACGTGATCCAATATATAATGACTTTGTTTTGTTCCAGAATGCTGGCGTCGGTGGAGTCCGCCATCATTTGAAAGCATCGGGAATGACTCGAACGCACTATTTACTTTTAAAGCACTATTAATATCGTGACTTCATTGTAAAGCTTGTCTCATATTCCATCGGCCCTTTCTGGTTTATTTTTTGTTTAATATCATCGGCATGTCACTGAAACAGATTATAGGGACTTTAAGCAGCGGGAACGCGGACGGCGACGGGGACGCCGAAACCTGTGAGAAGGCTGGGGAGAGAACGCCGTTGTGGCGGGAATTCACAAACATTAAGCGGCACCGTCGGAAACCGCGGTTTCCGCACTGAAAGCTTATTGACATAATCGATATTCGTCCTCTGTTTATCAAGATGAACTAGGATCATTTTATTGAAAGAAGTTCGCAATCAACTCTTGATAATCCACGATGAAGGTGTGTTAAACGATCACGAACTTCTACTCTTGTACGATTTAAACCGGTCTAATGATTCCTTTCCTGATTTTAACTTCGATAGTTTGAAGACGACGAGTGCTGGTCTGAATTTCGCTTCCACAAACGCAACTTGCCCCTTCTCGCTGAGTTGTACAATGAAGTAAACGAACTTGTTATCAGCAGATGTTTAATCAGACTGGCGCGACAAAACAGTGTGCTGACTGATAAAGATCTAAGTAAACCACTGATCTTACGACTGAAAATGGAAACAGCTACGCAAGTTTTAATGGTGTCTACCCTTTTAAATGTGTTAGAATCTCACCATCATGAGCCATTTGACATTTGAGTACTTCTCGAAAGGAAAAAATTTCGATTGAAATTCAATACATTAGCTTTCAAAAAGATATTTCACGGTACTCACATGTTCGCCGACTGGCTTGAGTTCGCTTCAGATTTCTCGACGTTTCTTTAAAATGAAATATCTCACATAACAAGAGAAAACAAGCATTAAAGTTCCTCGAAATTAGTAACACGGGTTATTTAGCGTTGACACAGCAGAGGAAACGAAAGCGAAAACTCACGTTTTCAGACAACGCGAAATGAGCTTCACTCACGTCGGGCCCGAACGCAGAACGTCAACTTGTTTCCCGCCAGTCATGCGCAGTGGACCTTTTGGCTTTTCCCTGATCTTATGGCGTTCCCGTCGCCGTCCGCGTTGTCTTTGCTTAAAGTCCCTTATGACGCCTTCCAGGCCGCAAGACGAAGAACCCTAGAGAGAGTATGTAAGGAATGCTAGGAAAATTTCTTACCATTTCTCTGCGGTACTTACAGTAGAAGCCCCGTGCGTCTCGTCATGGTGCTATGAAAAAAATGCCAGACCTTGCATCAGTTATAGGGGTTTTTTTAAGTCCATTATTAATCTTTTCAAAACAGCAAAAAAAAGTAAAAAATAACGTTAAATTCTCTACGATCCATACTTTTAACAGTCTTCGCCAATGGGATACAAAGTAATAAAAGGGCCCTTGGTTTAAACGGAAAAAAACATTGTACAAAAAAATATATAAATATTCACTGCAGCAAAAGATAATGACAAAAAGTCGGAGTCCCCCTGTGGGGGTAAGCACAATGCCGTTCAAAACCGAAACTCCGAAATATAACCACTGGGCTACAAGGGGACTCAATGATTTGGGTAGCAAATTTAACGCTACCTATATGCACATGAAATGTAGTGTTTATTGAAAGGCTAATCTTGCATTGAGAAATGAGCTATGAAGAATTGACAGACCTTCCATCATTAATATAGTTTTCTTAAGTCTATGTCTTAATATTTCCAAACCAAAACTAAAATAACGTTTAAAAAACAAAAAACAAACAAACAAAGAAAAAAAAATTGGAGTCCCTCTGCGGGGGGCTGAACGCCATGCCCTTCCGAACGGAAGCTCGGAAATGTAACCACTGGGCTATAGGGGTCTCCTTGAGTTGGGTAGGAACTTTAACGCTACCTATATGCCCATGAAATGTTGTTTTGTTGACAGGCTAATCTTGCATTGGGAAATGTGCTATTAACTTATGACAGACCTTCCATCATTAATATAATATTTTCAAAACAAAACAAGAGTAAAGTTGAAGAAAAAAAAACGAAGAAAAAAATTTGGATTCCCTCTGCGGGGGGGGCTTAACGCCATGCCCTTCCGAACCGAAACTCGGAAATGTAACCACTGGGCTACAGGGGAACTCCTTGAATTTGGTGGCAAATTGAACGCTACCCGAATGCACATGAAATGTAGTTCTTATCGACAGGCTAATCTTGCATTGGGAAATGTGCTATAAAAAATGACAGACCTTGCATTAGTTAAAGAGTTTTTTTAAGTCCATTATTTAATCTGTTCAAAACAAAACAAAAATAATGTTCAAGAGAGAAAAAAAGAAAAAAATTTGGAGTCCCTCAGCGGGGGGCTTAACGCCATGCCCTTCCGACCCGAAGCTCGGAAATGTAATCACTGGGCTACAGGGGGACTCCTTGAAATGGGTAGAAAATTTAACGCTACATATATGCGCGTGAAATGTAGTTTTTATTGAGAGGCTGATGTTGCATTTTGAAATGTGCTATGAAAAAATGACAGACCTTGCATCAGTTAAAGAATTTTTTAAGTCCATTATTTAATCTTTTCATAACAAAAGAAAAATAACGTTCAAGAAAAAAAAAAAAAAGAAAGAAAAAAAACTTGGAGTCTCTCTGCGGGGGTTTTTAACGCCATGCCCTTCCGAACCGAAGCTCGGAAATGTAACCACTGGGCTACAAGGGGACTCCTTGAATTGGGTAGCATATTTGACGCTACCTGTATTATTGTATGCACATGAAATGTAGTGTTTATTGACAGGCTAATCTTGCATTGGGAAATGTGCTAGGAAAAAATGACAGATCTTGCATGAGCTATAGAGTGTTTTTAAGTCCATTATTTTATCTTTTTAAAACAACGAAAAAAAAAAGTAAAACTTAGCATCAAATTCTCTAAGATCCGTGCTTTTAAAAAGTCTTTGTCTATAGGATAGAACCTGATAAAAGGTCGCAGGTATTGAAAAAAAGCATGGCTAAATGGGTATTTCACGGTCGGGCAGATCAAGTCCTTTCTTAAAAGGTCATTTCACTATTAACTTTGTTTAAACGGAAAAAAGATTGTACAAAAAGTATATATATATTCAGTGCAAGAAAAAAAAATGAAAAAAAAGTCGCAGTCCCCCTGTGGGGGCTGAACGCAATTCCCTTCCGAAGCGAAGCTCGAAATTTTAACCACTGGGCTACAGGGGGACTATTTGTGACTATTGGTGTTCCATTTGCATCTTTAGAAAACCCTTTTTAAGTCGGTTGTTAAGTCATATGTTTACCAGCCTTGGTGTTCCATTTGCTGTGGTATCTCCATCCCTTCTAAGGACTTCGCATACTGGTTTCGTGCTAATAAAGAGGGCTTAAAAAGAATCAAGGCATGGCTAGATGGGCATTTTACGGTAACGTAGGGTGGATGCCCTTTCTTAAGAAACATTTTCAGATCAAACTTACTTCAAACGAGAGAAAAAAAGATTGTACAAAAAAATATATCTATTCAGTTTGACAGGAGAAAGAAAAAATAAAAGCGGAGTGCCCCGACTGGCGTCAGCAGGGCAGATGCCTAACCGATTGGGCTACCGGGGGACTCCTTGTCTAGATAAGAAAATTTAATAGCTGAAGACGTGAAACAACAATATAGGTATGACTGACAAACTAATTTTGTTTTTACAAATATGCCATTGACAAAAATCTTGGTGTCTCAATAACTTATTACCACTCTAATGATATTCGTTCTTTTAACAATAGTAACTAGAAGCTTTAGGAAAAGTTTAATCAAGTGACAAAGCTTAGCCCAAAGTGTAGTTATGTGTTAATGCCCTAAAAGTTCAAACAGAAACTTTATGACAGTTCTTTAATATTTTTGCATCTTTATAAAGGTTTTTCTCAAGTCAGTTGTTAAATAATATGTTTACAAAGATTGGTGTTCCATTTGCTTTGGGACTGTCCTTACTTTTTTTAAGTCTTCGCACATTGTTTAACCACTGGGTATTGCTAGACTCCTTCATTGGTGGTCTTTATTGGTTGCACTGAGTGATCTTGCCTTGTCGTTTTTGCGCGGGGGGTTGGGGTGGGAGGCGAGGATTATAAGGTTGAAATTACACGGCATTACAAAGAACGAGCAACAAATAACCGAATATCAAATGGAAAACTTGGAAAGTAATCACTAGTATATTTTCCGTCTGCAATCCTCTGTGAGTGGTTACTTCACCACTTGCATGCACTGGTAACCACTTCATTACCTGTATCAGGCCAAACTTATAATACCTCTACACACCTTCTTCACCAGTGACCGCCATTGTTTCTTAACGTACGTATATGTAAAAGGCGGAAGTTAGTTTTACATGACGGTAACCGATAGAACAAAGTATGCATTGCGGGCTCTGTGCAGATTGTTAAGTACAAATTTGAAGAGCCATGTATTCTTTGCAAGAATCAACTCGAACACTCAAAGTTTTCAATACAATGTAAAGTTCGTCGTTTTGAGATACCCGGTAACTGAAAAAAAAAGAGAAAAATACAGGAAAAGGTGCCCATTTCTTAATACGGTCCATTTACGAAAACATTAATTTTACTATGCAAACCTTGGAACTGCGAAACCACCGCGAAAAATCCAAACAAACATTCCTTTTTGTGACTTAACTTCTGATATTAATTGCATTCAAACGCGAGAAGACCGCCACTGAACAGGTCTGTAACATTGATGTGATAAAGAAACTCTCTTTATCCCTTTGTTTAAATGTCAAACTAGCTACTCACCTTCTGCAACAATTTTTTTTTAACCATGTCAACATCGACCTTTGAGTACTTAAAGAATAAAAGAACAAAAGAAATAAAAAAAAATAATAAAAATAAATAAAGAATAAAAAACGCAAAGAGTCCGTGTTTGCATGTGGTCTTTCAAACTGAACTGTGTAATAACTTCTACTACATGTCGCGAGGTAAACACCAGTTTATTTAATTCCTTAGTTGTTACCAGTCCCAGTACTCCGTCTGTCTCCTAAAAAGTCTGGGGAGACTGGAAAAAAAAATACCCAGTTGCCCTGGGTTAGGGCGACGGGATTTAACTTTGAGATTCAATATGGCGGACTTGACAATTGAATAATGAAAAAAAAAAACCACTACTGTCCACCTTCTAATCAAATCCATACAAAACTAGAGCTAAAAATCACCGATAGAAAAAAAAAAAACCGTAATTCTTTTCTCGTTGTTCTATGAAACCATTGTATTGCGCTTTTTGATAAGGTAACTAGACTTAGGTTAGCGAGGAGAATGTGAGTCACAGTAATTGCAACATTTCCTCTTTAAGCCATGTGCCAATGTACGCACATCAAGAAGCATGCACTAAAACCCTTGGCAAATACATTTTATATATACCTTCCTGGTTAGCTACCTTATTGTTACTTATTTTCGCGAGACATAATTAATTAAAGACCCGCGAAAGAACGTTTTCGCGAAAGAAAGTTTTCGCGAAAATTAACCACGCGAAATTTAATACCCTTCTATATATTTATTTAATCAACATGAATGGCAAGCCTTTTCAACCACTTGATTAGCAGTTTGGGGCGTTTTCTGGTATGGTTTTGTGTGACTGGAAACTATTGCTAAGAAAAATTTTATTTTGCCAGTTCTGAGACTAATTGGCTGTTACTGAAGATCAGTATTTTGACAATTTTCCCGAAATGTATTTCCTTTTAACGTACTTTTTGGGCAAATCGCAAAATTTAAGTCCCGCGAGACATACCCGTGCAATTTCGCGAAATTAAGTTCCCGCGAAAGTAAGAAACAATAAGGTACACTTTATTTAAGCATTTACCATCAGCTAAGCAATATGCGTTTAAGGAATTCCCGATATTATACTGCAAATGACTTCAGGGCTATCTATTCAAATTTGACTAAACTTTTTAAAATCCTAGATTTGGCTAACACTATCTGAAAGAGTTCTATTGTAGTAAAGACTCGCCAGGGTCTATTGTGAGTCTTAGATATCATTGGTTATGGAAAATGTGACTATTCGCCGATACTCCACGCTTGCACGGATTTCAGTTATCTCACAAAAACCTCTCATAGGACAAAGAAAGTTTCTACTAAATTGTACACCGTGACGACAATCGCTTATGGGAACCTACGAGTAGTCTCTAAGTTCTTACAAAAAACGATTCCATAAAGATGTAAGCCGTGGGTAACACCCAGCTTATATATACTGAAAGAGTCGTTCAAGTTCTGTTAGTTATAATGATGCCTTCAAACAGCAGACATCGTTGAACTCCGTGGGAAAGTCTTTTTTTAAAACCCTCAAGTCCGAAGACTGGCCCACTACAATATACCATCTTTCACGTTGGTGAGTCCAAACGAAAGGCAAACAACTTGTGTTGCGCTTCCGATCATGTTCTAAATTCTCCCAACTAGTCCCCTAAGAACCACATGATGTACAAAGACGACAATTTGTTTGTTGTTGCTGAATCAAGTGTCCACGATGCACATGGGTGGGTTATACTTTCCAAACGCGTTCATTTCCACGTAGATCGATATGCCCATGAATATAAAGTAAAAAAAAAGATAGATGCAGCCCACTTTTTTGTTTAAAACCCATTTGTAGTAGTAGATGATAATCAAAGTGACAGCTATGGAGCCGAGAATGAAGAAACAAGAGATGAACAGTCCATGGCTGTTGATAACCACAGTCGAATCATAGTCCCACACAGTGGTTTTGACAAGCCAAGGGATTCCCAGGCACAGCAGGATATCAAAGACGTTACTACCCACAGTGTGCGACACTGCCATGTCGCCGTCACCTGGGAGAGTGAGAAAAAGTTAATTAATGTGTATGCCGAAACACTAGTTTACATATCTAGTATTCCACTGATTTCACGACGAAGTCGTTATTCTTCCTTCCCTCCCTTTTTTTTCTCGTCGAGTGAACAACGTCGTCGTCGTCGAGTGAACAACGGCTACCCTATATTCTGATAGGCTGTATTTTCTACGTCATGGTATTAATATATTTATACCATGCCATAGAAAGAACAGCCAATCAGAATACAAGAAAACAGCTGTATACTCGACGCTATTACACCCAACCTTCCAATCGTGCGCTGCGTTTTTTTTTTTTTTTTTCGTTTGTTTGTTTTTTCAGTTGGTTATGGTAAAGTTACTAGTAAACTGAAAGTGTCCGCCAAAAGATGAACATGGCAATGTTTTTAAAAATAACTGCGCCGAACGTAATTCGCAAGTGGTCCAACTTGGCGGTCCGTATTCTTATGATCGGACTGCTCAGGGATCCAATCAGAATTCTCCTTTTCATCTTGGAACCGGTTTGCCAAATAATAGAACACTGGACAAAACTGTTCTGGATCGACGCTTTAACGCACAAAATTAAAACAAGCAGAGCGATGCAAATAATTTTTTGATGGTCTTAAACCTTATTAAATTCCACTCATGGAAAGTTATTTTCATATAGATCACGCAAGGAAGACTTCCGTCACAGTGTATCTAAATTTGCGGACTGAATCACAAAAGTACGGAAAATTGCGCGGTTTCTGAGAAAAAAAAAATAGTCATGGGTTACATCGACATCGTAGAGTTAGACCAGTGTTGTTGTACGAAGAACATCGTTACGTGTTCGTGGATTTTTTTTTTTCATGAATTTGGCGAGAACATGGTATGAGGAAGGAGAGATAATCCATCTAAACAGCAGTTATAATCCTGTGATACATCAGCGGTTTAGAGAATCAAAGACTCATGTTGTAGTGCTACCACTGAAGGGCCAGAAGGCAAACCAAACAAAAATTTCAAGCTGTTATGCATGAAAATACGAGAAAATGGCAAGGTCCTGATGGATGAGCCCGGAACGAGGTCCAGAAACTTTCCTAAAAGCACAAATAGCTTTGTCTGAAGTTCTTGACCGACAACGCTTTAAAACAGCAGTGTTTTGTGCAATTGTGGCTTCTACGAAGCGCGAGCTAAAGGCAGCCACCTTCAAAACAGGTGGACGACCGATCTTGTGGCAACAACAGTTTAACGACTTTAAGGAATATCAGTTTCTGAAGACAGTATCGTCTTTCAGTGGCCAAATAAGTTGTAAGTCTTTCTCATGCTTTCTTGTCAAAATCTTGACAAAAAAATCCGCCAGCACATAAAGAGTTTCTTTGCAAAACAACACTCCAGATGTTTCTCTTTTTTCTCAGAAATTGCGTGATTTTGCATATTTTTGTGACTCAGTTACCAAATTTGGACAAGGTTTAACGCAAGCCTTTGTTGCGTGATCCATATAAAAAAAAGTTTCCATGTGTGGAATTTAGTTAAGTCTAAGACAACCACAAAATTATTTGTGCCACTTTGTTTGTTTTAATTTTTTGTCGTAAAACGTCGATCCAGAGCAGTTTTGTCCACCGCACTAACTAAAAAAAAAGGCAGTGGTATTTTGGGCGACAAAAGTAACTTGATTCTGTAACAACCCTACCTTTTTGCGCTACGAAGAGACTTGATAAGCAATCGGGCACGCTACTGCCAAAGGCGACAAGTGAAAGGCCCATTACTGTATCTGGAATCATAAACGTGTACCCAATAATGGTTACCATCCACACGAGAATGTACGAAGTGACTCCGATCCACACTATGCACACCACGAACGAGAATCCCACGAACTTGCGACAGGATTCCTTCTTCACATCCGGGATTGTGAAATAGAACAAAATGTTGATTGGCAGTCCGAGGGCCCAACAGATGCGGCCCCAGGTCCCCTCAGGAGGACTCCACGGAGTTCCTAAAGTGAGATCTGGGACTTCGTGAGGTCTGTGCTGATCGTACTCATGATGATGAGCAAGATGTTCACCACTCTCTGGATAAAAAGGAATAAAAAAGGGAGAAACAATTTACATTTTGTTCACGAAATGCCCAGCATTGTTGCCACTCTATAATATCTGGAAGAATGTGCACTGTAAGGGATGTTCTAAGACGTCGCCACTACTAAATGATAAAGAGTGCTTTTGTGAATTTGCCTTTACGAGTTGTGAATTTCCAGTGTAATCTGGTTATCTCCCTTCTTCGTTGCCGTGTTTCTGTCACTTCCTTGTATAAATTTTGTAACCATTTTCGCGAGGTGTCCATCGATATTAGGGTACTTGCAGATTCTCGTTATTCAAAACCCAATTAATGAGCCACAATAACAGGGTTTCGCCTATAGACATTTTCCTAGACCCTTGGCACTTCGTTATGATAATAATAATAATAATAATAATAATAATAATAATAATAATGTCGTGGCTAATCGCCGTCGCAAAGTACAGCAACGACGCAGCTCAACAAGGTCGAACCGAAAGCATACATTGGGGCCTCTGGCAGCCGCTATACGGTCCATGTGTGACCTTGGAGCACAGCTTACAGCCAGCTGGAATCAGCTGTATGTTGGTTTTTGCTGAGGGGGGAAAACCGGAAAACCCGGAGAAAAACCCTCGAAGCAGAGAAGAGAACCAACACAAACTCAACCCACTTATGGCGTCGGGTCCGGGAATCGAACCCGGGCCACATTGGTGGGAGGCGAGTGCTCTCACCACTGCGCCATCCCTGCTCCCCTAATATATTGAGGGATGAACTGTTTTTATCGCATGAGTTCTACTATAGCTCAATTTGAAACGACATAAGATAACCTCTTGCGTGACAAAAGAACTGTTTACCTCTAAATCCTTTGTGATCCTTGCTCGTTGCTTCCTCCTGTTTGCTTTGTTCTTGATCTCCATTTTCCTTATCAGTCGTTTCTTTGTCGGCATCTTTTTTCTCTTCGCCATTTTCGTCTCGTCCCTTAGATTCAGAATCTGTTGTATCATCGGCAGCAAGTTGTGAATACCCGTTTTTCTTGCCGTTTGTGGCGTGTAGCTCAGATTTGTACTCCGGGCTGGTTGTATTTGTTACTTTGTAGAGCCAGGCTTCGATGCGAGGATTGAAGTACATAATGAGAAGGTACACAGAATAGAAGCAAACCATAGCCGTTGCTTCTGACCTGCGACATTTACATTGACTGCATTAGGTTATAACAGTCAAACCGAGAGAGGATGAAGAGTAAGACAGTCATTCTCAAGTTATTTTTAGACATGGCACCCAGCTCTTGCGCGGATAATGTTGCCACGCGCAGTGCGCGTACGTTTTTGTGGAGGATAAAATTGAATAGCCCCGTGAATAGCCCCTATCCACGTGAACAGTTTCGGTTTCACAAGATTAGCTATTTCCAGACCCTCCAGGGATTTCTAGCTCCGGGAGTTATCTAATTATAACTTGAGAGGGGATTACCATGGGAATAAGGCTAGCTACGGACAAGCGTTCCGGTACGAAGAACTTTTACCACCTTCTGGTCGCGCGCAAATTGGGACGAGAGCAAAAACACTGACAAACGAGAGGATTATGTGGCGACCTCGCCCCACCAACCCCTACTTCGACGACCTTCATGCTCTCACACCAATCTGCGCCCCACCAGAAGGCGGAAAAAGCTCTTCGTGCCGCAAGGCTTGCTACGTAGGTTAGAATAAAGCCTAAATAAAATTAACCATAAGATGAATTAAGCGCCCAGGACTGCCTATTACAAATTTTACGTTTAAGGGAGTGGAGGGCGTGTATTCGAGAGAAGAAAACCAGAACTTATCTCACCAGATGACAATGTTATCCATGAGCACCAACATGAGAATTACCAGACTGAAGAGGTAGAATAAGCTATCTCTTACTAGAGGCCACCAGGCCAAGTACAAAACCTGTGGGAAGATAACAGTTGGTATTAGGGGAAAATTAACACTCGTAAGTTTGGTAAAACCATTTTGTCGCCAGCAATTGTCACAAAGAATTGCGATCGGAGTTACAGGCAGTTTGCAGAAGACTGAGACGATTACGTACAGGCATCTCAATAAGCCGGCATTTAACTTCGGTCTCCGAATTACGAAGCGTGACTGTAGCTGGTTAAAGCATTGCTACAGCCCATGAATGGAATGCTTTTCCATCATTACAGGTCATCCCTATCATTTTGTCAGGTTGCCAGGACGGTTTCCTAGTTTCTATGAGTAAGGCAGAGCAGTGGGAGGCGCAGTGGCCTCATGGTTAGTGTGCGCTCGTCTTCGGATCGAGTGTTTGTGTTCTTGAGCAAGACACTTCACTCTCACAGTGCCTCTCTCCACCCAGGTGTATAAATGGTTACAAGCAAAATTAATGCTGGGTGTAACCCTGTGATGGACTAGCAACCCATCCAGGGTGGAGTAGAAATACTCCTAGTCGCTTCATGCCACGGAAACCGAGATAAGCTCCGGTCTGACTAGCCACTTGGCTCCTATGTAGACTTGACCTTTTTCACCTTTATTACTAAGACATAGGGAGAGATTTTGAGACAGAGCAAGGCGTCTTTCCAATGATTACGACACAAAATCCTCAACAGGGCTTAGCCCGGACCCCGTCAATTCCACATATCCGACGCATTAACCATGAAGGCACATATCTCCTACAACGTGTCACTAATTTCCCGTGATTGCCTTTGTTAGCTTCCATATTCAGTGAATCCTAATTAAAACAATACGAGAATGCTTACCGTGCCTGCACCAATACCACACACACCAATAACGAAAAGCACGTTGAAAACCGCTGACCCTAAGATAGTGCCAACTCCAATGTCCCCCTTTGTGACGAAGACACCTGAAGAGAAGAAGACATAGTGAAGGTCTTACTGGAATCACGAATTTTTCTGAATAGTCTATATGGTCTGAGTGTGTTTTATGTATTCCCGCTTGTTTGCATTGCACTACGAGAGTCGTCTTTATATATTCAAAAACTACCTATCAAGTGATAAAATTACTGATAAACGTTAACCTTCGATTAAGTTTCAAACCATTAAGTATCAAATATTCGCCTCCTGTTAGCACAGGAAATTGGCACAGAGATTGATATTTTCTGAGATTAATTAGGGATATGCTTAAAGATCAAGAGCTTTGTCTGTGGAGACCATAAGAATCTGGATATAAGTTGTCAGATCAATACATTTAGGCCTGGCTTGTATGGTTTAATCGCCATGAAGTTAAAAAGGAAACATGCCTACATAGCTGGGCTCTCTTCGCCTTGTTTGAAAATTTTCAAAACCAAGTTGTTGTTACAAAGTTATGGAATAGTCATTCAAAGACATGCCAATACGATCACACCGGTTAAAAGGCGTGTCGTAGAGATGTCAAGCTATTGTTACAATTATTTTTTGAACCTACCCATCCTGACAACCAGATACTAAGTGTGTTTTATGTTTGTTATCGTTACCCACCAATTACAGAGGCGAACAGCTCTGGAGCTGAACTGCCTAAGGCCATGAAGGTAGCTCCAGCTACGTCGCTTTGAAGCCCCATCTTGTCACAGATGATCTCTAGGCACGGAACAAAGTAATCATCGCAAACGATGGCTATGGCCCAGAACATGTAGAACGCTACAGCAAAGTTAACAACGACAGCGCCGTGTTGTCTTTCCGTCTGAGTAAAAAAGTCATTCGGGAATTCCTCTATCGATGGAGGCGTGCAGTTTTTTAGTTTGTGGGTCTTGTGAGCGAGAAGGCGCCTTATTGTAAGAGACTCATCTGAAAAAGAAAACGGGCGAGAGGAATATGATTACATTGGAATTATTGCCATAATCTTGTTGTTAAATAATCGGAAAAACAAACAAACGAACAAACTAAGAAGCCGGCGAACAAAGTTTAAAAAAATAAAAATGACATGTGAAAATCTGTACGCTCTGGTAGACTACCAAACACAACTTAACAAACAAGCGAACTAACGATGTCTATTTTGTTTCCGTGCCATAGAAAATACAGCCAATCAGAATACAGGAAAACCGTTTTATATTCGACGGCATTACATCCAACCTTCCCATCATGCGCCGCGCGTATGTCGCATAGATTGTGTTGGCCACTGTATTTTCTAAGGCATGGAATAAAATAGTTATACAACGCTCTCTCGTGATATACCATGGAATATCCCACTTGTCACCTACATTTTCTTTTGTATACACACTCGCGTAAAGGCTCGTGTGACCAAGAAAATGCAAATGACTCGTGGGATATTCCACGGTATACCACTCGAAAGCGTTGCAGTATGTAGTGGAAGGGTTTCCGCGAAATTTTACTTCAAAAGCTGGCAAACAACATGGTGGAAATCTGTTGAGTGAATAGACGTCCGTTTCACCTACTGAACCACAAACGGGGCATTATTTTAGGGCTGTGAAAAAATAGGGTGCAGTTACAAGTGCTTTCTTGTCACACCAGTATTATTTCTTTTAAATTTCATTTAACTTTGTGTGAACGGGACATAATATTAAATTCTCTATAATCATAGAGAGCTATTGCTGGAGAGATATTTCTTGTGATTTACTGAACGTCTCCTTAAGTGTTTCTTTTTGGCCTTTTAATTTCGGTACAGTCGTTAGCCACGTTTGTACAGACGTTTTAGACGAAATTCCTTCAGTTCAGAGCGTCTCTTTATATGTAAAAGCGCTTGTGAGAAATGTTTTCCCTTTGCAGTTCCCATGCTTTCTTTTAAATTCTCTTTACATAATTTGTTTGCGCATGAAGATAACATGCAAAAACCAATTCCAATTCCATCACCCGTGCCTGTTAATTTATAGTGCTGTGTTGTACTTCCAGACAAAGGGTAGATGTTGTTGTGTTGGATAATCAGTTCTTGGATCTGTCGAAAATTCTGATTAGCAAAAATAGAATCTGTAGCACGATACGGATTTTTTCACGGCGCAGTTCTCTGATGCCTATTTATACTCGTGAGAGGAGAGGAACTGTGCCTAGACACGACACCACGACGATGAGGAGTGCAGCATTGTCCTGTCGATCTGAAGTCTTACTGTTAGGCCAGATTGAAAGAATAACTGAACGTTATCAGAATGGCTGAGAATTACCCACGAAGAATGCAAAATCACCTCATTTGATATTGTTCTGGAGTACTCCGTCCTGTTTAAAATAGTTAAAAATATTAAAAGCTCTCCACATTTTCACTCCCTAGAATGGAACTGATGCACTGTCAGAGTCTCGAAAATAATATTAAAAGAAGCGCATCTCTGGAAATCCTTTAGAAAAGAATTTAAAGCTAAACGGGTAAGGGCTACTCTACTGAGATTGGCATTTCTTATTACTCCACTTGAGCACACCAGAAGAGAACACTCCAAAATCAAACCCATAATTATCGTGAGAAACTGAAAATGGAGATTTTCTCTTGTGGTAATCTAAGTTATTTTGCCCAGTCAGTCAAGCAATGACTCAACTTGACAACTCTACGTTAATTAACACTTGAAAGTCTGTAATATAACAGGTATTTCACGCCTCTAAAGATAACCAATATTTTTTAGAATCAGTGTTCAAATAATGACGTTTAGAGTTAATCTTTCCTGGCACTTGTTTGTTGACTTTGCAAGGGAGAGTTAAAATCACAATAATTTTATTGATTTATCGTTTAAAAAACCTGTTTCATTGCGCTGGGGAATTATATTACATTGGATGCAATGATCCATAAATCAAAATTCCCAAGTGATACATGTAGTTTTGAGAACTCCACGATTAGCTGAAATAATACGTGCTTGTGAGGATCTAGGGGGTATAACAAATATCCTGGCAAAATTTTAAACTTAGAATGATTTGTTGTTCCTTTTGCAAGTGTTAAACTATTGGAAATTAAAGAAAAGATAAGTTCTGGAGATTAGCAGATGAATAACAGTTACTGTTTTGCTATGGATTGCTCCACTGAGCAACAAATCGGAAACCTTATAGCAACTGGTTTATTGCATGTAAAAAATTTCTATTCTCTTAAAAAGGAACAGTATCATTGCCTCCATTTGTTTCATCTAAACAGGTAAATTTCTAAGCGGCACGAATTTCTATACATTCCTCATGCTAGGCCACCACCTTCAGTTAAACGATTATTTACTTTGCAGGTCGGCTGTCAAATAAAAACAACTGAAAAACATTCTTCTTTTGACAAAACAAAGGCACTTTACTAGCTTTAGTTAGTTACAGTTACTTTCAACAGTTAAACGATACCTGAAATTTCTCTTGCAAACGGCATATCTTCTCTTGTAACATCCTTTATTAGATCATGGTATGTCCAAGTGTAAAACACAAACAGGAATGCCGCGGCTGTCCCAAAGGCCAACTGTACCTTGAGCTTTCTCCGCCGCCTCATAGCTACGAAGAACGAATCAACATGGCAGCAAGATCAAATTCTCAGCTAGAACAAGAAATTTCTTAAGCCAAGACCAGAGCATCGTAGTTTCCTTCTTTTGCTTACACAATACAGTACTTATGTTGTAAGCTATTGGTTATTTATACAAAGACCTGTGGGGAGGGCAATGAACCTGTCACAGGCGACCAACCGCGACCGGTGGATCAAGACGAAAATGGCGGGAAACAGTGATCTCCGATTGTAAACTTTGGCAATTCCTCTCAATAACAGCCTACTGCAAATTCAGCATAAAAATACTTAACAATGTTCACGAGTATGACAAGCTGAACACCAGGTTTGTGAATCGAAGCTAAAATATTTTTATTTGATAAGAAAGTGCTTTTGTCGTTTCTAATAAAACAAACAGCATGAGGTAAATTGTCTTGAAGTAATGGGTGAATGGAATTAATAGCCTCGTATATGAGTCCATTTAATAGTTTAACAAAAAAATTCAACAATATCAAATTAGATTGGTTTGTTTGTGCTTTTACAATGTACGGTAACTACCAATAATTTGCAACAAGAGGTCGCCAATCCTCTCGATAAGAACTATTCACGCATTATAACTAGAGGTTTGGAAACTGAAACTGGATCGAGAAAATTAAGCTCACTGCAAACTTTGCGCATCAAGAACGCGCATGCGCAATTGTTTTTGGCGTGGTTACCAAGGGAACAGAAAAGTTAGAATTTAATGCAGTTTAACTATACTTGGTAACTTTACGTAGTCCTCTACCTATCGCTGAGGAAATGTGCTTGAAAAGCCCCTTACTTACTTTACTTATATTAATTAGTTAAAGAAAGGGGCGATTTGTTATTCACATTTCTGTTATTCACATATTAGAATGAGAGAATGATTAGTGCTGTCAAAGTGCAAGTACACATGCAAGAATCATAGTACCGAAGCTTGCGTGTTTTAACCCTTTCTATTCACGTTATGTAAGTCCACAAATTATTGACAAATGAGTTTCAATCGAAACTGTACTTTGCTCTGTTAAAAAGTAAACAAAAAGAAACGAAAAGTTTAAAGTAGTGTGGGAGAACAAGAGCCCACTGGCACCTCTAACAAATCCATAGTTACTAAAATAGAGAGGCCCTGTAGTTTCTGTTCTTATCGCTGAAAACCAACGTTGGCCATATTTATTACTTCAAAAAAGTTAAACGCAAACCCTAGATACAACACTTTTGTTGCACGAAAAAAATAAGATTTATATTAGAAACTACACTTGTCGCTTTCGTCTTCTTCGGCAACGGTAACTTAAGGACGTTCGCGCTAATTGTTTCTGCGTATCCTTACTGCGCACGCAAATTCACGCGCCACGTCATGCATCGAGCGCGCGCGCTAAGTACTAAAATGAACAATGATCGGGCAGATGGCCATTGCTATAACCGTGACTTTGCTTGGATTTAACGATCGTGGACGTTCGGTGACCCCTACTTTTCTTTCCAGAAACAGATTTTATTTACAATTATCTACACATTTTCCAAAAATGAACAAAAAATCAATGTGGGATGTGAAAAAAAAAAATTCAAGATTTCTGTCCCCGGGACATCGGATCCTGCCATCTTGCGGCTGCAAGGCGTGTGAAACTATGGTCGCTAAATGCGAACTTGTTCTTTAAGGAACCTCACCAGTTGACTAAATTCACTTAATAGGTCCACTTAAACAATATTTGTCAGAGAACATTTCACTTCAAAGATCTAATTGCAATATTTTGGGCTTACAGACACTGTGGCCTTATTCGCTAACGAACCCGATTTTTTCAGATTTAGGGTGTTCTCTCCAAAACGAAGTCGGTGACCCCCCATTTGTTTTACATTTCTGACATAACTAACTCATCATCTTACAGTGGTAAAAGTGTCAGAAAAAAATCAATGTTGGAAAATTTTCGCGCGAACGTCCTAATACAGTATAGCTACTAGGTTTAGTCGAAATATTAAATCAAAGACAGAATTTAAACAACGCTGAAAGACAATTTAACATTTAAGGAGGTTCACGCGAAGGTCTTCTAATACATAGATATTTCCCAATTTTTTTGTGGTTAGATGATGAGATACTTAAAATATCCTGATTTTTAAAATTTGGGGCACGAAACTCCGCATGGTTTCTAGGGTTTTTACAGTTAAAATTATTAAAGATGAGTCAAGACAGGCAATCTATCTCATCATATTTTGCATAAGTGGTTCACTTGTGTTAATAATTCCAAACTGCCATCCTTTTCGGAAAACTTAAAGAGGAATTTGAAGCTGTCATACAGTTAAAAGAAGAGCTTCAAAGAGCGGAATCCGGATGGTGCGCGAGACAAAAATTTCTTTCTTCCACGGTATACTTAACTTTATTGTTTCGAAAAAAAAAAAAGGAAAACGGCATAGAAAGTAATCTACAAAAAGAGAAATAGGAGTCAACGCTCTTACTCTATCTGAATCCTCGAAAACTTGTAGTATGCATTGGCCACCAGCACTATAATTGTTAACTGAAGATAATTTAATATTTAGCTCCGGTCAAATTAAATGCTTGACAAAAAGCTACGTTTTTAGCAGATCATAGATTCGTTACCTGGGACCTTTTTCATCTATTGGCGCGATGACACGAGATGAGATCTAGATTAAATTGTTCGGTTGAATCATTAGGGAAACCTTGAAAGTACCGCCAGGGCTTGACCTTTGTAACAACACTCTTCTCTTTTTTTTCTTTTGGTAATAAAGAAAGAAGATAAGGAAAGAAAACGTTTATTTAATGACGGTCACGAAAAACTGATGCCACGTTTTCGCGAGAAAAGTTGCACTATGGGTTAAACTCAAAATAAAATGGTTGTTACAAAGAAGCGTTGTCTTGGAAATGGATTTTAAAATTGTAAATTTTCTTTTTGTTTTTGACTTGTGATGCTACATCTTCAATGGAATATTCAATTCGTTTTTTTCATGTTGTGTTCTGAATTTATTCAACTTCTATAAGAAGCCAGAAACCAGTATTGAGATTATTTTCCAAACCACCCATCATTGTGTATGTGTTTTCTAAAACCAAGTCTTCTTCGCTTCAACAGGATGAGCGTTAATTACATACAAGCGTAGAGATCTTTAATTTGCAATTTGCTTCAATTGCAGTTCAATTTACAGCGGCGAAAAGGCGGCCATGAACCGGCTCACTGTGAAAAACACACTATAAAAAGGAGCATTGTAACATGTGAAAGTACATTTAATTCAAAACTTCGCTGAAATTCCCAATATTTGCCGGCTCGGATTTTGGTCCATATATCATATCGTCACGTTCCTGCGCTCGAAAGCTGCTACCACCGGCTGCAGTGGTAACAAGAAATTACTCAACGCGGATTAAAAACTGTCGCGAATCTTTGGTGGAAGGCCAGCTAGGACATTTTTCATTCTGTGACCTTCCTAGTCGAAAGCAAACGAGCGTCTAATGAACTCAGTAAGAACCAAGTCACATCTCCTGATGCGAACACGAATTGATCACGATTATTTCGATCCATATTGTCAAGTCTAATTTAGTTTCATTCAGACTAAATGTTACTTAACTTTCCTTTTGAACTTCATGATGGGATTGTAATTACTTCTATCATTTCAAGAGGATAGCATCTTACCTGTTGTCTTCAAAGTCCCATAGGCGAACGTTGCAATTTAGAGGAGACTGACTTAGTTTAATGTAGAAAGGCTCTGCTTTGATTCGTTGGATAATACCGCCAGAAAATTTGTAGCATTGACACAATTGATTAAATTTATGATTCGAAAACAGTCGAGATCCAAACACAGTAGTAATGATAGTTGGAGAATGAATTATCGATCATTAATACAGACATTGCAGTTTTTGCAAGATCAAACTGAAGGATGTTTAACCTAATTGTCAAGAAAATGTACTCAGCCGCCTATTAACCAGAGCACTCGTGCCCATTTTTCCGGCGACGGCTTAGTCGGTTGCTTAGTAACGATAAAGGACAGTATGATGAATGAACAAACACTTTTAGTTACTTGTAAAGGCACCGCTTTTTGTTAGTTTTATTTCAAGTGTTTAAGCTAAAACCTTCCCTGTTAACGAAATAAACGCGCACATTTTGATACCGCGAAGAGATCAAAGAGAAGTGACTTGCCCTGCACCTAGTTCTTGTGTTGGCATACATCAATGGAATGACCCTATCTGCTCTATCATTTATTATTTTTACCATCTACAACTGTTACCTACCACTGAGAAAATTGGCTTGAAAAGTCCCTTCTTTGACGGCAACTAACGAAGTAAAAATCGTGCATGAAAACACAAAAAGAAGGACCAAACATTTCATGTACTTGCTTAAACAAGATACTACAAATTTAGCAGTTTCGTTAGTTGCAACGAAGCTGATATGTAGTGCAGCATCCTCTCGGTAGCTGGGTACGCTGTTGTTGAAACGTTTGCGCTACAATTGATAACCGCTAGACCAAATGTCTCTATAAATAGTTACATATAGAGTTAGAGAGAGGTAAGTCCTTCTGTCCAAAAAATATAAATAAATAATGATTAAACCAGGAGCCACTGATTTTAACTCGCTAAAATTAAGGCCCTTTTCAATTATTAAGATGGTTTTACTTATGATAGAACCTTGCACTTGACTAAATCAAAGACGCTTTGAACTCTGTGAGTGAAAATATTACCGTTTGCTCATCCGATTGCTAATAGCGTGTGAGTCATTATTCAATTCAGGGTCTTGACTAAACTGGGGTTTGGACACCAGCGCCCTTACCTGTTGTATTGTATTATTTGAGTCGATGTTTGGTGCAGATCTTCACCTTAGAATTAATTTCCTTTTTGGAGCTTCTTCACGGTAACGGCGCTATATCAAACGCTGCAGGAGGAATGCGGGCTTGCTTTCGACTACAGAACAAGGAGAGTATTGTTTGGTGGTTGCTATTAGATACCTCTAACCAGTTACAGAACGCAAGTCAATGATCGCAGAGAGTTTTAGCTCGAAAGCTAATGCTCTGGTCTTTAAGTTGTTATTTTTGGAGTTACTAGAAAGCTCGTTTCTGAAAAAAACGTCACAACCATGTACACAGCCGTGTTTTAATTGGACCGTTCTTACTCGCACTCATTTCCATTGCTTTTTCGGTTGCTCAGTAACCTAAAAAGCAGTGCAGATAATGGCCGCCTATTTTTCTAAGTTACTTTATAGAAAATTGCAAAGGTACAGACTTTGAAACTTTTTCAAAGAGATGTTAAGCGAATGTCTGAATCTAATGCAAACTTAAGTATTGAACAAAGCACGAAAAGTATCTATAAGTTGTGTTTGTTTAGTTGTTGGGGAACGCACCCACTGCAATTCCCATTATGCGCTACGAGAATCTGGATATACACGGCTCTCATTGAAAGCAGCCGAAAACTGAAGATTCATGCACGCGAAAAATACACCGAAATAGTAAAAAAAAAAAAAATAAAAATAATAATAATAATAATAATAATAATAATTAAAAAAATTACAACAACAACTATCTAACAATTCCTATGTATTCTCGCACCTGGCTTTAACATAAGCGCTTTAATTACTGAAATGTACAGTTGGACCAGTTGGGGTAATTATTTTTAATTTGCTGCGGCGAAAAGGCGGCTATAAACTCACTTTCTGTGCCAAACGCGTTATAA
Organism: Orbicella franksi; assembly: GCF_964199315.1. Classification (NCBI taxonomy): domain Eukaryota; kingdom Metazoa; phylum Cnidaria; class Anthozoa; order Scleractinia; family Merulinidae; genus Orbicella; species Orbicella franksi. The sequence goes on from NC_138145.1 coordinate 27,684,738, forward strand.
TAGGGGTAACTACAACAAGTCAAAGTATATTTATCGAAAATTTTGCAGAAATTCCACGTCCCTACGCTCAAATTAAAGCTGCTACCACGGGCTGCAGGAAATTACTCCAATTATTGCTTTTCTCTGGTGGAAGGAAGATACCATTCCAGTTGGGACATTACCTTCGTAGTCCAAAGCGAACGAGATTCAGATGAATTAGGAACCATTTCGTATCTCCTCATGCGAACATGAATAGATCACATGTTATTTCGATTAAAAATGTCAAGTATAATTTTGTAGATTCAGATTAGATGTTACCTTTCAACTTTACGATCGGATTGTAATATCTTGTATCATTTCAAGGGGATAACATCTTACCTGTTGTTTTTAAAGTTCCATAGGCAATCGTTGTAAATTAGGGGAGACTATTAACTCTGTCTTAGGTAGAAAGGCGTTGCTTTGAATCATTGAAAAATACCGCGAGGAAAATTGTGGCACTGGCACCTTTGATCAACGGCGGTCGAAATCCAAATACAGTATTAACTATAGCTGTAGAATGGATTATCGATCAACGAAAATTTAAGCTTCGCAAGATCAAACTGAACTGTTTTAGAAAGCTGTCAAGAACATGTACACAGCCGTCTATTAACTGGAGCACTCGTGCCCATGCTCCTGGCGACGGATTAGTCGGCTGCTTAGTAACGATGAAGGAATTAGGCAGCGTAGCCGAGTGGATAGAGCGCCGGACGTGAAATCCGGAGGTCGCAGGTTCAAGTCCCACTCTAACCACTACCCGGAGTTTTATTTTTAAGTTCAAGTCCTCGATCATGCTTGTAAATAGGTAACTGGTTTGCCAAGCTCCCGACAGGTAGTTGATATACTTGTTTCTTTCAGTTTAAGTGGCATGCCTGTGACCCAGCTAGGTGTAGCTAAGCAAATTGACCAGTATAAACAACAACATTTGAACATTTTTTTCTTCGACATTCTGCACAGTATGATGAAAACACTTTTTAGCTACCTGTATGGGTATCGTTTTTTAAGTTTTCTTTTAAGTGTTTGGCTAAAACCTGCTAACGAAATAAACGTGTACATTTTGATAACGTGACGAGATCAAAGAGAAGCGACTTGCCCCACAACTAGGTCTTGAGTTGGAATTCATTAACGAGTCCCGATCCACACCATTATTACTTATTTTTACCTCCCATGACTCTTACCTACCGCTGAGAAAACTTGCTTGAAAAGTCCTTTCTAAGACGGCAACTAACGAAATATAAATTTTTCATCAACATGTATAAGGAAAGACCAAAAATTGCTAATTTCTACATTACTAAATAATTGATCACGCACTTGGTTAAAGCATACTATACAATTAGCAGCGTGGTTAAGTGGAAAAGAAGTTGGTTACGAATTTTTGTTTTAAAACATTTGTGATATGATTGGTAGCAGTTAGCTACAGAGAGGTGAACCTTTCTGTCCATAATAAATAAAAAGCAATTTAAGGACGTGGCACGAAGCGGCGACACAAATATCGTGCGCAGTAAGGATGCGCAGAAACAATGGGCGCGAACAACCTTAAAACAGATTTCGCTGAAATTAAGGCCCTTCCCGACGATTAAGAAAGTAAAAGTACGATAGAACTACGCACCTTACTGAATTCAAAACGCTTTTGGACTCTGTGAATAATGAATGAATCGGATGCCAAGACTTCAATTTCAGTTTTTACAATAACTGTCCAATTTCTCGCGCGCTGATTGGCTCAGTTTTTATCATCAATAAGAGTACAGACGGATAAAATTTTAATTTATGCAAGCTTTCAAGTTTCAAGCTGTCAAACTGTCAACTTTTTACCAATGAAATTTAATGAACTTTTTTAACTGGCCAATCAAAAAGCGAGAAAAGCTATTAACAATGTTCGCGTCATTTTGAATAAAATTCACTCATCTTTGTTTACGGTTTACGGCAAATTTATTCACTTATTCCCGGCATTTGACCCTTTTTTGGGGTCTTGTTATTGTAAAAAAACAAATTGACGTCAGTTTTTTTATGCGTCTGTCCTCTTATTGATGATAAATTGCGTCATAACATTGTCAAAGTGGCTGTGGAATCACGAGCCGCGAGCGAGTGGTTGTGCAGTAAAATTAGAGAAGGGTCTGGACACAAGTGCCCTGAAGAAAGGATATCGACAACTCAAAAGACGAAACCTGCTGTAATTTGGTTCAGTTGATGATTGAACTCTTCGAACTAAAAGTCGTTTCCCTCCACTCAGTCCAGCACTAATTTTAACCCCGATTTCTCGAACTACCCCATTTTTCAAACCAAGCCTTGTTTCCCTTGGAGACTCGATTTATCGGCATTCCACGTAACTTGAGGTAATAACACAAAGGAATCACATCTAACCCGTAATATTGCAGCGTTCATCAAGGGCTACCTTCGCTATAGCTGAATTTCGCCCGTCCTGCCGTTAGCGAAATGAACCTATATTGTTTGGATCTTTATTCGACAGGGACGTAAATAAATATAAACAAAAAAACAAAATAGACGTTTAGAAATCGATCTTACGGCCCAGCAGAGTCAAGAATTGCTAGAACGAAGATAACTATGCCGTATTGGTTTACAAATACAATTTAAAACTGCGGGAGTGCATCTGTAATGAATCTAACACACGATCATGCATTTCTTACACATTAAATATAGCACCGTCATTGGCTATTTGAGATGAAACGTAAAAATGTAAAATTGAAATCAAATCGAGAGACAAATCAACACCATAAGCTTTAAAATAAGGGTTGTCCAATAACTTCAATCGCTCATTGTCAATTTAGGAAAAACACCCCTGAATCACACGAGTTAGACCGTTCTTGATTGGTGCAAGTGGAACTAACCTTTTTCCAGCTCTTTACATCTGTATTGATTTCGCACCGGGCCACAAATTGAAGGAAATGAAAAAAAAAAAAAAAACGTCAAACCCAGGGACAAAAATGATCGAAAGAAGTTTCAGTCATTTGAGAAGTTCACCTTTCATCGCGTTTTGTTTTCGTCCACCAACAAACAAGAACCGACTTGAAAGACAAAACAATTAACTTCAACCAAACAATGATTGCTATAAAAATGTGATGCAATAGTTATTCCCTCAGCCCTTGTGGGGTGTTAAAAACAAAATTGTTCTGCGGAAGATGAAAAATAAGTATAGATGAAAAGGTAGATATTGATAGATTGTAGATAAAAGCTAGACAAAGCGTTTTTTTTTTTATATTTGCTCTAGATATCTCACTTTCCAAAGGAAAAGAGCTTTCACTTTAAGCTGCCTACTAAGTTAAGAGCCGTTTCAGTAGTTGAACTCTCAAGTAAATAACAAAACAATGGTTGCTTCTTACTTGGGCCAACGGTGGCAAGTATTACAACGTTGCAAGTCCCGTTCAAATAGATGGCTGCAGACCAATGACATCTATTTCTATACATAGAAATGAAAAGCATCCTACCTAATGTATGATTCCACAATGGTTAATTCCTTCAGTAGCCTCTAATGGCTTCCCATGCCACCGCTAAATATAGAATCCGTATCTTGTGGTTTGTCGCCCCGCATATTTCAGACCATGTGATATTACCCTGGAGACTGCATTCAGATTTACTGCCATCCAAGTGCATGCATGCGGGTGCACACCTTTTAGATTCATATCAAAGAACCAGTCATGATTCCACTGACACGAGATAATCGATTTGAAAGGTGTTATTAACAAATTTTAGCCAGGGGTGGGAAGGACTTTAAGTAACCGCGGTGATTTCACTTTCCTTACTTTAACAGCATTCAACATACAAAGGTCAAATGTTATTATTTTTCTTAAAATTTATCAGGAAACTGTTTGATGAGTCAATTATTTGGAGACGACGTTTCCAATTTAGTGGTTTTTTTAAGTTAATACTTCTGTTTCAGTGAGATTTTAGGTTTTATAAAGAGATTTATTCAAAACTTTTACAGTTCTTGTAATCTTTATATATATATTTTGAAATCAATTTTGGAGCCGCTAAAAATTATGAAATCCAAGATGGTGGATCCACAATGGCGGACATCTTGAAAAGGATTAAGTACTAGAACAGGAGCACCAAGGGTAGTAATACTCTCTTATTAAGGTAGGGTATCATTAACGTGTTGGTGATCTTGGCCTCATGCAGAACCGCCAGGCCCACCCAAAGTAAAATTATTTGGCTTAACGCAATGTATGTTGTTGTGTAGAGGAGACAAAATAACTGCTTGAACTGATTACAATCTGTTGTTTTTTTTCGGTCACCGCTAGACCAAAGAAAGTACTCCTCGCGACGACAAGAGGTCTTTGCTAGACGGTTAACCTTTGTAGCACGTTCTCCAGTACCAGGACTCTTCTTGCTCTCTCAGGAAGAAAGAATGCCTTAGGTCTAAAATAAATGCTGGGCCATTAAAGCAACTTAAGACAAAACGTTCTTACTTGATCAAATGACCCGTTACAATTGCCTGCCTTTATGTTCTCTATACCAACAGTTAGTTAATTTAGTTGCACAAGCATTTATTATTTTAGCCCATTTTACAATCGCAATTTATTTGAACTTTTCGTCTATAAATGTCTAGTAGACTAACAACCATGAAGAACTTTGGCTTCACACTTCTTAATGCCACAGCAGACTATTGGAAACACCAAGGGATTAAGCTCGTTCACACATAGAAACAGAACAAAACACACACACAAACCATCTGGTTTTTAAAATCCTGTTTTACTTGTCAAGATTACCAGAAAAAAAAAATTAAACGTCGTCTCCTGATGTGAACGACTTTTAAATACAAAACTTGTATTACCTAAATATTTTCAACAGTACAAATCCTACTAGTGATATCGCTTATCAAAACATTCTAAGACGTAATAAAATAATATACTATATCTTTGCACAAATAAAGATATAACTCTACACCTGTGCCATAGAGTTATAAACATGAAGCAAATTTTAAAGTTTGTGGCAGCTGTTTAAATAGACAAGCAAAATCAATTATCATATTGTATTGTATGTAATTGTTATTATATTGTATTGTATGTAATTATCAATCATCATATCTGGTACCTACAATCCTGGCCAAAAGTCCTTGAGACACTTGACAGAATGCCAACTGGAAACGCATTATACTGAAGTGGGAAGTCATTATTCAATTTTCCGAGCCCTCCCCTAACTCCTCCGAGAAAAAAAAGGCAATGTTGGAATAGTGGGTCTACATTGGATGGATCAGCATCAACACTGTGTCGGGGGTGGGGAGAGGGAGGTGGACAGAAAGACATGTTGGCAAAAGTGCAGTGTCCCAAGACTTTTGGCCAGGATTGTAGTTCATGCATCTAAAAACAACTCTACATGGTTAATTTAACACTCAAATTCATAAATTTCGAGGTTAAGAAAATGAAGGAAAAACCAAAATTGTAAGAACTTGCCAAGAACGAGGGAAAAGAAGTTTGGATTGGAAATCCGGGCAACACATGTGCAACAATGTTGTATTGCAACTTGAAAAGCGTTGTTTCACTCATAACCACCCGTGCTGCAAGTGGCAGTAACAAGTTACATAAAGTATATACAAATTATACTGTGAGCAACATGTTGTCGCAACTTACAAACAGTTGGAAATAAGTACAACGCTTTTCAATTTGCATTGCAACAATGTTGCGCATAAGTTTCCCGTATTACTTTTTTCCCTTGATGTAAAAGGGACAAATATTAGTACGTTATGAATCAAGACAATCAAGTTGTTAAAGCACAACCTGGAAGTGATGTTGAAGTGCGTTTCGGAACGATTTAATGAATACATTGTCGGATTTTCATTGTTTCAAAATTGTAAAAATAGGAACATTTTAACATTTCGAGCTCAAAACTGAGAAAATTACAAACGAGCAGCCTTTGCTCTCAAAATAGAATTACGTATAAAATTTTGAACACTTACTATAACTATAAAAGGCGTTTAAGTCAAAGTTACAATTGTTTATGCGTGTAAAATTGATCAAATACTAGCTCCCTGTATAAACCCTGGAAAATACATAAATCAAGCGCTTAAACCTACGTGAATAAAGACCGCTGGTTTTTCGACTGAACTAAATTATTATCTAGTTTCTGTTTAATATAAATAGTTACTATTGCTTTTCACCATATTCTAAGCTCTAATAAATACACTTCATCTTTTTTTTACAATTAACTAAATGACATGGACGTGACATTCAGTATGCGACGAGCTTAAGAACTATAAATATCGTTGAATGGGTCAGTCAATAAGCTTAAACCGTACCTTCGGACGGACGGCTGTCTCACAGCGTTAATACCAGGGCAAAACATGTTTCGTACAATGTATACTAATCACGAATGGTTCATGCTTAATTATGAAAAGTGCTTTAGTAAAACATGCTTTAGAGTGCTTAGCGTAAAAGCTTTATTAAGTTTCGCCCTCTCTAATAAGCCCCTCCCCTTTGAAAGTGGAATAATGTAATAAAAACCCTTCCCTGATACGCAAACAAATACTGTACCTAACGTGGGACTATCAGAACAGGGTTGCCACCTACTGGAACAAACAAATCCCTGACTTTTCCCTGACTTTTCACTGACTGCAAAACAATCTTCACTGACCGAGCAGGATGATTATTCTGGCCATGAATCAACTAGAACAAGGATGGCTCAGATAATTTTAAACAAAATTACGTTGTCTATACGAAAACATCTAATGAAATAATTTGCGCCAACCATAAGATAAACTTCCCTGACTTTGAACAGGGATTTAGAAATTCTCTGACCTGATACAAACTCCCTGACGTTTCCCTGACCCTGAATAAAATGTAATTTTCAATGATTTTTCCCTGACCGTGGCAACCCTGCAGAAGTCTCTTCACTGTTCGGATCTTAGGCTGAATTGTTGAATTGCTTGTTATAGTTTTGTACAAAATTATTTTACGATTCAATAAACCCTCCTTCTCCTCTACACAAATTGTAAACACAACATGAGTAATACAGTTATAAATGATTAGAAGAAACATGATTCGTTTAGACAGGCTTCTAAACATGTCTTGGTGCTAGTGTGAACGCAGTATTAGGAACATACATTAGTAACATAATTTGTTTGGAGATAATGAGGTCCACTTAAACCGCTTCATTTTAATCACTTCCTCTTTCGCCAAGATGTCCCGGATGAAAACACGGGGTTCAGTTCAAGAGGACGCCTGACACCACGAGCAGGGGGCCTGGGTGGGAGACCCTCCTCACTGTTCAAACTGGATGTGGGTGGCCTGGGAACCTTTGCCGACGTGGAAGTTTTCCTTCTCGTACCGAGTGGACTCCTGATTAGGTTTGACGAGTAGAGACTGGGGCTAGATTGAGTGCGATTTATGGGAGGGTGGGGACGAAGATGCGAAGGTGTGATGTTAATGTCCACTGTGTGCACAGGCTGATTAGGCAAGTGGTAGTCCTGTGGAAGGAGTGAAAAAAATACTGTCCATAAAAGAAGAGTAGAGCTAGAAAAGCCTTCTAGGTGGCTGTGAACAGTTTCAAACACTCTCCATCAGTTATACCTTTGATGTATCAAATACTGGTATCACACAAATGCCCAGTCACTGTCAAACAATGAAAATTCTGTCCAAAACACCGTCAATTTTAGATTCAGTTTTAAAGATCAAATTCTGATAAGCATGATAAGATACAACGGAATTCTTTAGGGGGATTCAGAGCCACCTTAAATTTTCGAAAATTTGAAATGGTTTTGAACCCCTCCTACCAAATTTGTTTAAATTTGCAAAACGTTGTATCCAAACATGCCCAGTACAATTCTAAAATAAGCAGTGAGTTTCAACGAGCTGTTTTTGAATTATAAGCACTCAAAGGTAAAATTAAGGGTGTTTTTAACAAGCTGTATGGTTGCTATGGAACCCTATAATGCTATGAAGATAACCACAACTTGTTTAACAATGATTGGGCATTCGTGTGATACCAATCTTGTAAAATCACTTGATAAAGTGTGGTAGTATTGATCCATAAAGGTCGGCACACGCGAGGGGACCAGTCCCTGCAGCTAGTCCCCAGAAGAATTTACACGAAGGGACTGGTCGCAGGGACTTGTCCCACGAACAGTTCAGGTGAAGCGTCTTGAGGAACAAGTCGCAGGGACTTGTCCCAAAAATTCAAACCAGTTTGAATTCGTGGAACTAGTCGTAGGGACCAACTAGTAGAAATGAAGCAGTCCACGAAATATGTTCGCGTTGACGAGAAAGAGTGCAGGTCAAGCTTAAAAGATAAGGCGAAGAACGGAAAATTCCAGTTGAATTTACCTCCTCCCCCTAACAAAACTATGATAACAGAGGATAATTTTCCTTGACCCAGTGACGAAAGTTTTGTAGTTGTAAATATTACTTTTGAACAACAAAAACCATATCGGGGGAAGAAGCACCTTTTCGAGACAGTTACATGCAACCAGACAAAATAATTTCCAAAACTACTACAGCTTAAAGACAGCTTGCTATATGCCACAGTAAGGTTACATTAGACAAGTTTAGAACATTACATACCGAGTCGAAGGATGCATGACGTAACATTCTGGCAGGTTTTTTCTCCCTCCTCAAATGTCCCACCGGGCTCCTCGCGTTAGCAGGAGGGCTGTAAGTAAGTCGACTGGGTCTTGAACCTTTCGTAACATCGTCCTGTTGTCGATAAAGCTTCATACTTTCAAGAGATCCACTCCGTAGAGCAGATGAAATGTCTTGCGATGCAAGATGACTGTCTGTACCGCTGCGTTGCTCTGAATGAGCTCTTGCTCTTGTTACACGACTAGTGATTTCTTTGTTCCTAACAACTGGCTTCTCTTGCTCTACGCAAGCTGCCTCGACAGTTTCAGACTCATGTTCAAACTCATGTTCAAAGTTATTGCTTTCTTTGGATGCACAGTCCTCGTTAGTTTTCTCAGCTACTTGTTCGCTTATTTCTTCTGCTCTTGTGTCATCCAATAATGTTACTATGTTTAAGCTAAGAGCTGGCTTTTCTTCATCCATTACTTTAAGCACGTGGCCAGGTTTCTCTTCAATGGCACTTGTCTTAATCACTTCAGGTTTCTCTTCTAAAATTTGTTCTACCACAGGCTCGAAAAAGCTTGTGTCGTCCACAGTCTTATCATCAAAATCACTATCTTCTTCAACTTCTTTATCAAAGTTATCTTCGCCGGCACTATGAGAACTATTAACCCGTTCTACAATGCCTTTATCTACTTCATCATTAGCAGCTGCAAGAAGCAATTCAATTCTTCCTTGATTTTTATTGTTTATTACACCGCTAACCACTCCTCTGTGAGGTGGTTCGTTATCCCTGAGGCTAACGGCAGGTGCAACTGAAGACTGCTCGCCAATTTCCCTGTTTAGTTCAATCTTCTCTTTATCGTTCCTTTGATTATTCAAGCTATCCAAAAAGCCACACTTGACTTCTATTTCACCATTTATTGATTTTATTTCAGAAGTTTCCTCGTTTATTTCAGTTGTCTTGTTTCCCTCATTGGCACAAACTACACATGCCACATGCCAGGAGCCGCAAGAAACCTGCAAAATAATCTACTGCTCAAGAACCTCTTCCCATACACATACACATACACATACACATACACATACTTCTCCGTTCCTTGTTTGTAACACATCCAAAGAGACAGGTTTCGAGAAGTTAGGATTTGATAATACTTGAAACTGAAAACAATATGCAGAACCCTTACACATGCATGGCAAAGGAGTTCCATGTACAAGTGTACTGGTTTTAGCATTGCTGAACTTATTTGTTTTCTCGCAATGGCGGCCTAGCTACTTCAAAATAGAAGGGAATGCGTTACATTGTTGCGTGACCAACCTTTATTTGTGCCTGACAAGCTGTCAGGCGGAGGTCTGCACTGCACAAGACCACATATATTAGTCACTGAGGTTAAAATGTCAAAGCAAATTCTACCTTTCAAGACAATTACAATGACTAATTTACAAGACGGATAGTCTTATGGACATGCTACACTAAACATTATTTACACTAAACATTACTCGCGCTATAACAAAACTGCGGGGAAGAATTGCACGAAATATTGCCAGAAGTAAGAACGTTGTTATCAAAAAAATGCCCCAAAAGGAACATTTTCTTTCTTTAATTCGGACTTCCTACATGTAGGTTTCACAACAGACCGAAGAGCAGTGCTGTACGACTTAGTCGGCTAAAAAATATCGCGTTGCATTTTGCCACTGTACTTTTAAAACGAGGGATCAGTTCAGACCTCTTTTTAAAACCTCATCTTAAAAGTAGGATGCAGAGCTCTCTCATTTACATGACAGACAGTGTGGAGCACGTCAACTTGCTGTTATAAGAGGGCTTGATCCCAACTCATGCTGGTATGCAATTCAATCATTGTATCTACACCCAATAACTGACCTTCATTGCTTTCCACACTCCCAGGTGGACATGGTAAGGTTCAAACTGGAAAAACCTGCTGCTTTCGTCATCACGGATAACCTGACTGGCATTTTTGCCCCACAAATACAGCTTGCCATCCTCTACAGATTAAAAAAAAAAAAATTAATGATGGCACCTACCTTTTTCAAATGCTAGGTTAGAGCTGGAACCATTCCATAGACCACAGTCAACTGTATTTAAGTGAGGCACTATTTGTCAGAATTGAAAACAGCCTGCTGTATCAACTTGCATCAACAAAACAGCCTGGGCTGAACCACTTTCATATAGCTACATGCAAATGCTAACCAACTCTGAAAGATGCTTACCATAAAATCTAAATTACATAAAGGCTAACAATCAGATGTTGCCTACCATCAATTTTTAACATACCAGTAACTGCGGCACAAGTGTTTTCACCAACAGACACACTCATCACTTTTCCAGGAAGTAAGCTGGAGCTTAATTCTGTTGGCTTGCTGAGAAACTTCACAGATTTTCCAAGTCCCAGTTGACCCTTAAATTGAAGATACAGAGTAAAAAAAAAGAGATTTAAGGAAAGTGTTTTTTTAATAGTGCAGTGTTTGTTAGAAAATTCATAGCATATCCTTTTTGAAAACACTCCAGTAATTGTGGGTTTTGAAGTATCTAAAACATTTGGTCAGAGGCCACACACACCAAGAAAAAAAACCCAGTTTCTTGCACTACCGTTTACTAGTAACCAGGTTCTACAATTTATACCATGTCATAATTATGAAATGCATAAAACAGTTATACATAGAGCATTGAAAAGAAAGAAAACTTAGCTAGGTGCCAGCCCTTATCAACATGTACACGTGCTGATACTATCTGTAATTTTCAAAATCCTTTCGGCACTATTTGAGAATTAGCTGTTCAGGAAATGCTGCCCCCCGCCCCCCCCCCCCAAAAGGAAAAAATCACAACCTTAAATTTATATTTTTCTTACCTCAAAATTATTTCCCCAAGAATACACTGTACCGCTTGATGTAAGGAGCATGGAGTGTGAGTCACCACCAGCCATATCCACCACACTGTCTTGTTCACTGCATGAGTACACAGACAACGGTGACAAAACATCTGTTTTGGAGCCACATGCTTTACTGTATCCCCACACATACACACGTCCATGAACTAAAATATTCAAAACAACCTTCTTAAACTTAATATTAACTCAAAAACTTGAAAGAAAATAAATAATAGCCATAGCCACTGGTTTTGATATTACAATCTCACTTACAGTGTAGCAGAGATTCTTAAAATACATGTATTTCATTTTTTCTCCTTACTTTTAATTCTGCTTGGGAAGAAGTAGCAAAAACTTGAGAGTGTTTCATCTCATTTCCAAACACCTCACAGTATGGTGAAAATACTTCAATCCACATTATTTTCTCAACACTCTCTGTGGTGTTTAGAAATGCAATTGACACTGTCTCCAATCCAAAATTAGAAATGTTGCCGATGTTTAGCTGATCATCAGTCAACACCAAAATAGAAAGTGTTGTCCTCTACAGAGAGTGTATTTAAGGTTTTCTTTGTTCCAAGCAGGGTCAGGGTTTCAAACCTCCAGTGGCAATCCTGTGCCCAAACACACTTTAAGTACCCGTCCCCCCTGGGGCCACCTTAATATGATCTCCTTGTTGTTTAGATTAGCCAGAGTGAGTGCTGGATTTAGAGATTTAGTAGTAAGCTGACTAACGAATTATTTGAAACCAAGCAACAACTACAGTACATGAATCAGGGATCATAGTCATTGTTACTGAACAGAATAGAAATCATTTTTTTGAGGATTGGATGTACATGTACACACTGTATACCTTGAGATTGAATAAGGGATAATAGACTGAGTAGTGTAAATAGGTCAGTGACCTGGTTTATACCATACAAGTTACATGTATATACTAAATATACTTACCATCAGCAGCTATGTTGTGACTGTTACCACATGCAATAATTGAAATGGCAGGTAAATCAGGGATCGTCTTTGGACAGATAGCATCTACTGTGTCACCACAGCCAATCTGACCCCTGTTGTTGACGCCAACAGCTGCGACTTGCCCATTTGTAAACAAAAACAAAGAATGACGAGCTCCACAGGCCACTTGGGAAACTGGGCGATGTAAAAGAGTGTCCACAAAAATTGGCTTGAGCTAAATGGCCAGGAAATAAAACAGAGATAAAGATAAAACTAAAATCTAATGAAAACTGGAGACTTCTACACACTGTAGTTTTTATCACCTTACATTGCATATAGTCAATGATTTTATCTGGCCTTAGCATCCACTACAAGTTAATTCCAGTCCAGTGCAGTCCTGATAATACGAAAAATGGCTCATTCAGAACTTCGCAATTTTGTACATATTATCGTATGTAACTTCATTTTTACAGTAATTTTACAGTGCACATTTAAATAAATTTCCAAGATTTACATGTACTCCATGTGAAATTCACAGTCTGTATTACGTTGTACTTGCCATACATTTATCTTTTTATTATATAAACAAGAGTGTTTTACTGAAAAATACACCACTAATAAAATTCATACAAAACCACATCCAGGACTTTGGTGGCGTATTTTCCATATCCTCACTAATGAAGATATCACTGACTTCACTGATATCATGTTTGACCCTTAAACTGTACTTAAATTTGTTGGTGTATGAAGCATCTTTGGATCTTCCCTGAAAGTCTTCGGCAATTTTTGGTTACCTTCCGAAATCTTCAATAATCTTTGGAAATTTTTGGAAAAATGTCTAAAAATGTTTGTGTGGCCTTTGGACAATTTTTGGAGAATCTTTGGAAATCTTCCAAAAGTGGTATAATCTCTTCAAAAAATTGTTGAAAACATTGTTATCAGTATGTTTATAATTATAATAAACAAAATGATACATGTACATGGTTGTTTGTAGATATGGAATATCTCTCTGGTTGTTCAACTTTCTTTTGCACTTGTTCGCTGCACTCATTCGTGGGATATTGAGTTGAACACTTGAAGAGATATTCCATATCTACATGTACGTGTGTCCAAGAATTATCCTCTATTTATTGCTATATCAAATAATTACTAATATAGAGTATATGTTGGCAAAAACTATGAAATTCACACCTGGTTTTCCTTGAAATCAGGCTTTCTGAAATCATAACCTAACTGAGCACTGTAGTTATTTCCAAAACTGAAGCAGTCTCCATCTTGTGTCCACACAAAGCTGTGTCTTGTTCCACAGGTGATTCCTCTTAGTTTGGTACCTGATGACACACCGATGTGCAGTGGGCGGGGATGAGGGCTGGTCTCTGTGGTACCCACACCTAACTGGCCACTGTTACTGTTTCCCCAGCTGTACACCTTATTATCATCTAAACAGAGAAATCGCCATTGAGTTGTCTTGTGTAATAGTGTTCTCATTCAACTGATTCTCTGTCCAAAAGTTGACTGGATTAATGACACGTAATAAGGGTAATACCATGAGATAACATGGAATTTTTGCTGAGAACTTAACAAATTGCAAGGGTGAAATTGCACAGCTTTTGCTGAGAATAACAATGATCACATAACTTGTACAGCATTTTCTCTGTGATCATTTTGCCTCTCACTTCTCTGATCCCACCGTCACTCTGAGTTACTGTAGCAGAATTAAAGAAGGGGAAAAAGCTTTTATTTCCTTACAGCAGCTGAAAATTGAGCTCATGGTGAAGAACATGAAGACATCTCATTGATCCAGGTGACTTCTTGCACAAATTTAATGATCATAAGAAGTTTCAAATTCTAACATAATTATCTTATCAGCATGGGCCAAATTAGACTGCATTATTGATCTACACTGTAATTGAAATTTTAGTTTTCATTTGACAATTTAAATACCAAATTCTTTATACGTGTGAGTAGGGTACATTAGGGTAGGGTAGGGTACACTACACAAGATTTGCTTCTAGTTGCAATATTCAAAACATAATCACCATGGGCAAAGTTTTAGAACTTTTTAAATAATTCTTCTTTTTTTGATGGAGCCACCTAAATAAAGACTTCTGAGTATCGAAATTAATGGCATTTAACGGTACAATGTGGTTACTGGACCTTGTGTCATACAGTTCAAACTAACAGTAATCATGTTAACTTTGTAATTTCCAATTAGCATTGTGCTGTTGACATTTGATTTTTGAATTCATTCGCAAAAATAGTCCCTCAATATTGCACTCTACTTGGCCCAATCACCATTTAAATACTGTTGAGTGTTCTTATAAGCCTTAGGCTTATACAACTTTGTAAGGGTTTTTAGTTGGGCTTATAAGCAGCAGTTTACACCGGTACTTAACTGTTCTACCTGTTAAGTTACCCCAGCGTAATCAGTCCAATCCAGTTGAACTGAGTTTCAATCGAACTCAATCGAACTCAATTAATTGTGGATTGAGTTTGACTGACTTTGGCAATTGAAGGAAATTGAACTCACACAAAAATAATTGAACAATAGAACTCACTCAAATGTTTGATTTCTGAACTCGTGATTTTGGTAAAAATACCGTTGAAAATCAATAATGGGTTTTTTGAGGTTTGAGTCACTTTGGTAGAACACTTTTTACATGTTTTTGAGACCACATAACATGATCCTTGCTCAAGCCAATTTATTCATCGAACATGATCAAATGCAATCTATGACTATTGGAATGTGTTCCGTTGAGTTCAGCTCTCGAATTTAATCAAACACAATCTGATGGATTAAGTTTGATTGAGCTCGATTTGTTTGATTGAGTTTGATTGGTTTGGAAATCGATCTCAAACAAAGTTCAGTGTTTGATTATGTTTGATTGCCAAACTAAATTGAACTCTATCCATGGATTGACTTTGATCAAGTTCGATTTCCAAACATTTGATTGACTTGAGTTACTAACCTGTAAGGATCAGGGTATGGCTTGAACCACAAGCTACTTCAACCACCATCCTTTCTTTACCGAGCCAAACAGGACTTCCTATAGCATCACAACAGGGTACATCTTCAGAATGTCCATGACCATGCTGACCAAATTCTCCACAACCCCAAACTATAAGGAGCCCTCCCTCAAAAGTGTCCTTGGGCGGTAGTGGCTGTATTAAAGGTTCATGTTCTATAGGAGGTTCCTCGCTGTCACTAAAAATCAAATCATCAGTCTGTGTTTCTTCTTGAGGCTGGGTTTCATTCTCCAGAATTGAATTATTTTGAAGCATTTTTCTCCTTAACAATGGCCTTTTTGTAGTAAAAGGTTACAATGTAAGCTTACTTATCAAGAAAAACATAAACAAACTTAAGCTTAATCACGATTAATTTAATTAAGCGCGTCCAGAAATCCATTTAGAACAGTGGCTGTAAAATAATTGAACACGGCCTTCTGTGAATCAAAAGTTCCATCCTCTCGAAGACTAGAAGTCTGTTCCATATCAATTCTTTCCTTCTAATGTCAGTTGCGTTAATCTTTGACACAGTAGTTCGAGCATCGGAGCAGAACAGCAAGATGCCATAACGTTGTTGCCACTAGCTCCAGGCAACTGTCAGCATTTTGCGTTGTGGTTTGAGGTCGAATGGCGCCGATTCTTTCTCAATCACTGACTGATGAACAAGGGAACGAATATTAACCAAGACTGTGACAAATAAAGACACTTAAGCCAAGCATTTCGCTAACTTTCCGTTTATGGCAACTTTCCATTCAACCGGTCCGCCATTTTGCAGGATTTTGCATCAAATGTCAATCATAAGCTCGAAGAGTCTGGTAACTAGTTCCAGTATGAAAATATATTTCGCCATTTCTCGATAAACTCAATATGTGACAAGGTGGTTTTCATTTGATTCTAATTTTCACCATTTTAATCCCTCATGAATTCAGGAGACCCAGCTTTCCTCTCTTTGCTGCTGTCAATTGGCCGGGAACTTACAGATGAAGATTTCGAGAACCTGAAGTTTTTGTGCGAGGGGACGGTTCCAGCAAGCCATCTCGAGACAGTCACACGTCCGCGAGAACTTTTCCTTGAACTGATTCATTGCTGCGACCTGAGCGATGAGAACAAGGATCCACTCTCTTCTTTACTGTTCCACATTGGACGGCACGATCTCAGAAATCGTCTTCTTGGAGTAGAAAGTAAGTCACCATGCAGCACTGTGTAAATAAGCGGTTCGTGCACGAAAATTGGATGAAGCTAACCGAAAATAAGCATATATTTTGATTACGACAAACAATTAGCGGGCGGCTTTATGATCACTCCCCCGCCTGATGAAAATTAGTTGCACCGTCATTTACAAAAGTAATATTTACTGATAGTTTTGATAATAGTGTTTTTTAAAGTTTTCGTGCTAAGAATTTAAGTACGTGATATACGTGACTTTCCTGGTGGGAGTGGAGGAATACAGCTGGGTGGAAAATTAGAGAAATATAGAGAGTGTTAAAACTTATTTTTGTTTTTCACTTCTTCCACTCTTCACAGAAAGAGAGTTTCTGGCGCGCTGGTCCTAAGCTCTTCGATATCATTATGATCGCTGAACTTTTCCTTAAATCGTTTTCAAATTATTGTTATCTGCTAAATACATGTACATGTAAATTAAATGTACTCCAAGAAATGACGTAACCGGAGCACATTAATCGATTGTCTCGCCATGTATGATATTTATTGATACCGATGTTATCACCCAGTCACCGGTATGCTTATGTGTGTTTTGTTCAACCTGTAAGCCAGTTAGAGAATGCATAAGGGGTTTCAAATCTGCCAACCTGTACCTGCATGATTTCCTCAGGCATTTTCCTTGATAGCTGAAGTGGATTCTGCAATATCCCGACTATTTTTTTACATGGGATGTTGCTGGAGATATTTTTTGTTGTGCACACAAAAAAAATACCAATCACCAGTATGTACTTCTTTTTGCACGACATACTTATTTTGCAGACTGGTTTGCAATTGCAACATGTATGCGAGTTGTATTCTATGATGAAGGTGTAAAAATGTTGTTGATGAAATGCACCTGCAGCCTTTGATTGCATTCAAATGTCATTCTGATAACAGTTCCTTTTGCAAAATTATTGTCCTGATCACAGTTTTATTACCTTGGTAGAAGGTTATAGGTGTTAGAAACAATTTACATGTACAGTATGTGCCAATTGAAATTAAGGTGGTTTTAATTTTATTAAAAATTTGTATAACTTTTTATTCAGTTTTTAATTTTTGGTGGTATTACTGCTGCAGTGAAAACAATATTTTTCAATATGTCTGTTCACTACAGAACCTTAAAATCAAAAATAGAAAAGAAACTGAAAACCTGTGTAAACAGACATGTTTCTTTCTCTATAACTATCATCATGTAATGTTGTGAAAAAATAATCTCTTTGTTGGTAACTTAAGAAGTTAAAACATCTACTGCTCATGTAAATCAAAGAAAAATTCTGATTTACAGTACTTTCACTTGTCTCATTCATTTGCAAGTCGCTGGTGGAGGCTGTGATTTTTCTGCAACCAATGTTATTTTCAGGAGTTATTTTCATGCAAGTGAAAGTGCCTGTTCTGTGATGGTGAATCCCTACTAGCTTGTCTTGTCACAAATTTTACTTTCTTTGAATCCAGTGATATGCAAGCTTTGTCAATGCTTAACAAGAAGATCTTATAACCGAGCTTTTAAAATTTAATTGTTTTTCTTAGCACTACAGTCGTAACACAGTGCATGTTCAAAAGCAGTCCTTGATGATTCATTGATTACTGTAGACACCACATCACTTGATCAACACAAACTGTATTATTGCACCATTGCTCTTAGCCTTTGTGAAATCTATGATGATGTAATGGTCTTAGTCTGGAACTTTCTTTGGGATATGTATGGGCGTGAACGATACAGTAGTACATGTAACACCATTAACAACAGCTTTCTTTCTTAAAAGTCAGGATTAAATTTAATTGTGTTAATCCATGAGTAAAGGGCTAGCAAAGAAGTCACACGAGTTGCATGAATTCAAGAATTACTTCATCCATGGTTATCTTTAGTACGGTGGTTATTTCCCTACCAATGACGTAATCCTTGCATCTTCTGACATGTTCTTTGCTTGGCTTGCAAATACTTAATTTTCCTTCCGATCTCTGAACTCACTTCAATAAAACAGCACGACAATTCACTTTTCTTGTCTAAACATACAAAAATATACTTGGAAAATTAGATCAATGACTGTAGCTCCTGGCGAAATAAAAGTTCAAAACAAGCACAATCTTACTCAACACACTGCCCAAGAGAAAGTTGCAATGTTGCAATGTCGACACATTCCATGAATGACGTAATTGCTTTTTATGTATTCAATACTCGCTTCGAATCAAGCACTTGAATAACACAAAAAGGCTATATATTTTGTACTAAATAAACAGTAGAATATTCATAAAATTTTCAGTACATTTAAATTTTATGTTTTAACAGCTTTTGGCGAATAAACATCATAAGTTGCTTGATTCAAACTTAGTTCCGCTTGCAAATCGACCGAGTGGAAGATTGGGTCTGGTCACTGACAAAACTAAAAAAATAAACCTGTGCAGAGCAAGAACCACGCTTGGCCTGTGACCGCATGTTTAATAATTCTCATGTGTAATTCTTAACACTCATGAAAGTTTAGGGGAACTAGAAAACATTGTGCAAACAGATGCCTTAGAACATCATTTTCCCATAGTATTTCTCTTTCACCCAATCGTTCCCTTGTGCTTTCATAATTCAAAAGTGTGGGACGGTGCAGTGGTGAGAGTGGTTGCCTCCTGCCTCTGGCCTGGGCTCGATTCTGGCCCAGTGCCAAATGTGGGTCAGTTTTCCTTCCTCCACAAAAACCAACATCTCCAAATTCCAGTTCGACCAGGATAGAGGACCCGCATGAAAACCAGCTAGGGCTGATGTGGCTTCCCCCCTAAATCTTGTAATTTATTTTAAAAGAAACACTAGAACTATTTTCCCCCTGAAATATTGTTATAGCAATGTGTAAATTATGTGCACACTGAGTTGTCTGAATGTAGATTGAAACTCTGCTGGTGATAAATACTTATGTTTATAATATTTTGTCCCTCGTTTACTAGGGGCTGCTGTTACAGAAGCTTTTAAGTACTTGGGTGGAATTCCTTGCAAAGTTCCAAATTTTGTGGGACGCAAAGGACAATGTGCTACTGTAATGGAGAAACTCAATGCAAGTGATTCCTGTCGGATAGTTTCCATCACTGGACCACCAGGTTTCGGCAAATCTGCTGTGGCCATCCAAGTGGGACATGAACTGATAGCCCAAGGAAAAACAAATGTATACTACATCTCGCTCAGGAATTTGACGTCTATGAATGGCATGATGAACTCCCTTCTTGGCGCACTTCAGATAGTGGCAGGCGGAGGACGGTTGATCCAGCAAGCTAAACACTGCCTACGCACATTGACCAAACACTCTGTCATTATTCTGGACAATGCAGAGGACATGTTGCTCCCCCAGGTAAAAGAGGAATTTTGCCACTTCATTGAAACTGTCGCAGAAACTGCCCCTCATGTGAAAGTCCTGATCACATCACGCCAATCCATCACATTTTTTACTGTGGAAATGTTTGAGCTTCGGTTAGATTCTCTTTGTCCCGACCATGCAAAGGAGTTACTGCTGAAACTGGAGTCCAGAGTGTCTGAGGAACATGCAGAACGGTTGGCGTCTCACTGCGGTGGGGTGCCATTGGTTCTTCGCACAACTGCAGCTCTCCTGGCAAAAGGAGTTGATGCTGGTGCTCTTATAAATGAGTTTCAAATGAGCCCAGTATCAACCCTTAAATCTTTCAGTCTTAATTCATTGTCCCACAATCATCAGCTCTTTAACTGTCTTGGAATCTGCTTCAGCCGCCTTGAACCTGACCAGCAAGTTGCTCTGATATCCTTAGCAGTGTTCCCTATGTCATTCACTGTGTCCGACGCCCAGTTTCTACTGAGAGACTTATCTGCATATAAACTGGGAATGTTGCTTCAAAACCTTGTAGACAACTCCATGCTTCAGTTTGATTATTTGTTAAAACAGTATTATGTCCATAATATTATCCAGTCTTTTTGTATTGATCGTGCACACCAGGAATCAGATTTGTATTCACCCTACCAATCAGCCCAAAAATTGTTCAACATTCACTATTTGGGCATGTTAAAGGAGCTGTATGCACTCTTTCTTTCTAAGAATTGTTGTCAAGCAGTCCAGAAGTTCCTGATCAATCGGCGCAACATAAGGCAGGCCTTGCAAGACTCGTTGGCTGACCCTGACTTAGATGAACTGTGCATCGACACAGCAGTTGAAGTTGCTCCTTTCTTAGCTAAGGTGTTCAGAAAAGAGAAGTTTCTCTCAGTGTATGGCCAGTTCACTGATGCCTGCAAAAGAGCAGGGAACAAGAAGCGTTACAGTGACTGCTTGACCTCAGAGGCATACTGTATCCTTTCACACTGTGCATGTCATCTTCCATGTCCACCCGCAGTTGCCAGGTTCAAAGAGGCTGACGCCATACAAAGAGAACTTGGTGATGACTCATCTGTCGTACGTGCATTTTGTTTGAGTAAACTTGGCCGTTGTTTCGGACAGTCCAAAGATTTGGAAAAAGCAATCCCACTCATTAGAAAAGCCATTGACATCCGAGAGAAAGTACACAAGGATAGGATTTTCACTGCAGTTGCTTATAAAGATCTTGGAGGTAAGTAGCAAACCTGTGTTGTTGGGCACTGGAGGAAGGCAAATGTGGTGCTTGAGCAAAATGTCTAGTGCAGGGATCGCAGAGACCATTTTAAATTGGTAGGGCTGACAAATATGGCCAAGACAACCAAGCTTTAAGAGTCACTGTTCCACTATTCAAGTGGTAAAATTCATAAATTACCCATGACATCTGCAGCCTAAAAAAATCACTCCAAGCAAAAAAGTGATAGGGCTACAGCCCTACCAGCCCCTTCCCCCCACGGTCCCTTTAGTGAGTGACTTTAGTCAATGCTCAAAAACCATCAATCCCCCCCAAAAAATAGAGTTTAAAAGCATACACTGTATATACATGTACCATTAATTCTGGAGAAGGTCTTGGAAAGGAATTCTTGATTGCATGATACTAACAGTAAGTATGTGGCATGTACCTGTAAATCTATCATACAACTAACATGTATAATTTGTGAAATATTAGTCACCGTATAGTTAAAACTTAAAGTACATTGTAATGTTGCTTTTGTGAAAAAACAAAATCTTTATTCAATGGTACTGTTGGTCATTAACTCCTCTCGCCTGGGGAGGCTAAACCAGTTGCTGATTAGAAGTGATATATTAAACATGAAAGACCATGTTTAACCACATTTCCAAACACCAAGAAAATATGACATATAGTGGAGTTAATATATTTGATGAACTTTGAGGTGTTTGGAAGTATGGCCAAACACTGGAAAAATAAAAGCATAAAACTACATGCTATCCAAACACCATGACAGTCATGGTTTCCTTTCTTCAAATGTGATGAATTATTAGTAAGCTTGAGAGGAATACTTCAGAGAAAGTAAACTGTGGTCTGCCTTAAGCAGCTACGTTGTTACATGTTGTGTTCTTTTGCTTCATTATACAGCTGCCTATGCTTTCAATGAAGCCCACCAAGAGGCCAATAAGTACAGGGCAGAGTACTCACTCCCTGTGTATCTAGAGTTGCTAGGAGACCATCCTTTTACAGCCACTCTGATGGATGATATGGGCATGTCTTATCAGGCTCTTGGAGACTATGAGAGTGCAATAAAATTCCTACGTGATGCATTGCGCATGCGCAAGAATTCTCTGGGTGATCACCAAGAAACAGCACGTTCTTTCCATGGCCTTGGCAAGGTAAATTTACAAGACAGTAGTGATATCGATGAATTTCGTTTTCATCCCCCAATGGACCATTTGCGTATTCTCAGTATTTGACTGGAACTACACGTACATGTAGCTTGCAATTGAGGCTAATGTGGGGAGTTTGTTGCAATGCAAATGACATTTATCTGATTGCAAGCTATATCCAGTCCAATACCAAAAATATGAATATGGCCTACATGTACTAGTGTCTAGCTAGAGTGTTACTGTACATGTAACTCTTGAGAAATGTTGAAACAGGCAAGATGCAGGGATCCATATTGGTTTTTTCTCCAAGTTGTCAGCTGGGCAATCATGCCAGATGATATACTTGCCCTGGCAAAATTGTACTTGTCCATTCTATAATGTATATGGAAAGTTTACTTTTTTATTGTTTTCCTGTGACCAGTCTCCCAGAACATCATGCCCATAGTTGCGGCAGGCGGCAGACACAGAAAATCCAGCTACAAATGAAAACCAAGGCCACTTCCATAGCCATGAAGGCTGAAAGGAATGCTTTTACTCTTCCTACTCCTATTTGGCTTGCTTTTCAGAATTGTTAAAAATGCTAAATGCTATATCCTGATCAAAACAGCTGATGCGATTGTGCCTCTGTGGAGGCTCTCCTTCAGATTTATTATCTTCGACGGAATCAGCCACTTCCATTTCCACCAGTCTATAACTGAGGATCTTAACCATTTAAAAACTTTTGTCTCTGTGTTCTCCAAGTCTTAATTTCTGTAGTGATGGTTTTTTAGTATGGGGTTGGTCTCTTTTTGAGGTTGGGCATGTTTCGTACGGTACTTTTGGGTATCTTCCATAGTGTTTTAGGGTTATCTTCAACAAGAGACTGTTGGTGCCCACTCTCAACAAAAGGTGTGAGGGAAACTGATGGGAATAGATAACCATTTTGCATTTAATTTTAATTAACAGGCTTTAGCCATCCAAGGACAATTGAATGATGCCCTGGAGGCCCTGAAGAGTGCATTAACCATACAAGACAAGGTTTTAGGAAATCATCAGGAGACCGTACGTACCCACCGAGCGATTGCGCATGTCCTGGAAGGGCTTGGACGAGGTGATGAGGCCAAAAATGAGGAACTGCTAGCTAATGAAAGATCCTCATTTATTGATGAGCCACAGCCTGAGAAATGAACTGTTTATAGTTGATGCATTCTAAGGTGACTACATGGCTGAATATGTCACATTTTTCTTGATGACAAGAACTTAACATTTTTTTTTATAACAATTATTAATCTACAATGATCTTTCATTCAAATCCCACCCCCCCCCCCCTTGTAGAAAAATCAAGTAAAAATAAAATCTCATTCATATGGAAACCTTAGGTGAATAGGGAAAATACTGTAAATTATACACTCTTATGTTGCTGATGCAAGGCACCAAGGACACACTACTACTGTTAGCTTTTTAAATTTGTAAGTACATAATTATTAGTAGTACTGTAGGTACAACAGTACATAGAAAATAGTGTTTCAAAAGCACAGAATGAATGTCTTATGGTTATGAGTACATGTACATGTAGGCTGGAGCAAAACAAAAGCATTCTGCTCATGTTCCAGTGAATAAACACTCATACAGAACTTAATATATAAATAAAATTATTATGGCTGTGAAAGCTGAAACTCCTCCATTCATTAATCATTATTTTAATCAAAAACAACTCCTAAATCATCAAGTGCTTTTGACAGCACGATTCTCTCGAACATGCACTGCTAAATATTTCATGTAATAATCATATACAAACCTACAAAAACAGGAGTGAACGAGAACTAAGATTAAACTGCATTTTGTCAACTTACTCTATCAATTCCTACATTTAGCTAGAAGGAATCGTATCAGTGTTTGCCTGTTTCTAATTTAGCCACCATTAAGTTCTTATTTTCAGAAAATATTTATACATTTGCTTGTATATCAAGTTTAATTCATTAGCAACTGAATGAAAAGCAAAACAAGTGATTAGCCCTTCTTTGATAAAAGTGCATCTCAGAAAATTGTCAAATAACATTTGTACCAAATATATGCCCAGACAGTTTACACCATTAATTAAGTAAACATAAAAGTATGAAGGAAAAGCAGTAATTAAAAATATTTTGCTTTTGTTATAGGACTTTAAGAAACCTTAGAAAGTCACTAAACACATGGCTCATGCAGCTACATGTATGTTCACTCTAGAAACCAGTTTCAAACAGTAACGACTTTAAAACATGTCAAGCTTTGGTGCCCAGAGAGTGGAAATTACTTTTCAAATATTTGTAGGAAAACAATTCTTAGCATAATGTTGGGCCTGTGTATCAGATGAAAGAAAGCAAATTAACTATATTTAAGAAATAAGACATTTGCTTGAAATAATCTATCCTTGGGCACTAGTGCATCTGTAATTTATATGAGAGTGAAAAATAAAAGAAGTGCTTTTTGCGATAAAATCACATTGTGCTATGTGTAGATGATTACACTGCATAGTGAACTATGAAATATTCATGTAGCAGGGACCGTAGAGACCATTTTAAAGTGGTAGGGCTTAAAAACAAACATAACGGGTTGATGACCCCTGTTCTACTGTTTTGTTACTTTAAATTGATAAAATTCATACAGGATGCATGTAATCTGGAGCTATAAAAAATAAACCCAAGTGAAAAGTGGTAGGGCTTAGTATGGTTGGGGTGGGGGATTCCTTGGATTTCTGGTGGGTTTGTGCCTCTGGATCCCTAACTTTTGATCCAGTTACAGACTACAGGAAGGATCTGTTTCCCAGATCCTCTCCGATGCCCATTTCAGACCTAACCTCAGAACACTACTCATTCTCTGGCCTACTACTACTATTGGAGAATCAAAAGTGTTAAATTAGCTGTAATATTTTGAAGAGCATTGTTTGGTTTTTGGGAGGACAGAATGTCAGGGAGATGTGGATATCTACT